>NC_136610.1:11283483-11688483 GCF_933228915.1 Telmatherina bonti | reverse complement strand
AAGCAATGGTATTACCTCAAATTTAATCATTTAAACTTGAAATGATATATTATTGTTTAAAATTTAATTTGGAATATTTTTAAGCCATGTAATTTGGAAGCCAACCGCTTTTAAATATTTATTCATTTTAAGTCTTATTTGATTATTTATTTAATTATTCATATACTTATTCATTTACTATTTACTTCAGAAATATGATCGTTATGACTTGAGCATGTTGTACTCTCTTACACAGAATTAGACTGTTTTTCAAAGATGCAAAACAATGGAAGAAATGTACTACCTGAAAATGCGATGCTATAATTGGATTAATATTTCCAATGCAAAGGGAAAAATGTTGTGGGTTTTTTTTGTTTTTTTTTTATAGCGGTCTTGAAAGATTTGCTTTTCATGGAAAGCTTTCCTCACATTGTTACAACAGAAGCTAAAAATCGACAGTGGCTCAGGTGGCAGGGTTGATGGTCCAATGATCAGAAGGTTGGCAGTTGTGTCCTTGGGCAAGACACTTAACTCTCTTTGCCTCCAGTGTCGGCAATACTGGTGAATGAATGTGTATGAATGTTTACTGGTGATCGGAGAGGTCGTTAGCAGGCACTGGCTGCCATGTTTGCGTCAGCCTGCAACAGGGGAGCTGTGGCTACACATGTAGCCTACTGTCACCAAGTATGGATAAATAGTAAATATCCATGGGGGATGTGTGTGTGTTAGGGGACGGGTGGCGGGTGCATGCATTAGGAGTTTCTCTCAAGGTACACCATCCAAAGACATGCATGTTAGGTTAAGTGATTGCTCCAAATTCTCTGTGAATGACTGTGAATGGTTTTCTTTGATGGACTGGCAATCTTTCCAGGGTGTACCCTGTCTCTCATTTGATGATTCCTGGTATTCCTGTCACTTTGAATTGGACTAAGTGGTATAGAAAATGAATGAATAATTTCACCAAGGGTTTACACAATCGCCATCATACAGGATTTTTTTCATGACACATTACTTCCTCAAAGACTCTGGTTCTCCACTATCCCTCCAGCATCTCTTTAGATCCATGCCAATGATTTGGTCCTTCTTTAAAAGACTAATTTCTTTTCCCATCAAGAAAGGATGTTTCTCTCTGCAGGTACATCTCAGAAAATTAGAAAATAAAGAACAATTTCAATATTTTTTGTCATTCATTTCAGAATGTGAAACCCATATATTAAATAGATTTATCATACAGAGTGAAACATTTCAAACATTTATTTCTTGAAATTTTGATGATTGTGGCTTTTAGATGATGAATGTACAAATGCAGTGTCTCAGAAACTTAGAATATTACACAAGATCAATGAGAAAAATCAATATTTTAAACAGAAAAGTCAAGCTTCTCAATAATTGTTTGGGCCTCCTTTTGCATGAATTCTTGCATCAGTGTGGCATGGCATGGAAGCGATCAGCGTGTGTCAAAGCTCAAGTATAATGGAAGCCCAGGTTGCTTCGATTGCAGTCTGGTGTCTGTCATCTTCCTCTTGACAATACCCCACAGATTCTCTATGAGTCCAGCTTCAGTCCACTCCTTGTGAAGCTCTCCCAAATTCATGAATGGATGTTGTTTGACAATCCTCTCAAGGCTGTGGTTATCCCTTCTGCTAATGCACTTTTTCCTTCCACTCAACTTTCCATTAATATGCTTGGGTACAACACTGAACAACCAATTCCTTTAGAAATGACATTTTATGGCTTTCCCTCCGTGTGGAGGGTCAATGATTGTCTTCTAGACGTCTGTCAACTCAGCAGTCTTCCTCATGATTGTGTAGCCATCTGACCCAGACTGAGAGACCATTTAAAGTTTGCAGGAGTTTTGAGTTAGGGTGTGACACCATGACTTTCCAAGATTGACGTTTTTCACAATATTCAAATTTTCTGAGACACTGCATTTTGGGTTTTCATTATCTATAAGCCACAATTATCAAAATTTCAAGCAATGAATGGTTGAAATGTTTTACTCTATGTGTAATAAATCTATATAATATATGAGCTTCCCATTCTGAAATGAGTGATGAAAAATATTGAATTTTTTCACAATATTCTAATTTTTTTAGATGTACCTATACATGCATTTTTAAGAAATGAAAAGCCAGTCATTGCAGCAGTTGAGGTTCAACTACCCATGCCATACTATATTCTAGGACGCTCACATCTATTTGCACATTGAAATTTAGGATGGGCCTCTCTTTTTCATTTCTCAATTCAGTTCATTGGGGATTCAGATAGAAAATAAACACATTTTGTCCTTGGAAGGAATTTTGTCTAGAGTGCTGACACAGTGCCCAACACTTACACAATGAAATATTTTTTATTGTCATTTTATTTCATTTTGATGTTGTTAATTTTTTTTTATTATTATTTTTATGTTTTGTTGCCTTTCAAATTCAAGTTTGAAAAACAGTGAATTTATTTGCTTAGTCATGAGCAAAAAAGCCATGTGCTCAAAGTCAGCACATGGCTCACTGTCACACAGCTACTAATACGATTGGAAACAGAAACATTGCTCAATGATATGTTGAAGTCATGTGTTAATGTCTGTAGTGTCAATGTCTGTACACATGTAATCATGAATAATATTTGAATATGAGTGAGCTTTAATATGAAAGTTTCCAAACTTCTTTTTTTGTCATTCCAATTAAAGAAAGATACCAAGAAGCTCAGATTGCTCACATTTGTTTAAATTGATGTTTTCAGGCGCTTTGTGTTCTACCCTGTTCAGTGCACACTGACCTTGCTATGAATCATCACGACAGCAATCGTCTTAGGATTTTATTCCATATTTGATTTAGCCATGCATCATGGCAAAGAGAAAAACATCTTTTTCAAAAGGGAAAAAGTCCCATCTTGTATGTGAAGTGACCTGAGAGACCAGTGAGGTCAGTTTTTAGCCAACATGACAGCAAACATCTGTTGCAATTTAGTGTCTTGAAGCAAATCTGAATTCCTGCCAGGTCCAGAGATTCTCCTCAGCATGCAACATTTTTGGCTGAAAGAAAGTGAGACACTTTTCAAGGTGAAGCAACTCTTTCTCAGAGCTGTGATCTATTGATATGTATACATCATACTGCGGCAATTCTTCCTTTCAGGCAGAGTTGCAGCAGTACAGGACCATGTGCCAGGTCAGACCTAATACTGCTCATTACATCATTTGCAGTTAATGAACTGAGTCAAGTGCAGTTTACAAACACAACAGGACACATCACATTGCGTCATTGTATTCCAGGCAATGCTAGCTCCATACTATAAACATTAACTGTAGTTAAACCCCGTTCCGGATTTGACTTGTTTGAAGGGTGTCAGGCACTGTGAAAGTTTGGAGGCTTGGCTGTACACAGCAGCTGTGGTAAAAGTTCACGTTTTAATTGTTTGCTTTGTCAGCTCCCACTAAATCATAGCTTTATTCTTTGATGTCTATTGTGTTAAACTGTCTGCTTTAATTCTGCACTGATTTTTCCTGAAATTACGATATTGATAAAGTGATGGTTAGTAACTTACCACCCAGTGAGTTACAGTTTGAACTGGTTTTCAGACTTTAAGACCTGCTGAACCGCAAATTGTTTGTTTGTTTTTTTGGTCCAACTTCATCCTCTGAAGGGTGCACATTACAAGAACTGCTTTTCTTCACAGAGAGCTGCTTCTTTCAACCCTGACTGGAATGTTGTACACAGTACAGTCTGTCCTTTCTTACTTCGCTGCCTACTTTCTGTTCACACTTAAAGTTAGCAAGTGCATACAAATATGTATACATAATGTCTATGTTTGTCTAGGGGTGAGTTACTTTACAGTTACTGAGCATTCCTGACTCTTGGTGACAGGCACAGTGTTCATTATTTAAAAGTGTCACAGCATCAGTGTTGCTTACTGACCCTACTCTGGCACCAAAAATTGACAGATTTAGTTATGACTAGCAAGTCCAGACAGATAAAATATGTTTCAGTAAATCAACATAAACTTTAAAAATATGTTATAAAACTATATTAGCACATTGTATAGTTTGGGTCCAACTAGATCTGATGTAAATGAAAAATGAGCAGATGCAGAAAATGAATGCATATAAAACTTTGCTATACTGAAAGTGACCTGGAGAACAGAGTAACTAACCTTATAGAAACAAGCTACAACTGAGTATGGACCCAAGTTACTACAGGTCAAAGGCTTTTGTACTAACTAGCCAAGTTTGTAACGTTGATGTGGCTTTCAGCGGCCACGTCACAATTCAACAAGATTTTTTTTTTTTTTTTAAACCAACCCAAACATTAAAGCTGGGGTAGGTAATCTTGCTCAGAGACATTTTTTCCTCTTGGTAACGTAGTTCCTCGTCCTGATAGTAGCCTATACATTTTGTAATCATGAACAATAAGAAATATAGTTACACCCCCAGTTTACTGTAAATCTGTAAAAACTCTGACCAATAAAAACGTTCGAATTAAAGTTGTTCACTTCTTATATATTGAAAACTTCTTCTTCGTACAGCGCATATGTGATTCCACAACCTGCATATAAATAGCGTGTTAGGATTAAAAGTAATGAAGAAGAAACTTGGAAGGCAAACATAGCTGAGAAAATGCAAGAAGGATTTCCGCAACCCGGTTTGGTTTATTTGCCTCCTCCTGCTAAACAGCAGAAAGAGAAAATCGTTGGTGGATAAAGCTGCATATTAGAAAAGCACTCGGAAAGCGCAAACCTCCACCACACCCTTTAAAAAAATTCCTGGATCCAAACAGTGATCTGGATCACCACCAAAATTAAATCAGTTCTTCCTTTTCACATTTCCAACAACTCCTGAAAATTAAATTAAAATCCATCCAAAATCTTTTGTGTTATCTTGAACACAGAGATAAACGCTGGTAAAAACATAACCTCCTTGGCAAAGGTAAGAAAAAAGCTTTGGATCACACAAGGAGCAAAACCATAGACGGTATATAAAGAGATGGACGTAGCGTCCGTGACGTCACCTGTAGGTTTCTGAAGAGCTGAATTGAAGCTCGGTGGGCAGTTCCTACCGTCGCCATGTTGGCAGCGTCATGCGCATCGTCTCGCCCGGAAAATACAAATATAGGCAAAGAAGTGGAGCTGAGAGGGCAGCCGAGAGCATCATTGTGGATGATTGACATAGAGCAAGCTCCGAGCTTTCTGTAGCTAAAAGCTAACCGAGCTAACCCGGAGATAACGGGAGCTAACCAGCTAACAGAGGTAAGTGGGCTAAAGCTAAGTCACGTCTTTTACCGGCTAAAACCGTTCTACATTCTTCTGACTTGAAGCGTGAGGTCCGGTACCTGTCAATCAAAAGGACACGCCCCTAAATATGCCGAACTTCGACATTAAATTACTTTTAAACGGGCGAGTTAGAAAAAAATTCACTCCCCCCACAGTTGTCATGAAGGTAAACCTGACCTATAAACCGAAAATGGATTTTTGAACCAGGCTGTAAACATGTTTATTTCTGCCATGAAGTTGGCCTTTTTAACATGGGAGTCTATGGGGATTTGCTCTGTTTTACAGCCAGCCCCTAGTGGATGAAGGGGAAACTGCAGTTTAATGCACTTCCGCATAGGCTTCACTTTTCACCGCCGGAGGTTGCCGCTTGAGCAAAACCAGAGGGGGAGGAGCCAAGACAGGGTGCCATATTGCTGGTTCCCCAACATTAGATGCCCCAGCTTTAACGGAATTAAAAGTTTAGTCTCCAAGAAGGATCAGGAGAAACTTATCCATGCGTTAATCTCTAGTAGACTGGACTACTTCCTAAAACGAGCATTAAACATCTGCAGCTCATCCAGTTATTGCTGCTGAAGCTTTAACCAGGACGAAGAGATCTGAACACATCACACCAGTTTTAAAAAACCTCATGCTTCCATTTTCAAACCCGACTGATAGTCTATAAATCCCACAACATTTTAGGCCCAGAACACATCTGTGATATGTTCAGAAAATATAAACCAAGGAGAGCTCTTAGATCCAAACACTCACTTCAACTAGTCCAGGCCAGAATCCAGACTAAGCATGGAGAAACATGCAGATTGTATTGTAATTCTTGCTATTTGTTGCTGCCTTTTAGTACTTTTTCATGATTTCTTTGCATCTGTAGCCTGTTAATGTTTTATGTAAAGCACTTTGAATAGCACATGAAAAGTGTTATGCAAATAAACTTGCCTTGCCAGCCACTCTATACAGAAAAATGTCAGAATCCATCAACCGCCAATCAGCTGTACTGCACACTACATGGGGTCAATCAAAAGCAATGTGACCCAACGCTTTACTACCTGACTCCAAACTGGCAGGAAAAAGGATCAGCATCTGTACTGAAGATTGTGAATAGATGAATAAATATGTATGTTGTGCAGAATCCATGCTGAGCCTGTCAGACAAGGGACAATCGTTCATTTAACTCAGGAAGCACCCTGACTGTAGGAAGGTGAAAATTTATAGTCGGCAGAGCACAATAGCCCAGGTGTAGCTTGTGCCACTAATTATCTTGCCCACACCTGCAAACCAAAATGAAAGAAAAATCAAGTGGGGGTTGGGGAAAATGTGGAAAAATTGTACCTTGTCTTTCAAATGTGTAGATATTTTAACTAACAAAACTCTTATTTTAAGAGATACCTTTTGTTATCTTTTCATCTATTAGAGTTAATTGCACTATGAAACAGAACATTAGTTTGTAAAACCAATACAATTAATTTAGAATAAATATCCTTGCTAAATTGTTGCATGTGGCTTTATATTCCCTTCATAATGACCAAAACTGCATGATTCATAATCAAAGTCTGAGTGAATATTTTGAAAACTTTTTGTGTTGCTAAAGTTCACTTGGCCACACAGAGGAGTTGAGGATTACCCACCAGTCTTTTTTTTGGTAAACAACCGCTCTAACACCTGAGTCATGAGTCTGTGTTACAGAGCAAGCAGTTGATTCACTCTTTGCAGAGCAGATGGAGATTAACAATTTTATTTGCCACTGTCACATTTAATTCCAGTAAGCTGAGACAAGTGGCACCAAACAGCCTGTAATCAAAGAAGGCAATAAAAACAAGCGGTTTCAATTGAGTGAATTTTTCTATTTGAAACACTGTCATGACTTCAGCATAAAAAAAATACTGTAATCAAATGTGCATATAAAATATTGTACCCTTAAAGTAGACAGGACTAGCATTTATGTTTTTATACAAGGATTTACTTGAGGCAGCAAAGACATGCAGTGTGACCACATATCCCACATGGACTACAAACAACACAAATGTTTCACACACACACACACACACACACACACACACACACACACACACACACACACACACTCAAACTAATGAAGTAGTGTTACACATACAGACCATTTTGCAAATATTTGAAAACAAACAAAAAAAAAACCCACTTTTTATAGTGTTTGACTAACAACATAAAAAAACTTTCATCGTGTATGTCATCATGCTAACTAGTTAGTCTAGTTGGTTACTCGCCACCTGTAGTAATGCCGTAGCACAAGATCTCACAGAAGACTATTACAAGTATCAGGAGGCTCCTTTTGTGTGAAAAAGTAGATGTAACATGTAGATGTTCTTGGTCTATGTTGTTGCTATCGGTGTTTGGTTGATGTCTAGTATCTTTTTATGTTTCTACGAAGTCTTGTTTCTTTATGTATATGTCTATGTTGCATGTGTGAATATTACACATGTAGATGTTACATACATGTTGGCTGCATATGTTGATGTTGTAGTGGTCTGCATATATCTTTACCTTCTGTGATTAGTTAATTTTGTTGCTTTCTGTTGTTGATCCATGCGTTTGATTGATGTCATTGAACTGTGTTGTTGTTGCCCGCATGATTAATCACTGTTTAAATGAGATGTGTCTCAGTGTTGATTATGTATTACAGAAAAATCAAGTATTAACAACACAACAACTCAAGTCTATATAACTAAAAAAGTGTAACCTGATTCATAGACTTTCAACTTCATATCAGGCTAGCAGAGTTCTGCTGGTGGGGGTGTGTTTTAGCCCTCACAAGTATTCATATTCATCTCACGTATTTCTGTGAGATCAGGTTGTCTGGCCTGAGCTTGAATGAATATATTAGGAATTTATAAGTGATTAATATACTTTCTCCTCTCTTCAGGACATTCAGCCTACACACTGATGCACCTTGACACAAGATTGTGGACATATGTGCACAGGTACGCGTGACGTTTTATCCTTCAAGCAGCTTATTCATTTGTAATTCCTGTAATTGATAGTTATTCTTTCTTGTTTCAGAGCAACAAAGTCGGTAGCAGTGTTCACATGGAAAAAGCGGATGAGGCTTCTCTTTCTGCCACATTTGTGGAGGAGCAGAAGAAGGTTCCAGATGACCAGAGTGGTCAGTATGATAGGCCTCCAAAGGAAGAAGTCGTCACAAGGTACTTGTCATTTTTCAAAGGCCAGCTGGAACCCAGTGTAGCTCCCATCCTGATCAGGAAAAATTGCAGCGGGTATTCCGAGTAGGGGTGGGAAAATCGAATCGAAAAACCAAATATTAGGGTTATTTTGCTTCTCAATTTTCAAATAATTTTTTTTTTTTGTTAAATTTTTTTTTCTTTTAAATAAATAAAAAGAATCCATTATAAAATTTTTGTCATTTTTATCGTTTTTATTGACCTTTTTAGTTGTCTTCTTAGGCATTATAGCAGCAGATGGATTGGTCTGGCTACTGTGTTGTTTTTGCAGTGGTCATGCCATTGTCTAGGGATATCTGAATGTCCAGAAAGGAAAAAGTAGTGCACTCAAAATTACCCACAATGCATCTTGGAAAGTAGTGAGCATCGATGGTCACTAGATGGGTCAATATGAATCACAATGAACTGCAGGCATGAGCACAAAGAATAAATATTCAAGCAGATAAAAAGAAAATCTATTCATTTTTTATTTATTCTTTTTTTTTTTTTTTTTTTATTCTTATTTATTGATGTTGCTGTAAACTCCTCCCACAACTGCTTTGGTTTAATTCAGCCACTGTTCTTGCTAAATCTGGCGCCTTTTTTTTGTTAAAAGCGACTAATCTAGCAACATTTACTGGAGTTATTGGAGATTTTTCTGGTGTTTTTGCAACTGACTTGAAGGCACATATTGTTCTGCAGTTACTGTAATGAACAAGCAGCAGGAGCCTCTCCCCGTCCTAAAGCACTCCCAGGCGGCCAGTGTCAGTCGGCTCTGGCTGCAGGTCAATGTAGAATAACTGCAGTAGGTTGTGGAAGTTCACAACAACATAGTTTATACCATTGTCAGTAAGAACTGGCTGCATTATTTTCATATAAACAAACACACACCGTATTTTCACGACCATAAGGCGCACATAAAAGTCTTAGATTTTCTTCAAAATGTGCGGCGCGCCCTATCGTGCAGTGCGCCCTTTGTGTGCGTGTTGTTGTTGTTGTTGTTGTTGTAATCGGACGTAGTAGAGAACACCATGAGAACGTTAAAGGGTGAAGTGTGGGCGTTGATCGCATATAAAAGAACAGGTATGTGCGTTATGCAGAACACCTTTTTCTAACAACCCTAAACATGGCTAAAAGACGAAGCACAATTTAAGCTGAAGGCCATCAACTACGCCAAGCAACATGGAAATCGAGCAGCCGAGAGAGAATTTAATATTAATGAATCGAACTACAACCGCTGGACATCGGTGTGAACCGGCCGTTCAAAGTAAGGCTGCGAGCGGCGTGGGAGCGATGGATGACCGATGGAGATCACAGTTTCACTAAGAGTGGAAGGCAGCGCCGGGCGAGTTACGCCACAATATGCGAATGGATTGTAGATGCTTGGGCTAACGTGTCTGCTGGTACTGTTGTCCGCGCTTTCGCAAAAGCCGGCATCATTTCCGAGGAGCCGCACGGCACGGAAAGTGACTCTGACATTGAAGAAAGTGAACCTCACATGTTTGCTGGAGATTTAGCGCAGCTGTTCAACTCCGAAACAGAGGATGAGGACTTTGATGGGTTTGACTAATGACGATTACCGGTAAAAAAACAACAACTTTGTAATCAATACTTAAATAAAGCACAACCAAACTCAGTTTTGCTCCCGCTCTATTTTTAAAAAGGCATACTTGTATGCTTGTGTGCATTGAGAATGTTAAAGGGGGGAGTGTGGGCGTGGATTGTACCGGTACATAAAACCCGCGCCCAATGGTCAGGTGCGCCTTGTGTATGTGTTAAATACAGAAAAGGAGCACATAACTGAGACTGCGCCTTTTGGTGCGGTGCGCCTTATGGTCGTGAAAATACGGTAGTTCCACGAGTTAAAGTGGAACTATTATGTGCATTTCAGGCTAATTTATTTTCATTTCTGAGACCAGAAGGGCTGGGATTGATCGAGTTATTGTCACAAATCGCTTTATTTACTTCAGACCGACCCTTTCCGTAGGCTGTCAGATCAGCCTGCAGGCAAAACGAGTGGATTGAGACTTTTCCGCATTAAGCCCCGCCTCCCGCCACTGCACTACATCGGGAGCGCGCACCGCACTTGCTTTCACCGTCATTGTAACATCTCATAAACAGAAGAAATAGGCTAATATGAACTCAATAAAAATAAAAATAAAAAAATACAATGTCAACAAGTGGAAAACAGCAACCCACAGCAACGAATGCAGCAGGATGTCTCTCTTTGGTAAACTCACCAGCCATCGTTGGAAATAACTTTATCCAACGTTTTCCACCCGCCTGATGTATTTGTACATGCCCTTGTTAACCAGTAGAAGATAACCAGTCACCAAACCTTATCCCCCGGGATGTCACAAGGATTTCCAAGTAGAAAAAACTCTAAAACTACGCGTTTTTCGTCACCATGGAAACCGAACGGAGTGCGTGCTGGAACTCAAACTCAAACATGCCTTTAGGTAATAAAAAAAACAGTGCAGTTCACATGTCTGATGAAGATTCAACACTGTAGAAAGCTCAGAAAACTCCAAATACCATAACAGCACCCCTTTAAACACTGTAATATCCCTCCATCACGGGACGTGACCATAGCAACGCATTAATCAGCTGGTTCAAATCAGCGTCTTTTAACAGGTGAATGAGAGAAACGCGCTGTAGCCTGACAGTGGTTGTTTAGCATAAAACGTACATCGAGGCCAACATAAAATAGTTCTTATGTAAGCGGTAAAAGCAGATTAAACAACTCAGAACTATGCATTAGACGGTTATAATCCGCGACACGGAGTCGAGAACTCCATGACGTGCAGCTTTGTTTAAAAATACTGGATAATTGTGTTAAATAATCGAGATCTCAATTTCAGTAAAAATAATTGTGATTATAATTTTTGTCATACTCGAGCAGCCCTAGTTTAGATTTGATTTGGAACGCAGTGGTGGTTGCCGTGCTGACAGCCAGTTGTCATGTGATCTGTGGCAAGAATAAAATTGCTTTGTGTCCGAATTGCCATCAGAATGAGTTCACTAAATAGTCTGCTATATAGAGTTGCACTCTATATTAAATGAGGAGTTAGGAAATAGTGCGGACATTCAAGTGCAGCCAGTGTTTTACCACTCGAACACCAGAGATTAGCTTAGCAACTGTAGCTAAAAATGCATGAAAGTGTTAGCAAATAGCATCATTACCTTATCCATTTCTTGTTGCTGAGTTGTTCACTCTTGTTTTCAGGGTCCAATTTGTGCCGGAACACGAATGACTGTTTGTTTGGTGTTGACATTATTGAGTAGCTACTCTGGTTTTGTTTACCAGCTCCGTCAGTGTCTGAGGAAATCAGCTGATGTGCGGCTCCACAACCGCTCCCAGCAGTTGACCAACCAGACGCAGGCGTAGCGCGGAGCTTTCTCTGTTCGCTTGTTTCTGGCAGAGCCTGATCTGAGAGGATCAATACAGAATGAATGAAGGGATTTGTGCAAAATAGTTGATATTTTCTTGCCCTTCTGGACTTGTATATTAAAATAAATTAGACCGAAAAGTGCATATTATAGTCACTTTAATATATAATAAGTTGACGTGTCTTTGTTTTTTTCCCTCTCTTTTTCATTGTGAGTTGGCTGTTAGAAGTATTTAATTCATACAGTGTAGCAGTATTTTGCTGCACAGTGCTGTGCAAAACACTTGATCTAATCTCCATTTCTTTATATTTTTGCTTTTAAGCAGCCATACTTTAGTGTAATTAAAGAAACAGTGACATTTCTCCTGGCTTTTTGAAGATCTTTTGAAGTTTTAACTGTTGTTTTCTCACATATATAAAGGCCAGATCCTGATAAAAAAAAAGTGTCTAATTATTTTAAATTGACTGTGTTGTATTCTTTTGTTTAGCCACCTAACATTTACCCAGGAATTATTTAACAATAATTATAGAAAGGCTTGGTTAGCTGAAGACTTTTGCACTGCTGTATTGTAAAATGAGATGATCACTTTTAATTTCCTCCCTAAATTGGCACCTTAAAGGTGCAAGGAGATGTTAAATCAAGCCACAAAGTAAAAGGACAACACATAATCATGGCAATAAGCAGCAAAAGTAACAAGTGTAGCACCCGTTCAGTCTCTCTTGCCTATGGGAGTAGCGGGTGCTTGGGTTCGTTTTAAATAAAAGGTGGATACCAAGAAGGTGCACCTGAAAGTGGATTATTCCAAACTTAAAAGTAAACTAAGGTTATAATAAAATGTTTCTCGCACAGATATGACCCGGAGATGATTTAAAGCTGAACAAACTGCCTGGCCTTTATTGAACAAGAACCCAATTTTGTCAACAGGAACAGTAGGCCGAGCTGGTAAACATAAAAATTTAACCATAAAATAAAGCAAATAAACAAAATATTTGAGCTGGTTTAAAGCCTACAATCTGCACAATAAAGTGTCTTTAACTCAATGGTTTCTTATTTCTGTGTACCTGCATAAATACCATCAGTATCCACAGTCTTACACATACAAATATAAACCAACGTTAAACCACATCAAACCAATTTAACCGTCGGTCGTGGGCCCACACACACACACACACACACACACACACACACACACACACACACACAAGCGCGCAGGTACTGAACTCACGGATCCGAAGTCTCAGGAAAAAACACGTTGCAGGCCTGTAAGTCTTGCAAAACATTGAGTGCGTTGAAATATTCCTTGCAAAACATTGAGTGCGTTGAAATATTCCTTGCAAAACATTGAGTGCGTTGAAATATCCCTTGCAAAACATTGAGTGCGTTGAAATGTCCGACCGTGGAATGGCGAATCTGTGCGACGTCAGGCGGGTTGCGTTGTCCGCCATTAACTGCCTTCTCGCGCGCCTTTTTTCCTCCTTGAGACTCCTTTCCCGAATGTCCTCGCGCTGCTTCGAGTCTGAATCCACGTCTTCCCACTCGTAAAACGTACGAGCTCCAGCCCTTTTTCTCCCTCTCGCACACTTTAAGCAAGAAGGCTCTTTGTATCGTGTTAAACTCCACGCGGCAAACTTTCTTCTTCCTCCACGTCTCTTTTTCCCAGTCCGCTCTCTCCTCCACCCTCACCCTTCGCTCTCCCCTCGTGAGTCCCTCCCCCTCACTTTGATTACCAATCAAAAGGCACAAAGGTGAGCGACTACATCTCCAAACCAATAGAATTACGGATGCGGAAAACAACCCGGAAGTGTCGCCAGACTAAATACAATTTAAAAATTATTATTTTAACGAATAATATTCTTAACCCTTCATGTCTGAATAAAATAACAACAGTGAAAGACATTTATAACAAATGCATTTGTGTCTTTTTACAAATAAAGCAATAAAAAGTAAATAAACTTTTACTTTATGATGCTATCGTGACTAAATAAACTCAAATAGGTTTTACTTTAGCCCCCTAATTACTACAGGGCTACACCCTCCCCCTTCTAAAAGGGTTTTGATGTCCTCATCAAAATAACACTTTGACACCTTACTAGCTTGGTGAGTAAAGGAAGGGTTTAAGTTCGAACAAGTGGCGCATAAGGCCAAGGGATGACACCAAAAAGTCTGACAAGTATTACGTCTGTGATCTCGGTAAGTCCCACTTCCCACCAGCACTCCATGGCTGAGAACTGTAACTGGGTGCTCAGAGGGTTTGCCAAGCTCATCATAGCTCAGCCGAACTACGGGTCGGGTCACTCGTCTGAGACGTTCAACTGAACTCTCTACTTCAGTCAATTGGGGTTGAGTCATATTGCCTACTCCCCCTTCTTGACCATCAGTTTTTGGGTCAGCTTGAGGAGGGTGTTCAGTATTGTCAGTCATATCTGATTTTTCCTCAACCAGACTTGAAACTTGTCTCAACTGGTCGGCTTCACTAGCCTTGGGCTCTGCCTGCCTGTTTGACCACTCCAGGTGTGTCAGTGGTCCGTCCCAGTCCATGTCTAGTTGTCTTGATAGGTGTACTACTTCATAATCTGATTCTGAAAAAATGTCAGAGTCATTATCTATTGTCGGTGTTGGTTCTTTTGGCTTAGGTCTGGATGCTCTGGTGACTGGTCTTGGAGGTATCTCATTCTCACCACTCTCTACAGGTAGCCGCACCATGTAGCCAATAGGTAACAAATGATTCCGATGGACCGTTTTTTCAGCACCCATTCCTGTTTCTGGCTTAATCTTGTAGACTGGGAGGTGGGGTAGTTTTTCTATGATAATGTACGGTACTGACCGCCATTTACATTTCAGCTTGTGCTTGCCAGTCATTCCAAAGTTTCTAAGCAGTACACGATCGCCTTTATCCAGTACTTGCTCTTTGACATGCTTATCATGAGCTTTTTTGTTTCTTTGGTGGCTCTTGTCTGCAGACTGAGTGGCTAACGTGTAAGCTTCCTGAAGATCTTTCCTTAGCTGTGCTACATAGCGGTGGTAAGATGTAGTCTTTTGGCTTTCAACAGAAACCCCAAAACAAAGGTCTACTGGTAGACGGGCTTCTCTACCAAACATGAGGAGATAAGGTGAGTACCCTGTAGCCTCGTTTTGTGAGCAGTTATAAGCATGTACCAACTGACTTATCTTTTGACTCCATCTTTGCTTTTGCTTTGGGTCCAGGGTTCCCAGCATTGACAACAATGTTCGATTAAATCTCTCTGGTTGGGGATCTCCCTGGGGTGATATGGAGTGGTTCTAGACTTACGAATGCCGAGCATCTTCAGTAGGTCTTGAATCAACTTGCTTTCAAAATCTCGCCCCTGATCTGAATGTATGCGGGCGGGGAGTCCATAATGCACGAAGTAACGTTCACACAGTATTTTAGCCACCGTGGTCGCTTTCTGGTCTTTCGCTGGAAAGGCTTGAGCGTACCGAGTAAAGTGATCTGTCACAACTAAGATGTTGGCGTGACCTTGTGAATCGGGCTCAAGTGACAGGAAATCGATACAGACCAGATCTAGTGGTCCTTGGCTTGTGATCTGGTTCAGAGGAGCAGCTTTTTGAGGGAGAGCTTTGCGAAGGATGCACCTCCCACAGTTCTTTATATATTGCTCCACTTCAGTCCCCATTTTGGGCCAGTAGAATCGATCTCGAATGAGTTCCAATGTTTTTTCCACTCCCAGATGCCCAGATTCATCATGGAGGGACTTCAGAATCATAGGAATGTGTTGGCGGGGAAGAACCAGCTGATGAACTGTACCTCCCGTGGGTCTCTGAATTTCTCTGTAAAGCAAGTGGTTCTGAATCATCAGCTTACTTGCTTCTCGGTTTAGTAGTGCTGCTAACAGATTGTCTCCTGCTGAAAACGGGACACTTTCATTCAGTGACTGTTTGACCGGAGCAATCGTGGGGTCTGTGTCTTGAGCTGTAATGAGGTCTTGGGGGCTGAGTTGGACTAAGCAGCCAAGGTCCAGCCGCACTGGGTATGCAAAGCATTCTGGTACTGCTTCAGGTGAGACCCCTAGGGACTCTGCTAGGGTAGTGGACTCTTTGGGTGTTTTACAGCATTTAACTTGCTTGCAAAGAGTTTTGACACTTCCTGGTGACACAGTCTGCCACTCTTCTTCTGTGGTAAGGACAGGGTTCCGTGACAGCGAATCAGCGTCAATGTTACTGATGCCGGGTCTGTACTGCAAGGCGAAGTTGTAGGTTGAAAGCGCTGAGAGCCAGCGGTGACCAGTTGCATTGAGTTTAGCTGTCGTGAGAATATAAGTGAGGGGGTTGTTGTCGGTCCTCACAGTGAACTGGGCTCCATACAGATAATCATGGAACTTATCCACTACAGCCCACTTCAACGCCAGGAACTCTAACTGGTGCACTGGGTAGTTTTTCTCTGAAGCACTCAACTTTCGACTGGCAAAGGCTACTGGCCTCAACCCTTCTGGATGTTCTTGGTTAAGGACAGCACCAAGCCCACAGAAGCTAGCATCAATGTGGAGTGTATAGGGCTTTGTTGGGTCAGCAAATGCCAACACAGGGGCGTTTGTAAGGCAGCTGATGATTTTCTGGAAAGCCTCAGAACAGGACTGATCCCACCGGTCTCCAAAGGGATCATGGACTTTGTAATAGGTTTTATCTGGTGACGGAGTGGACTTTCTTTTCTTTTGTGTTGGGGGATAACCCTTACACAGTTCAGTGAGTGGTCGCACAATGATGGAGAAGTCTTTTATGAAACGTCGGTAGTAGCCACAAAATCCCAAGAATGACTGTAGGGATGGGAGGTCAGTAGGCTGTTTCCACCGAGTTACTGCCTCCACCTTTGTCTGGTCGGTGGCGATGCCATGCTCAGAGATAATATGACCGACATAGGTGACTTGTGGGCGGCAAAACTGGCACTTATCTAAAGACAACTTAAGTCCTGCTTCCTCCAGACGAGTTATCACCTTAAGAAGTCTGTCTTCATGTTCTTCCAGGGTCTTGGCAAAGACTATTAGGTCATCCAGGTAGACTATTACTTCCAGCATATTCATGTCGCCGACTGCCTTCTCCATGAGTCTTTGAAATGTCGCCGGGGCTCCAGTGATCCCCTGCGGCATTCTTTCAAACTGGAAGAATCCCAGAGGACATATGAAGGCGGTTTTCTCTTTGTCCTCTTCAACCATTGGTATTTGATAATACCCGCTGCGCAGGTCCAGCACAGAAAACCATCTGCTGCCAGACAGGCAGTCTAGAGCATCATCGATGCGTGGCACAGTGTATTGGTCAGGGATGGTTCTGCGGTTCAAGGTCCGGTAGTCGACACACATGCGAAGCTGACCATTCTTTTTGCGTGCAATGACTATTGGAGACGCATAGGGACTCCTGGACTCTTTTATAATCCCTGCTGCTAGCAGTCCTTGAAGATGGCGCCGCAGATCATCCAAATCTGCAGGGGCAACTCGTCGGGACCTCTCTCTGAATGGAGTGTGATCACTGAGGCGAATATGATGTTGTACTCCTTTGGCCAAGCCAACATCCCATTCTTCGGTGGAGAATACATTGGCATGCTGGGCCAGCTTTCGGCTTAGTCTCTCTTTCCATTCCTGAGTTATAGGGGAACCACTGAAATCGAACAAGGAAGGATCCATATTTGGGACAGATATTCTTTGGGCTTTTGAAAAGTCAGTTACCAGGTCTGCAACCTGCAGGTGAGCTATCACTGTACCCATTGGGATAGCAGTTGGCTTCAGGGACTCATTTCTTAGGAGCACCAGAAACTGATTTTTATCTAGGACCTTTGAAAACAACACTGTGGGCTGGATAAGTACACTGGGAGGAAGAGCAGGTGAGTGAGCACGCTCAGTAATCAGTATACTGTCCCCAAGGTCTTGGTGTTCTTTAACCTTGCAGGTGGCTATATGTTCTTGGCCTGGGGGAATGATTAGGGGTCCAGGCCCAGTCCACTTTACGTCAGCCACAGGTAAGTCACGGATATTGTTTTTTGCTGGCTTTAGGTCAGGGACAGGTAAGTCATCAGTATCTTGCACGTGTACTCTTGCTGAACTAACATTCTCTGAGTCCCTTTTCGTTAACTTTGAATGAAGAGGTCTGACCCCATTAACATTAGTGCCGATCAGTACAGGTATATTCTCAGAACAGCGTGGGTCAGGGCACACCAGTGCAAGAACGGGGATAGCCTTGACTTTGCTAGACTTGGATTTTTTAGGCAATTCCAACTCAATTTGGATGTAGCCCTTGTACGGGTAACTGCTCCCCGACTCACTCAGGCCCCAGATGGCTAGACCGGTTACCGGGTTAAGTGGGATATGCGATAGGTGTTCAGCATACCAGCTGTCGAAAATTATTGTGACCTGAGAGCCGCTGTCTAATAGTGCAGTGCAAGGGTGGCCATCGATTTTAACAAGGGCAGTGGATGGGGGACCAACTAACCCCTCAGGTAAGTGGTCAAGTTTTTCCTTTACTGCACTTCTTTTGACACTTGCATTGGTGGTCTTGGTTCTTGCCTTGCTGTCTGGTTTCTGAGCAGTTTTGAGCTTTCTTTGGGCTTGTAGCAGCTTCTGTATGACTTTGGGGTAGTTTTCAGGAGCGGCACAGGTTGTTGCAAAATGTCCCTGTGGTGGAAAATACTCTGGTCTTGAGAAGTTGTAATACATCTAAGAGTCAACTGTCTTCTTACAATGAACATTTTATTATAAACTAATACAAGCACACGCTGGAGCTTGGAGAGAGAACCCTCTCTCCAGATGCTGAAGTAACACCCAATTATAAACCATGCTTAACTCCTCCTAGTTGCTGAGCACACCATATGAAACAATCATTATCTCTTATTTAAGACTAAACTGAACTCACTAAGCATCAATCACTCACTATATTACTTTATTACCTTTAACCTCTAACCTTTAGACAACTGGTCAACCAAGCAGTTGACAAAAACAGATGCCCTGCATGAAACTCTTCCTGTCTCAGACTTTGTCTGCACATTCCAGACAAGGATCATATAACTTAAAGAAAGCTTTGTGCATAGACACAAAACACAGCAGGATCACAGCAAATCAATGCATATATGTCTAATACTTAATACAAACCAAACTCATAACAATTTTCCCCAACACACTCCCTCCTCTTGGTCCTACAGGACCAACAATAAGAAGAGAAATTGTTATCAGAATGCAAAAATACATACAGAAGACAACATTCTCAAAACATCAGGAGCCTCATGCCTATCAGGTTTTTAAGAATCTTTCAGAAATTACAATAGTGAGGAGCCATTCACTTCAGCTTCACACTGATCTTGCTTGAGAGCGAAGGCTGGTCTTCAGGTGTGAGAGTAGACTATCTCACTTACCCACGCAACCACAGGGATTATTCTGCCCTTTGTTGGGTGGTGCGTTATTCTTCTGTAATTTCAGACTGAAGAGCTTCAGGAGGTTCAAGCAATCTGTAGTGCCAAGCAGCTCACTCTGCGACCTTTACCGCTGTCTGGGTCGTCAGGAAAACCTGAAATGGCCTAAACCATCGATGTTGGTTCCAGCGCTGATGTTTAAAGCTTCTTATCAGGACAAAATCTCCAGGCTGAAGTGAATAGAGCTGCATAGATGCTGATTCATGAAGGGCAGCTTTCACCTGTGTGCAAATGCCTGAAAAGGGTTCTTATGAGGTTAGGACAATATGTTAAAACATTACTTTCACACAGAGCTGTGTCTGAACAGGCAGTCTTGGAGGGAACTATGCCCACTTGGGTGAGGGTCCTGCAAAAAGAATCACAAAAAGGCCCATGTTTCCATGTTACGCATGCGCATGTACATCAGAACCAGAAAAAGTACTTTTGGTCCAAGGAAGACCTGAAAAGAGAGCCAGAAGGAAATTTCCCCGTCTGCAACCTGTGGGAGGAAAACATTCAGGAAAATGGCATCCAGAAAGTCATTCATAAGACAGCGCCAAAACATGGACTCGTTTTCAGCTAAAGAGTAAGCTCAAGTAATGAGAACTGAGACGGGAGAGCTGCAGCCTCCACCGCGTCACAGTCAGAGCAAACAGCATCAAAAGGAAAATCAAGTCAGGGTCAACTAGAGGTCGGTCAGGGGCCAGGCCTGGGGGGTGCAGAGGATAGTCACTTTCAGCTAAACAGTCATGGAGTAAAACATGAACAATACAAAGCAACAGTTAGGGCCACTCAGTTATCTGGTAGGTAATCATTCAAAGTAACCAAATTCATTTAATTACTTATTGCAAAGTTCCTATCAGGTAGTCTCATCTTAACCAACAACCAGAAAAATCCTCTAGTACTGCATAGCAGGACATGTGTCAAACTGGACTCCCAGCAGTCTGACCAACACTTATCCATGCTGGAATTTCCTTTCTGATTTACTGCTCGTGTTGTTTATGTCATGTCTGCTAAATGACAGAAGCAGAACCAAACTGAAGAATCTCTGCATATGTTAAATAAAGCTCATTCAGAACTGTTGATTTAATCAGTAATGTAGTCTAGTTTAGTCTCATGATTTACTCTGATTTGTCTCTCTCAGACTCCAACAGACCCATTCAGGAGCAACACACACAAAACTGAGATCATAATAAGACTGGCTTTCTATTCCAAATATATTGTAAACATAAGCATAAGCATAAAGCAACAAGATGTAAACCCATCTTTAACAGCTGGACTTCAGGTACTGAACAGCCAGAGACCTTCAGGTCATAATAAAGCTGTTTGTTTTCTATCTACATTTGAACTAAAGCAGCATTTAGAAACAAACTTCTAATACTGATGGTAAAGCTGTTTTCATCTACAACAACACGACGCACACATGTACGTGCACACACCCACAGCACTTCTTCCTTAATGATTTTAATGCAAACGTGTGTAACAGAAAAGCCCAAGGCTAACGGTTTAGCATAGTTAGCTTAACTTTGGAAGTATCAATACTGTTCAAATAATCTGCCTCATATTCATGTTAATTTTGAAGACATACAGGGCTTAAATGACTTGTTTGTTTACTTATTAAGCGTGTTAACTAAGAGACTGGTCTGTTTACTGGCAGCCATCGCAAGAGTTGCTTCTACTCTTTAAACAAAAATAATCTGATGTGTATTTTAACCGCTGAGCATATCTGCTTTAATTCAAAATAATGAATTCTGATTAGGGATGAAACACCAAGCTGTCAGCAAATAAAACACGGAGATTGTTGTACTTGTGTTGCATTCGCTGAAGTCAGGAAATTACAAAGCTACCTTCTTATTTAATGTCATATAGCGGCTTATTTTTTCTCTTTTGACATCTATTCTGTCTCAAACATTAAAAACTTAGTATTCATCACTTTTTTTTTTTTTTTTTTTTTTTTTTTTTAATAAGGCACAGCGTGCCAGAAGTTGACTAGTCTGTATGAACTGTTCAGCTTCCCTGCAGCAGAGCAGAGATGTCTGTGACATTGTTCAGTTGCAGAAGTCTGCAGGAGTGCAAAATTTTATACATGCTCATAAATGTGGTATAAAGCTAAGCAGAAACAGTGAGTAAATGTTTGGTTGTAGGGCCTCATTCCTTGGCCTGGTCTTGTGGATAATCATTCAGCTCGTATCACTCGATCTGCTCAGGAGTCAGACGCGCCACAGCCACCATGCTCCCCACCAATCAGCATACAATCAGAAATTCATGCCAGGAAGTGCCCGACACATGTTCATCAAAGCTTCCTGGTAGATAAATCAGATTCATATGTGTAATTAATTAAGAGTAACATGTAAAGGATCAGAAAGTAGGCAAAGTTCAAGGAAGGAGATCCAGGTTTTCCACAGAGAACTGAGTGAACCCAACAGTCTTTCTGACAGAATCAGGGTGCAGCTTATTCCAGAAAACATCATCTGATTCTGTAGTCGGGGTGGGATCTTGCTGCCTGCCGGCCACATTGTTAGTCTTTTACTTCCAGAAAATCCCACAACTGAAACACAGTCTGAGGATAAGGAGGATCCATCACCTCCAGAGGTCAAAGGTGAAAATCCAGCTCACATGTCCACCATAGAAGCCATATCCACACTGCTCACAGTCACAACCAACAGGGCTCTGCCAGACCCTCTGGTTCTGGGATCCCCAGGCCCCATCAGCAGCGGCCGGGTCCATGCAGCCACATCTGCATATCAGGTTCTGCTCCAGGACTCAGAGCTGACACAGAAGGGAGGTGGAATGATGCTGTAGGTTGTAGGGACCGTTTCTGCTCCAGTCTTCTGACTGACCACGCGTGTGACCCAGAACTCTGCAGTGACCCGGATCAAGAACTCACTCTCCCCCAGCCCCTCCTCTGAATCCCCTCAGGCAGGATAGACAATTTTAGGTCCCTGTGGACCAAGCTGCATGCTGACAAGGGTTTAGAAGGGAACGCTGCAATGTGTCCAACACCATACAGCAGACGAGCTTTTGAGACTGAACCATTTGGTCATGTGGTGTATTTTCTTCTCCAGTAAGGGGAAAATAAAGATCATAGCCTCATAATTATAATAGTTTTCTTCTGAATCCTGAGGCAAACATATTATGTGGACCATGTTCTGTGCTGTGAACATCATGTAACTTGAACATTACATTGTAATTGTGTGTGTGAGACTATATTGTCAGTGGATTCATAACTCAGTTCTCTCCTGGGAAAGCTGAACATGATCTTGCTAAGAAGATACACTTGTTCTGAGAACTTCTCTTCTTGCCGTTCGCTCACATTTAGCTAAAGTGAACTTATTGCAAGGGAAATTTACTCTAGCAAAGTTACGTTGGTTCACCATTCCTATTTTAAGGTCAAGAATTTTCTTTTTTTCCTAACATTATGCTTATTTTCAACATCCTTCAGCTGCATTATTTATTTCCAGTTTATCTAGATTTATTTAGACATGCTAGGCATAAATTAATAATTGCAGTAGTAAAGGAATAAAAATCACCTTATGAATGTCTGAAAGGGAACAGACAGAAACCTAAGCTTATTGCCTACACAATGTACAGTAATTTAACATAATAAGTTCCTAATACTATAAATCAAATCTCTCACATTTCAGATTTTTCATTCTTAATATGTTGTTGCTCTTTAAAATGTTCTCAGGTGATAATAAAGAATTGCTTTTCCTTAGGAAAAGGTTTCCACATTCATACAGGGAGTGGCTTTTATGCTCTTATAAAAGCTTTAGGAAGAAAAGCACAAGCAGCTATTTTACACAGGATTTATATGTTTGTTTCTGCCTAACATGCTATGACATCATCTCCTTCAGTGAGCAGAAGGCATTTAATGAACACACTCTTTTCCTCACTTCCTTCTCTCATACATTTTTTGTTGTTTGTTTTTTTTCTTTTTTTCTTTTTTTTTTTTTTTTTACTGCAGTAAATTAGATTTTACACAAACAATTCACTTCAACAGTTGGATGAATGCATGTGAATGGGTCGTGCCCCCACGTTTGTCTACCCCCACACAAGCTTCTAGGCTCTCCTGCGAGAGTCCGGTGTGGCTTCACAAGACGTGGTTTTAATTCTCCACACAATCAGTCCAATCAAGTTTAACACAGGAAATTTTACACAACCACCCCAGTTTCCCCTCACATGAAGACAGAGATTTCAACTTCTTAATGGTGCTGTACATCAACCTCCTACTGCAAAGGAACTAGTTCTGTTTGCAGCGGATGTACACAGAGGGTCAATCCCACACCTTTGTAGAATTATCAGGCAAAATTCTCAATGTCTCCAGAAACCAGCCCACACAGTTTCTTCTCTGTTCCTCCTCACTCAAGATGGCTTTCCTCTCAGTTTTCTAACTCAAGGTTGGCCTGGTCTTGCTTCTCGAGCTCACAGGACTTACTGACTAATTTACTGGGCTCGGTCTTGTAACTCACAAGATTTACTGGTCTGGTCTTGCTACGTCTAGCTCACAGCACTTACGACTTGGTCTTGTTACTCACGATTTTTAACTTAAACTTTAACCTAAACTTAACTTAAACTCACAGGATTTTATTTATGACGTCAACCTGATCTCGTCTTAAGTTATTCTCTTATCCCTTGAGTTGTTCTTTCGATGAGGAGGTGAGGAGGAGAATCCTTGTCACAATGAGAATAATGAAGACAATTGACCACAAAACAGAAAAATATTGTGATTATTAATTAAGATATTGATTATTAATTTGTGATAAATTTCTAGTAATGTTTGACTCCAGTTTGAGTCTGAAAATTAATGTAAATTTAGAATAACACTTCTCACCATTGTCTTTTCACACTGGTTCAGAAGGAGTCCTGGCGTAGTCGACCACGGGTGGGAGAAAGACGTCCTGTCCTCTGAAATTCTCTAATTGAGGTTCTTAGGATGAATCTGTGGATTCAGGTGGCCAACCCGTCTATCACCAACCTGGGCGGACTGACGCAGGATCCCGAGACGAGCCCCCAAAAACTGTGGTGGAAAATACTCTGGTCTTGAGAAGTTGTAATACATCTAAGAGTCAACTGTCTTCTTACAATGAACATTTTATTATAAACTAATACAAGCACACGCTGGAGCTTGGAGAGAGAACCCTCTCTCCAGATGCTGAAGTAACACCCAATTATAAACCATGCTTAACTCCTCCTAGTTGCTGAGCACACCATATGAAACAATCATTATCTCTTATTTAAGACTAAACTGAACTCACTAAGCATCAATCACTCACTATATTACTTTATTACCTTTAACCTCTAACCTTTAGACAACTGGTCAACCAAGCAGTTGACAAAAACAGATGCCCTGCATGAAACTCTTCCTGTCTCAGACTTTGTCTGCACATTCCAGACAAGGATCATATAACTTAAAGAAAGCTTTGTGCATAGACACAAAACACAGCAGGATCACAGCAAATCAATGCATATATGTCTAATACTTAATACAAACCAAACTCATAACAATTTTCCCCAACATCCCTCTTCCCCACACCGATAGCAGAAGAAATCACAAGAGTCTCGGTGTGTGTGGGTTCTTTGCTGCCCTGATTTGTTTTGAGTTTCTTGTCTGGGTATTGTAGCTGGGTTATACTTAGGCTTGACTGACATGGCTGAGACATGTTTTCTGAGCTTAACAACCTCTTTCTTTAGAGCTTGTATGTTCTTATCCTCATAATTCTCTGTCTCTGGAGCACTTGTAGCAAGATGACTTGGCACGACTGAAGGGGCAGAGAGTTCACTAACTTGTATTCTTAGCTTTTGTAGTTCAGTTTTTAAGTCTGTCAATTCAGAGTCTGAAGCTGCAGTGGCACTTTTGGCGTGAACAACTTTGGAAGGATGCAATCTCTGGCGTGAAGCTTCATGCTCTTCTTCAAGTCTTATTTCATTCAGCAACTGCAGGAATGTAGGGGGGTCATTTCTGCGCTCTCTAAATCTGAGGTTGATGAGCAATAGGTCAGAATGAGTAGCACCTTTGATAAGTTGATCCAGACGAGCTCGGTTGGCAGCGGCTGATGGGAGTCCGCCCTTTTGGACTACTTTGTTTAGAATTCTCTCTGTTCGTCTCAGAAATTCAGAAAGTTTTTCACCGGAGTGTTGACAAAGCATTCTGAACGCGAAGTATAATTCTTCACCGGTTTCTGGTGTGCCAAACGTATTCTCGAGTATGTCGAGATAATCCATAGCTGTTGCATCTGGGTTATTGAATCTGACAGCTTGCAAAATCTCCAGGGCCGGGCCCTTTACACCTTCCATTATCCTCATTTTCTTTTCCCGCTCTGGCCGACCACACTCTTCAATCATTAACCTGGCTTGTTCTATCCAGTTCTCCAACTGTTCTTCACCAGGTGTTGTGGGCGTAACTCCGGAAAAGGTTCTCAACCGTCGGTAGGGGGTGGTTTCATGAGTTGTGGGTCTGTTATGCTGTTGCAGTATGTCTCCAACTGCTCTTATGATGGCCTCGGGGGTTGATGTTTGAAGTGGGGAAACGTAGTCTGAGTCAGAGGGCGGCACAGAGAATCCATTTCTGGTTTCAGGGTCTAGAGTCTCATCCTCCTCTGCAGAGGCTCCGAAGATCCTCCAAGGCTGAGCTGAGCCCTCAGGCAGAACATCCAGGGGAATAATTTTGGTATTCACTTTCTCCCTACATTCACAGAGCACAGTTAAACTTTGTGATTGTGGGTCGTACATCCTTCCCCTTACTTTGACTCTCCCAAGTGCTTTAATAGACTGTACAGTGTCCTCAATGTAGCTTACTTCAGCGTCATCAGGTACATCTTTAACCAGTACGGCATGTGCAGAGTCAATGCCTTCTCCCTTGCACCAGCACCTCAACTGTGCTGTCCCCATATTGTTTCTGGAACTACTTAGAAGATTGTCAGTTCAACTGGGTGTAATTTGCATTAACATAGATTAGTCTGTGCTGACGGGCATAAGTAGGGCTTTCATTTAAAAGCAAAAGAAAAAAAAATCTGACATAGGTCCCCTTTAAATTAATTTTACATAAGAATTAACATCATCAGTTTTTTCTCTTTGTGAGTTCTTTTAACTACAATTTTTTAAATCTCCGGGTCAAATGATTAACTTAACAGTAGTTCTAGTACAAAATAACACTATGTTATCCCAGCGGTGCCTCCATTTTATGTGTAGCACCCGTTCAGTCTCTCTTGCCTATGGGAGTAGCGGGTGCTTGGGTTCGTTTTAAATAAAAGGTGGATACCAAGAAGGTGCACCTGAAAGTGGATTATTCCAAACTTAAAAGTAAACTAAGGTTATAATAAAATGTTTCTCGCACAGATATGACCCGGAGATGATTTAAAGCTGAACAAACTGCCTGGCCTTTATTGAACAAGAACCCAATTTTGTCAACAGGAACAGTAGGCCGAGCTGGTAAACATAAAAATTTAACCATAAAATAAAGCAAATAAACAAAATATTTGAGCTGGTTTAAAGCCTACAATCTGCACAATAAAGTGTCTTTAACTCAATGGTTTCTTATTTCTGTGTACCTGCATAAATACCATCAGTATCCACAGTCTTACACATACAAATATAAACCAACGTTAAACCACATCAAACCAATTTAACCGTCGGTCGTGGGCCCACACACACACACACACACACACACACACACACACACACACACACACATACAAGCGCGCAGGTACTGAACTCACGGATCCGAAGTCTCAGGAAAAAACACGTTGCAGGCCTGTAAGTCTTGCAAAACATTGAGTGCGTTGAAATATTCCTTGCAAAACATTGAGTGCGTTGAAATATTCCTTGCAAAACATTGAGTGCGTTGAAATATCCCTTGCAAAACATTGAGTGCGTTGAAATGTCCGACCGTGGAATGGCGAATCTGTGCGACGTCAGGCGGGTTGCGTTGTCCGCCATTAACTGCCTTCTCGCGCGCCTTTTTTCCTCCTTGAGACTCCTTTCCCGAATGTCCTCGCGCTGCTTCGAGTCTGAATCCACGTCTTCCCACTCGTAAAACGTACGAGCTCCAGCCCTTTTTCTCCCTCTCGCACACTTTAAGCAAGAAGGCTCTTTGTATCGTGTTAAACTCCACGCGGCAAACTTTCTTCTTCCTCCACGTCTCTTTTTCCCAGTCCGCTCTCTCCTCCACCCTCACCCTTCGCTCTCCCCTCGTGAGTCCCTCCCCCTCACTTTGATTACCAATCAAAAGGCACAAAGGTGAGCGACTACATCTCCAAACCAATAGAATTACGGATGCGGAAAACAACCCGGAAGTGTCGCCAGACTAAATACAATTTAAAAATTATTATTTTAACGAAATAATATTCTTAACCCTTCATGTCTGAATAAAATAACAACAGTGAAAGACATTTATAACAAATGCATTTGTGTCTTTTTACAAATAAAGCAATAAAAAGTAAATAAACTTTTACTTTATGATGCTATCGTGACTAAATAAACTCAAATAGGTTTTACTTTAGCCCCCTAATTACTACAGGGCTACACAAGGCAATCCAAAAAAGCTTCAACACTAAGCTGTTCTTTTAGTGTACTTATCCAATGCTCAAATGAAAACTCAAATAAACCAACATCAAAACTAAACAAGGGTATGAAGATCTTGGCTCTCATTGGATATCATTGGCATTTAGATGCTAAAAAAAGTCCTCAGATCCTTTGTGTGATGGGATGTTCATCTTGACTTTGAATGGTGGTCAGGAAGAATTCCAACAAAACTATTTAAGTTCCTGGCATTAATAATAAGACTTCTAACTTAACAAATTGAAGGTAAAATTACAAGTCAATGTTTATGATTCTGAATTCGCCAACCCATAACTCTGTTAGCTGAAAAATTAAACACAAGGACAGAATTAATTGTGATTCATCCGTTATCATGTTCCTCTTAATCACATAATTCAGCTAAATTAACAGAAAACTCTCCATCTCGCCAAACCATTAACAAGCCTCTGTTTGTTGTCTCCCTGTGACTGGAGGAGGCCTTAACGTGACTTTTCCACATTTTCCTGGAACAGTAACCCAAACAAAATGTAAGTCCAAGTGTAGAGGAAGAGAAAAATCCAGCTTTCCACAGATTTGATCTCTTCCTACACCACTAGTCAGTTGTTCTTATAGCCTGTACAGAAAATGAACAATGCTGATTCCTTCATGTTTTCATTCAAAACACCATATTTTCTGTGCTGCCAAGGTGGAAGTAAAAAGGAAACGAGAATGCCAGTGGTTATTTTCAAGCTATTTTCTTTAAGGCTGCAGCAGACAGAATATGGAGTTGATAATAAAGCAACGAAGGAAGAAGGACAAACGGATTCAGAGGCCACAAACGTAGACTATTGCACTCAGTTAAGTAAGGGTGTGATTCTTGACTATTTTATCCTCCAAAAGGTTTACTGAAGTTGAATGAAATTGAAAAAATAAGCTTATCCCTGTAAGATTTTCAGCATTAGATTTGTCCCTTTAATCACTTCCAACATTTAAAAGCACAGTTTAATAAGGGGGTTTGAAAAGCAAAGATTCAATAGACTTTTGCTCTCTGAAGGGCAGTGATGAAAGGTAACTTAATACTTGTTTTTAAAGGTTGAACCAACCAATTTCAGGACATTTTATGTCAAATACCACAGCTTGATATAAAGTGAGTACTTTGTCTGTGCACTTTAAAAACAAGTGTCTGCTCACAGCGTGGTCTTCCACATTTCCTCGCTGTTCCCAGAAGAAAACAGCACCAATTTCTCACACTTTTCTTTTGAAAAATAAGAGCTGATAAGAAATTTCCCGCTGTCATTGAAATTTTCCTCTGGAAAAAATAAAGCATATTTCATTAATTCATTTATTCATTCTTGAAAGTTGCTAAATGTGAAACTGTTGTATTCCCTCATCAACATGTCTGTAGTATGTTTCTTTGGTTCATGAGACAGGAAGGGGGGCTTGACATTATTGTTGTCGATGAAAAGGGGGCCCTGCAGAAAAAGTTTAGAAACCAATGGCTTAACCTAACATGTATGTCTTTGGGCAGTGGAAGGAAGCCGAAGTACCCAGAGAAAACCCATGGGGAGAACATGCTAATTTTGGACAGACAGACAGGCCACTGTTGGGACCTTCTACTCAGCTGGGGGAAGCTCGAAACAGCGACCTTGCCGTAATGCTGCAGTGCTGGCCACCACACTATCCTGTACCTCAAAGATGCTTTTATTTCTTTAATTTTAAATTCCTGTGCACAATATTTTTTTAGATAAACAGTTTGGCTTCTTGTTTTCAGACCAATTATTCATGCAGTCATTTAATGGAAAACTTGCAAGTTGTATGAATTGTATGAATAATTGTATTTTGACCAATTCAGTCTTGATGCAAACATAGTGTCTACTGAATTCATTGTCAGACATGTTGATAACTTTATCATCCCCAGACAATGAGTTCAGTATCTCAACATTCTTCTGGCAAAACCATCAGTCAGTACTGAATTATCTTGGCAAAATTTGGATTGCTTGCACTTCAAATCAATGCTATACCTTTCTGACCTTTAAAATCTCTGCCTCTAATTCATGTCAATGACAAACTGACATTTACAATGAACATTACTGGAGCAGGGCTGCACGGTGGCGCAGTGGTTAGCACTGTGGCCTCACAGCAAGAAGGTTGCTGGTTCAATCCTTGGCTGGTTTGGTCAGTGGCCTTTCTGTGTGGAGTTTGCATGTTCTCCCCATGTATGTGTGGGTTCTCTCCAGGTACTCCAGCTTCCTCCCACCATCCAAACACATGCATGATAGGTTAATTGGTCACTCTAAATTGCCCCTAGGTGTGAGCATGAGTGTGGTTGTTCATCTCTGTGTGTGGACCTGCAATGGACTGGCAAGCTGTCCAGGGTGTACCCTGCCTGTCACCCAAAGCCAGCTGGGATAGGCTCCAGCTTCCCCACAACCCTGAATAAGCAGTTTGGAAATGAATGAAATTACTGGAGCAGTTATTGTCTTGCTATGTCCTGAGAGTTAGAAACAGCACTTCACAATTTTTTTCTTTTTTGTTTTGTAGCCTGGAGCATCACATGACAAGTCAACACCAAGATGTCAACAACTTAGACATTTTTAATGCACACTATGGTGCTGATTCACCAAAGAAATGCAAGAAGACATTATTGGGGGAAGTGTGGAAAGAGAGAGAGTGACAGCACAGGAGATAAGACAAGAGTCAACATGACTTCATGGATAGAAAGTGCTCAGAGATCAGACATGCTGAATTTGCCTTCAAACAGCAAAAATCTACCAAAGTTCAGCAGTGCTGCTCCAAATCAGATTAAGATTACTTAAAACCAGATTTTACTTTGGTTATGTTCAGATCGCCGGACATAATGCTTGATTTGGACTTTTTTGTGAAATTGTACTTTTTTTGAGAGTCCATTCATATTTCCAATTGACTTGTATGTGATCTCCTCTATTAACCTCATGTGCACAAAAGAAATTGTGTAGAGGACACAACAACATCAAATGAGTTTGTGTGTGAGATGACTTCATGTTTGTAGAGGTAAACATGGACGGTAAAAGGAGTGCATCTCGCGATTTCAAAGTCTTTGTCCAACTGTTGTCAGCATATTTACAATGGTATCATTTTATGGAAGATATTAGAAAGAAGGAGAGCCAGGTGTTTTGGACATGACTATTTTTGGAGCAGTGGCAAAAAGTTTGTACAGAGAAACGTTGGTAAGGAATCGCAACGAGGAGTGGCAGGAGACTGATGCCAGTGCTATTACTGATAAGGATTTAATTCTTATTTGAGGTGGAGGTCAGATTAATGCAACCTGGTTGTTGAGACTGAAGTTGCGTGGCAAAAGATCTGCGACAAATCGGATTTAGGACCACACATCCAAGTGGCCTGAGTTGCATTTGAAAAAACAAATTGATCTGTCATTTAAATTGTTTCAAAAAGATAAGATGTAGGTTCAACATGGGCAAAAAATTGGACTTAGTTCAATTCAGCCTGCAGCCTGAATATAGCTATTGAGCTCCAATGTGTTGTCAACCTTGGAGACAACACAAGGACTGTCTTAAAATGTTTATAGTTACTTGTTAAGTACTTCTAATCTCACAAGAATTTCAGTAAATGTCACTCTTAACAAGTCAGTTTAGAACTGAGGGAACCTTTAGAGAAGAAGAAAATCAGATCTCCCTTACAGCTTTCATTGTTTGGGAGTTTGTTGATTCGGTCCAGTAACGTGTAAACATGTTCATGTTTCTTTTGTTTTTTTAAACTCAAAGTATAGCAGCAATTAAGTTCACGGAATAATCTAACTCCCGCATTTTGATTTTTCAATTGACATCAGACTCTGAGTGCCAATCAAAAGGAGGACAAGTGGCATTTTGTTGTCTCTTGCAGACATCCACTTCAGCTTGATAATTGCAGGTGGTTAAACTCAGACATATAATGCTAATGTCTGCACTTTGCTGTGATAAAATGGCATCTTACATTAATGTCTTCTGTAAAACCTCAACAAAACTTCTACATGTTCATTGCTAAACAGTGCATCCACAGACATGTGTTGTAATATTATTCTGCAATCTGAAGTGGTTTTAAATATGAGTATAACCTTCTTCATCCGGCCACACTATATTAGTCAACTGCCCATCTCCAGGTCTCTCAGTTTACAGCACATTTCCTCTACCAACATCGTTCTCTGTCAAAAACAAGAGACAGAGCGGGACCAAGGAGGATTGATTTTCAGTGCAGATCATTTTCCACCTGCACAGAGAGGTTAAGGTCTGGGCAGTTTGTGAGGTGCTGTGGTTTGGCATGCAGGTAATGTTATTTCTGCAGAATGAGAAGGAAGGTTTTGTGGGTAAATTCATACTTAGCAGTGGTGAGAGACTGAATGTCTTCTTTAAAAGAATGCAGGAGTTTAAATCAAAGGTTTTATAGTGAATACAGGGAAATACAGCAGAAATGTTAATCATAAGAATTGGGGCATTTAAATTTATCAGGTCACCTTGCCAGTATCAGGTTGAATGCCCTTTTGTTTCCAAAAAGGCCTTAATCCTTTTTTGCCAAGAGTTGCAAAGATTCCTCAGAGATTTTGCTCCATATTGACATGATGCCATCACACATAAACTGCAGTTTTGTCAGCCGCACATTCATGATGAGAACCGCCTGTTCTACCACATCCCAAAGGTGTGTTGTATTGAGATGTGGTGACTGTGGAGGCCATCAGAGGCCATTCACGATTCGAATTATTGTGGAACTAGGGGGAGCTCCCCTAAAGACATTCAGCTTATATTCTAAGGGTGTTTACACCAGGACAGTCCACTCAACTGGAGACATTGGGGACTGGATCTTTTAAATAACATATTCCACAGTGCACCGCATCAGAAACGACTGAAGGAGGACAAGAGAGCACAATGGGAAATTAACTCATCTTTGTTGATTCATGACAACTTCTGTTTCTATCACATAACAACAAAACACGGAGCTGCAGCAGATCCCAGTTGGGTTGATCATATTTCTATTAGAACTTAAACGAGTTATTCCGCATCAGATTGCAAGCCATTTTTTCCATCCACAACTGCCTATTGTCCCACACACACGTTTTTGGTTTTGTTTACCCACAGTGTTGTGCACAGACCCACAGTGCACTTTGCTTTTTAGCAAAGTAATAGCAAAGTCATTCTTGATCTGTATGAGGACAGAGACTTGCCTTTTTAGGCAGATTGAGTCACCACCAAACACTTCCTTTTCATCTCACTGCTCCTTATCTTCCATGTAGATAAATATGACAGTATTGGTGTAATTAACATATTTCTCCTCTTCCTGCAGGTCTTGCTGGATAAACGTTGCAGTGCATGTTGGTCTTACTTTCCTGTCTTCTCCACCCCAACCAGTCAAGGCAGATTTCTGCCCCCCTTGAGCCGGAGGTTTTTCCATCCTGTTAAAAGGGAGTTTTTTTCCCTTTCCACTCTCACCTTGTGCATGCTCAAGATGGGGGATTGGATTGAAGTCAAGATTTGATGCAATCTACTGGTTTTCTTTATCTAGGCTATTTACTATGAATTGGCTCCAACTGATATGTCTGTGACGTGCCCTCAGATAATATTGTTGTGAAGTGATGCTATAGAAATAAAGCTGAATTGAATTTAACTAAATCTACCAAAAATAAGGCTAAAAAAATACCAGAATCCTAATAAATAAGGAGAATAAATATGGAGAATGAAGCAACTGTGTTATTTTCTGTTCACATCTGTGATGAAGCAGCAACATTTCTAAATCAAAGATTTCTAACAGAGAACTTGTCAAACTTGGATATTTCAAATAGCATCCGTTGTAGCATAACTTGACATCTGATAATAAATATTTTAAATGTAAAGCTTGAAAACTATTAAAATCTCCATCAATAAGGGGGATAAAGTCATTTTTGGTATATTCAGCTCCCCGCTGTGACCTATCTGCCCAAATTATGCATCTCTCTCCTCTGTATGCTGATATTTATTCACATGATAAAGTCACAGTATCCACGTTATTACAAGTGGTGGAGGAGTTGTTTCCTACTTAAAAATGAGGTAAAGTGTTTGATAAGAGGTGTTACTAAATCAATGGCAGCATGGATCTTTAAGAATAAAGTTAATGATAAAAAAAAGTAATAATAAAATCATAGTTTTGCACAAATTTGTTTCGAGCTGTTGTAGCCTGATTGGTTCAACAGTGTCCATGGAGTTTCACCTTGCTTGAGCAGCTGAGCAGAATCATAATAAAAGCAGAAAACCAGATTGTAGGAATCAATTGAATATGCAGATATATAATGAAGGCCACAAATCAACATTATTTATCAAGTTAGAACATTTTTGAAGTTGATCTGCAAACTGACTCTTGATCTTTCTGTTCTCAGTCCATGTGGTTAAAAGGGGTGTTATGGCGAAACACGCAGCTGAATCCGAATGGGTCATCTGGCTGATATCCTGGCTGATTGTCAACTTTAAATGGCATGTAAACTCCACCCATCTGGCTAGCTGCTAGGTCATCCGGGTGGTAAATGGAATGGACCCCTGTGCCGCTTTGTTTTGGTTTCTGAGTCATGGTTGGAGTGGAGCCTGTTGCAAGAAGTCTGGGTCGTTATCTGGTCAGCTGCTAACACACCTGTGCTGCATCTGTCCTCGTCAACGCTTCCTTTTAAGCACCTGCAGGAGCAAACAGGCCTTGCCAGATTGTCTCAGTTCCTGCTGGGGTAATTAAGCCTATTCCAGTGCTGTGTGTGTAAAAAATGTGTGTAGTACACAGCCAGCATCCTTGTGTCTCCAACATCTCCTCTGTCCTCCATTGGTTTCTTTGTGCTCGCTTTTGAAACTTTGCATTTCACAACAATTTACCAGCCACATCTTCCCATCGCACCAACCTGCCTGCTTGCACCACTGCAGGCCCAGAACCTTGGCAACAGCTATCATTCTCTCAAGAAGGTTGGGATATTTGGCGTGATGTATGATGTCAGGATGAACTTAAAATGTTTTGTAAACAGTGTATGTGAACTAAATTTGACTTTCTCTGAAACTTTGAATGGAAGTGTATAATGCTGAATGTTTAAGTACTAATCGACCGGCTGTTAAGGTAATTACCTGCAAAAAAAAAAGTCATATGAATTAATCACAAATTGTTCTGATTCAGTTGTTTTCCCATTCATCCTGTTTACATTTTGAAATCATCTGACCAAGATGATGCCTAACAAATAAGTTATTCAGACTGACATTTATACCATAGACTGTATATAAAGCGATGGACGTAGCCTCCATGACGTCACCTGTAGGTTTCGGAAGTGCTAAATTGAAGCTCGGTGGGTCGTTCCTACCATCGCCATCTTGGCAGTGTCATGCGTGTCATCTCGCCCGGAAAATACATATATGGGCAAAGAGGTGGAGATGAGAGGGGTGCTGTGAGCGTCATGGTGGATGATTGACATTGAGCGAACTCCGAGCTTTCTGTAGCTAAGAGCTAACCGAGCTAACTCGAAGCTAACAGGAGCTAACCAGCTAACGGAGGTAAACAGGCTAAAGCTAAGTCACGTTGTTAACCGGCTAAAAACCGCGGTTGTTCTATGTTCTTCTGACTTGGAGCCGGAGACTGGTACCTGTCAATCAAAAGAACACGCCCCTAAATATGCCGAACTTCGAGATTAAATTACTTTTAAACGGGCGAGTTAGAAACACATTCACTCCCCCCACAGTTGTCATGAAGACAAACCTTACCTATTGAACCGAAAATGGATTTATGAACCAGGCTGTAAACATGTTTATTTCTGCCGTGAAGTTGGCCTTTCTGACATGGATTCTATGGGGATTTGCTCTGGTTTGGAGCCAGCCCCTAGCGGATGAAGGGGGAACTGCAGTTTTATGCACTTCCGCAGAGGCTTCACTTTTAACCGCCGGAGGTTGCCGGTTGATTTCTACATAGTGGTATACCAACCACACATTACATTCCATGACATATTCCTCTTATTAAAACTTTTTGTTTGAGAAAAATGTCTGAAATTAAGGAGTTGGCATTACATTTGTCCTTTTACATTAATGTTATAATTTCAGCGTAGCAACATTTTCTGTAATTTGCACTGGAAAATTGAACATCTAACTTTTTGTGAGTAGTGTACCACCCTCTCTGTGGTGGTCTCTCACTGGAACTCTCATTAATGGTCTCCCTCTCCTCTCAGAGACTCGCGTGCACCTTTTGGCTCACCATGCTACTTAAAGTTTAATAAACCTCATCTTTGCTGGACCTCTGCTGTTGCAGAGTCTTTGGTCATGACAATTTCACAACCAGCCTGGACCGCAGATAAAATCTGTGTTTCTATGCTCAGCTTGGACGTAACTATGGTTATTTGCATCAAGGTTGGTTTTCTATAATCTTCATTCAGTGTGGCCATTCTCCTCTGACAGCAACAAAGTATTTTGGTCTAGACGACTACTCCTCAATATTTTCTACTTTTTAGACCATTCTCTGTGAACTCTAGCGATGGTTATGTGTGAAAAACCCAGTAAATCATCAGTTTCTGAAATTCTCAAACCAGCCTGTCAACAGCCAAGTCACATTCAAAGCAAACTTCATTCCCCTTCTTCCAAATCTGATGCTTGGTCACAACTTCATCCAGTTATGTTGATCATGTCTACTTGACAGTATGTGTTAAATTTCTGCCATGACTGGTTGGTGGGCTATTTGTGTTAACAAGCAGTAAACTACTAAACCTAATACAGTTGAGGTGGTTAACAGAGTTTGGCATGGATTTTAGGGCAGAGCCTCTTTCTCAAGTTCTTAGGTCCGCATGTTGAATAACTGTGAGTCTTTAGGAAACAGCTAATCTATCAAAATGTGAGTTTCAGTGTGGTGGTGCAAGGCAAGCCAAGTTTATTTATATAGCATATTTCATGTACCCCGCTTCTCGTCTAAAGATTGCTGGGATAGACTCCACCTCTCCCATGGCCCTTAATTGGATTAAGCGGTTTGGATGATGAATAAATGAATATTTAATTTACGTGACCATTCAGAGTGCTATTTATTCTTTTTGAGGGTAATAATGAACATATGCCATCTACAGGTGAGATGTTGTTACTGCGCTCCTTGTGAGAGGGTGCTTTTCAAAGTAGGGGTGCTTCTTTTCAGCACAACACCGTCTCCCTATGAATGTGTCTTTATTCAATATCAGTATTTTTCTAAATACTGGTATAAGTGAGGCTCTAACCTGCAATATACTCATTAAAAAGAAATTAAAAAAACAGAAAAAGCTAAAGTTTATTTTGCTAAATAAAATGCATGAAATAAAAGTGACCGTATGAGAAATTAGCTTTAGGGAGTTTGTTCCACATGTGAGCAGCATAAAAGCTAAACCATTCAGTGCTTGATAAACCAATAGCAGGATTTCGAAGTTTGGAAGCCAGTGTAAAGATCTGAAAACTCAAGGTATATGTTCCATTTTCTTAGTTTTAGATCCTCCTTTCCTTTCATCAAGACCAGTCTTCCTGTCAGAAAACAGAACGATGCTTCCATCAGCATGTTTGACTGAAGGATGGGATTATGGGGTGCTCAGTGCCTGGATTCCTCCACAAATAGTTCAGTTCTTGTTGAATAATATCATTTTTGTATGGGCTGAGAGTCATTCATATCTTTTGGGAAAATATTCTCTGTTTTACCTTTTCTTATCGAATCTCAGTCCCAATTCACTCGGTTTGTCTCGTGTTTGCTTCTAGGAAGTGAATATGAGAATAGGAAACTGCCTGTCTTTACGAGTAACAGGGTCTACTGTGCTTTAATACTGAGAGCAGTGCAGAACTTTCTTCACCAAGGTACTGACACATTCCTCACATGCAACTCAACAAGCCAATCTCTAAACATTTGTTTAAACATGTTCTGTCATTTAGAACATTTATAATATTTAGAGCTTTCATTCCATTCTCATAAAATATCTTAAAAGTAAACTATATAAGTATACTTTTAATAAGTATAAAAATAACTATATAAGTATAACTGTATGAGTCCCTGCCCCATTTTTAGAATACACTTATGACATCCCATCTCTTATACACAAATTAAAGCTTCTAATTTAAAGTAGTTTTCTTCAGGATAGCATTGCTCTGCGTCAACTTCCCCAGAGTATACTTTTTAGATTCCAACAGATCATAGTGAGGAATCTAATTTATTTAACTCTGTTAACATTATGAATGATTCATTTTATTGACACATTTCCCAAATAATTTGCAAACAACGTGGAATTAGGTTTATTCACATTTAAAGACTTTTTCTTTGTATCAAACTGCTTTTTTAGTTTTAGTTTCCCTGTGATCACCTCAAAAAGATGATCCAGTTTCATACCTGATGAAATATCTCAAACTTTCATACATTTAGTACTTTACAAATGTCATTAAAAATACAAAATAAACAAATTTTCCAGATGAAATAGATTGTTCCGGTGCCCTACATAGAATATTCTTCAGTCTTGTCTTGTAGGATATTGATTAATTTGTACAAGTTGTTGTAAAAATCTCTTTAATCAGTCCAAAGCTTCTCAATATGTTATCAATGTATTGTTGCCAAGTGCTTTTTTATTTTTGAAATATTCCATGTGCACCTTTTTGTATCAGTAAATGAAGTTATTTTTTATACTAAATCATGACCAAGGCTGTGGATCTATTATTTCTAAATCCATCCTGACTGTCAGGAGATAAGGCTTCTCTGCAAGTCGCCTTATGAATACTTTTTCTAATTTTTTTGAGAACTGAAACAGCCCTGATATGGATTTAAAATGCGGGTGCTGGTGTTTCATCTCCTGATTAGTAAAAGGGAACAATTTATGCTACTTTCGTATTGAGCAGAAAAACTTCAAAGCTTGGTTGTCTCATGTAAACATTAGAAGTGAGACCTCTGTGGACTCACATTAACAGGCACCTTTTCGTATTGTGTCCAATGAATTCAAACACGAGCAGGCTGAATTTTAAGTTGTAGAAGCACTGCAAGAGCAGTTGGCACAAATGAAGTGACTTTTAATGAGTTTAAAAAATACTACATTGACTTGTTTTTGCCTAAAGTGTTTTATGAGAAAATTAATGACCATATCGAGGATATCTGAAAAATAACAAATGTAGGAAACTTGAAAGAATCAAAAAACTTTCTATTAGCAATAAACTCATTATCATTCTGAGGAACTCCACAACTTAAAGACGCACTATGCAGGATAATACTGCACAAACCTGACAAAACACTGATGAATCAATGGAGTACCTCCCAGCTGACCTCTAAAAACTGAATACCCTGAACCCACTAACCTGATGCAATGTGGCCACATTTACATGGGAGTTTTAAGTCTTCTTTAATTGTGAATAAAAGTTAAATCAGCTTTAAACTGGTGATATATGGTAATATAAACACCTAATTCCAAACAAAAAGGTCAATTCGGAATTAAACTTAATCAAGAACATGGCAAAACCGGCCTGCGGGGGTTTTGCTCTGGGTAGGCTGGGCCCACTGGGTAGGTCGGGGCTCAGAACCTTTCCCAACCCGCCAATGTAAAGCGGATTTAAGTGAGGACGTATTTCCTTGGAAACCTCAATTTGAAATTATTACTTCAATGTAAACATGTCAGAGAACAATGTTACTTATTGGAATTATTTAATTCCAAATTAAAAGACATCATGTAACCGTACCCTTTGTTGATCAAATGCTGATTAAAGCAGTCCTTATGAGCATAAAAGCAACATCTATGTCCCTACAGATGTTGCAATCCATACTTTTAAATACTGAGTTTTATGAGATGTACTTTCTCCACAAAAGTTCATGAGCTCTTTGCAAATCAGAGCAAAACTAACAATTGGAAAAAAAAGACCCAGTTTGTTTCTGATAATTCTTCATCCATCCATCTTCTGCTGCTTATTCAGGGTCAGGTTGCAGGGGCAGCAGCCTAAGCAGGGAAGCCCAGACTTCCCTTCACCATCAGTAAAAAGACCTGGATTGGCAAATTCAGCTCTCATCTGTAGATGTACTGGAGAACAGTGCTTTTTTAATGCTTTAGTGCTTTATGTAAATCACTTTGAACTGTCTTGTATATGAAATTTGCCACAGAAATAAACTTGCCTTGCCTGCAGTTGAAGTTGCTCCGTATTTTGAACACTGCCTCATGTGGTGGGGAGGATATAAAGCAGGTCGTTCCACATCTGCAGAAGCTGTTTGGAAGCATTACGTATATTTGGTATGGGTTTGCTAGTCATAGTATGCTAGTGAGGAACATTCTCAATAGCCAACTTTGTATTGTCATCTTACATATCAGTAGCGGTAACATTCATTCAAGTTCCTATAGCTACAAATGACAGAAACAGCAGTCCACACATCTGAGCTGGTAACTGTTCATTTTAAAGCTAATGGGAAATTTTTGGCAGTTTGACCCAACTGAGGAAAAATGCTGGCTGGATAGTTTTCCCTTAGCTGCACTTGACAGTTTAAATTGTATTTTCTTTCAGGGTCGTCTGCAGTGGTGTGGCCAGGTGGTTCCATTTTCAGAGAGATGCATGGTTTAATCAGAACTTAATTATGCAGGGTTAATGTTGAGTACACAGATCCATGAGGATCAACCATCCACAGAAGGGAGCAAAGGCAGATGTGAGCCAGTCACAATCAATTTCCAAATGCTAATTGGCAATTCCATTAAAAGGTGGAGAGAGTTACTCCTTACAGAATACCTCAGATCGTGTAAAAGTTTCCCTCTAAACACCTAAGGATCTGCTCATCAAAAGCTGCTCTCAGTGTCTCCCGAGTAGGTGATAATCCGTTAGGATTTGTTTCCAACCCGAGTAGCAGGAAGGATGGGAAGGTTTTTTCCCCCCTTAACTAGATTCTTTCACTAATGGTAACATCAGGGCTGGGCATGTTCATGTGTTATTGTCACATTAATGAGTTAATTTATTAACCCTGATCATTTTTTTTAATTGAATGTTAACATAGTTTCTTACTGACTCTGAAAACAGATTCAAATTATACAACCATGGCTTACAGGAGGGGTAGGGGTAATGGCCATCTTCATGTATCAGCATGTGGGCTGAGCCTTACTGGCTGAACCAGTGTTGTCATTTCTCCCTCTGAATGTCTATTATGCACAAGTGTGGAAAGAAGCACCTAAAAACAAGTTACCAAAACCCTGGTTTCAACAAGTTATTATGAAATGTGTTATGCCAAAAAAGTCTCTTCTTTTACAGCAAAAAGTAATTTAATACACACCTTTCCTCAAAGTCTAGAAGTGGTGAAATTCCAGCTTTGCTTTTTGTCTTTTATAGATAGATAGATAGATAGACAGACAGACAGATAGATAGATAGATAGATAGATAGATAGATAGATAGATAGACAGATAGATAGATAGATAGACAGATAGATAGACAGATAGATAGATAGATAGACAGATAGACAGACAGACAGACAGACAGACAGACAGACAGACAGACAGATAGATAGATAGATAGATAGACAGACAGACAGACAGACAGACAGACAGACAGACAGACAGACAGACAGACAGACAGACAGATAGATAGATAGATAGATAGATAGATAGATAATTGTTTTTACAAAATAAATGTGTTTTGGCCCTAAACCATTCGGTGTCAAACCAACAGCAGTAATTAAAGTCAAGAGTTTCCTCCACAGGGTGGCCGGGATCTCCCTTACAGGTATATCTAGGCTGGCCTGGGAACGCCTCGGGATCTTCCAGGACAAGCTGGAGAGAAGCCAGTCTGGGCTTTCCTGCTTAGGCAGCTTCTCCTCAAGCCAATGCCAGACAAACAGCAGAATATGGGTGGATGGAAGGAAAACTAATGTGATAGATGAACAGCATTTATCCATGAATAGTTGGATCAAAAGTGACAATTCCAGGTACAAAAGTTTTTTTTGTTTTTCCCACCATGTTGTTAAACATACTTATTATAACAATACTTATATAACATACCATATTATTACCAAAATATAAATAAATCCAACTGGATTAACTTGTTTCTTAATGTGTTTTTATTTTTTTTATAGCTCACTGGGAAACAGCTTGGATGCCACAAACACACAATGAGGATACAGAAACCCTAGCACAATTTTTTGTAAAAAAAAAAAAAAAAAGTTATTTACAATGTTTCTCATGCAAGGACACTTTTGCCTGCCAGCCTGCTGTGTTTGTTTGTGTCAAGTCACCATCCATCTATCCATCCATTGTTTATACCCACTTATTTCAATGCAGTGTCCCAGGGGGAGGGTCAGGCTGCCACACCAGTCATAATTCATGCACATGGATATGTGATACAGAGAGACAGATTGGGGATTTATATTTATATTTTGGTTTCTCTTTTGCTGTCCATGCACACAGACCAGCAGCACCTAGTTCAGTGCTGATGCATACACTGGTATGGATTCTTTCACTGGGATTACACTGTTTTTCCTTAAGTTTAACAATTCATAGTTCCAACTCACAAGTTCAGCTCAGTCTTGGCACAGTGAGTGTAAGTATGACAAATAAACTGCTCTAAGTAGTAAAAGCACAAACATTCATTCATTCATTTTCTATACTACTTGTTCCAATTAAAGGCTGCGGGGAAGCTGGAGTCTATACCAGCAACCATCAGGTGAGAGGCAGGGTGCATCCAGGACGGGTCACCAGTCTACTGCATTGAACAAACATTTATTTTTATTTTTTTAATTTTCTTATAATCTCTGATGCACCTGGTAAGTTGCTTCATCTTTATATTTACAAATGTTTAGTTTGAGTTAACTGATTTCAGTTATGTATAGATTAAAATCGGCAAACCGTAACTAAAGCAGGTCGATGCAAACCTTGTGAAAACAGCTGGTAGACATCCTAGTCTTAATAACCCTGTGCACCGCTGCCTTCTAATGCTTGTCATCTGTGACAACATCCAATGTTTTGACAGCTTGAAGCTGCTAACTGCCATTAATATGAAGCTTCCTGCTGTTAGTGTGGGAACAGTTAACCAGTCTGTGATTAGAAGTTATATGTTTAGGCGTAAAAATGTCTTGACAGCATCACAATTAAAATTAATACTGAGATTTATTTGGATTTAGATGTTGATTTTGATTTTGAATAGCTTAAATCATACTTTCCTTCTTTGTTATCATCCCACCCACCTGTAGGAAACTTAACAAGGCATTTTTGGCTTTCTTAAACTTATTATCCGGCTGTTTTATCTTCTGACAGATAAAATAGCTAAATTTTTCCCAAAGCCAGGAAACAAAACACCTGCCTCACAAAAATTTACCAAACAACTAAATAAGATGTCCAATTTCTTCTTTGCTAAGTCTTTTAGATAAAGAAAAGACTTTCATATTCAGTCTTTTCTCTCTTGAGGACATTGATGTGGCAGTCACCTTTTAGATCACTTTACAGGCTATGAGAATGCTTCATGCAGCATTACTGTCAATCTGTTCTCACTGCAAAAAAAGGCAAAAGAAAAAAAGAAAGAAAATATAGACGGGTCACAGTATTAACTGTGACACATAATCATTTCATATCAACGGTGCTTTGGGCTACAACAAGTCACCTCCAAAAGCTGCAGCTCAGAAATGACATGCATCATTTTATCTATGCGGAGACTAGCCGTGCGGCCTGAAGCAACGCTGTGACGAAATGGGATTGCACTCTGCTTTTTGTCTTTGCATACATATTCTATAAAAGTATATTATATTAGAATTAGCTGTTACTGTAATAGCCAAGATGCCCTTGTGGTGACAGTAAGCATTTAACAGCAACCAGAGCCCCTGTGAGCTCACTTCCTGTTTGTAGTCATAAAAAAAAAAAAAAACATGAAATCTGCTGTTAGTACTTTACAACTCAGTCTAAAATGTGTTTGGAGCCAAACAAAGTTGAGCTCATTAATGCAGCTTTTAAGATCTTACATGGCCAACCAAATGGGGTGGCAGTTGCTAAGGTGGTAGAGCCGCTTGTAACGTAACGCCGACCATCACAGGACAAGTGGGTCCTGCTCCCCTGTGCTGCTGCAGCCCCAAGTGAGACACGATTGTTCCCAGTCCCAAGCTTGGATAAATGTAGAGGGTCGTGTCAGAAAGGGCATCCAGCATAAAACGTGCCAATTCCCCTGTGCAATGATTTGCTGTGGTGACCCCTTCAGAGGGACAAGCTGAAAGAAAGTTGACCAACAAAATAAAATAGGAATGAATACTTTCAGAGCAAAGTTAATGCAAACAAAAAGGACATATAAAAAAAAAGGCATCTCTCTATCCCCTTGATAATTTATAAATGAGGCATACTGTCTTTGCAAGAAGATCAGGATGTGTTATCAGAATGCCAAGGAGGAAAGACATCAGTAATGATCTGAGAGAAACAATTGCTGCTGCTGTCACCCTCAAAAAGGGTTAAAGGGCCATTTACAAACTGTTTATGGAATCCATCATACAGTCAGAAAGACTAAAGGATTTAAAATACCTGCTCAGGAGTGGATGTCCCACTAAGGTCACATTCACATCAGCCTTTTTCATTTGAATCCTACTCCATTTGCTCAGAAAGTCCGCTTCATTTGGGGAAATGTGAATGTTTCAAATAAGTAGTGATTTGGATCCAAGAAGAGGACTTGTTCCGCCTGCAAACACAAGTCTCAGTCTGTTTCAAGCGGACCAAATACAGGAAGCAGACTACAAAAACAATCACTTCCTGCATTTGACGTAGTATTGCATTGTTGGTAAATACATAGCGATCGTGTTAAAGGTCCCCTACCTGTTGTTGCTCATTGTTGTAGTGTATTTCTGCAGTATACTTACATAAGACAAAATAAAAGAAATAGAAAAAAAAACAGAACAGCGATAGTTTCATGCTCCATGTTTAGTTCTTAAGTGAAGGAAACAGTTATCTTCTTCACAAGGGTCTTGTCCTTGCTAAATACTAGTGATGCCCCAACTTTTGTGAGAATGGTGATATATTGTTCTGGTTTGGCTTGTTTGACCAAAGTGCAGCGTGAATGCAATCTCGGTCCACATGGATACACACCCCTACAACTGAGCCGAGACCCCAATTAAGCCGAGTCTAGCAGACAATCCTGATGTGAATGCACCCTAAAATCAGTTCAATATATCTCAGATTCTAAATACTTAATCCCCACTGCTGAACTCGCAGGACATTTTCACACTCTGGCTCCTCCTAAGAAATGCTAATTTGGCATCCGTTTGAGATGCTATCTATTCCATTTTACAGTCATTTGTGAGCCGCTTTTATTCAAAGCTAAGTAGATCTGAGAGGTGATCTATTACCCTAACATTAGGATGTGAATCTAACAACAAGTCACGGTTCAAATCGATTCGATTTTTGTGGTGATGATTTTATTCAGAATTAAATCTGGATTCAAACAGATTTTTGATTCATAATCATTACACTTAAGTCACAAAGGGTGCTACAGTAGTCAGACCATCATTCTGCTGCTATAATCCCTAAGAAGACAACTAAAGAGATTTTAAAAAATAAAATGATTTTTTTTTTATGGATTCTTTTTTTTTTATTTAAAAAAAACTCAATATAATTCTTAAAAATTGTGAAGCAAAAAAAAATCTGAACTTTTAATATTTTCGATTTGATTCCCCACCCCTACCTAACACACATGTCTTGGGACAGTGAGAGGAAGCAGAAGTACCCAGATGTGTGTCCAGGTTACAGTGTGCTAAGTTTAGGTATTTTACAGGTAAAATCTGTTTTGCATCAAAGAAACAGAATAGTTATTTTTTATATTTTTTGGGTGCCTATTTGATTAAAACCGGGATTCCTCAGTATTGCCGATTATTAGTTTGCTTTATAAACACCAAACCATTTTAAAAAGTTGCATGATAACCAAGTTTACAGACTATATCAGGAGCCAGATTTACCAAATAAAGTATCGACTGTGTGTCAGTTTTTAAGATTTATTCAGCAGAAATATATTTGAACCAGGGGTTTGAACTTATACTCTTGTTTCAAAGCTTGAACTGCATATAGAAGTACTGGTTTGAGTGTCTGTTGGCTTGCTGCTACCATACGTTTGGCAATTCGCTCTGCATTTACCTCAGGATGGTGTCTTGCTAGGTGGGCAGTAATGTTAGTTGTGTTGCTGCAGGATGCGACATGTGCATTACAGAATTTACAAACCCTTCTTGACATGTCCAGCTCTGCTTTTCCCTTCAAAGCAAAAAATCCATGTGTCCACACTTTTGACTAACAATATAATGGTAGTGGATTTAACTCGGAGGAATTTTAGCAGGTTGTCTGCCATTCTCCGTCTTTTGTGTAAGTGTTTTCCCAAATGGACATAACGTCATTTTGGAAGACAGTTAAAGAGAAACATTTCGCCTTCTCCTGGAGAAAAGCGGTAACTTTTTCTCCATGTGGCATTTAAACATATAAACTTTAAAAATAACATTTAAAATTTAAAAGTTGTAAAAAACATAAATCCAGATTTTTATATGAATTGATTATTTCACCCACCCCTACACTGCCCACTTTGCTGTGTTAATGTTTATATATAGTAACATTTCATGGCTCATGTTTGATAAAAAAAAAAAAAAAAAAAAAAAACAACAAAAAAAAAACCACATAAGCTGAATAATTGCCATTATTAGATGAATCATACATTCCAATCATTTTTTCTCAAACTTTTCCAAATGTATTAACTGCTGCTAGCCCTGCGATGGTGACCCATCCAAGGTGTACCCTGCCTCTCGCCCAGTTATTGCTGGGATTGGCTCCAGCTTCCCTGTGCCCCTTAATTGGACTAAGTTGTTTGGAAAATGAATGAATGAATGAACCATATCTACTTTTGGAATAGAACATTCATTACCCTAAATGCTTAGTCCGATGAAGGGTCACGGGGAAGCTGGAGCCTATCCCAGCAGTCTTTTGGGTGAAAGGCAGAGTACACCCTGGACAAGTCGCCAGTCCATCGCAGGAAGGAATAAAACTATGTATTGCTTTAAATCCACACACTGATCCCGTAATTTCCTGTAAACATGGCACTACTTCAGATAAAGACTTATTAGTGTCTTTCTTTGTTTCTCTTTACCTGCTACCTTTTTGGCTTTGAAAAACAATGAAGAGTTTGTGGGTTCACGCTGCTTTCTCATTTCACAAAATGAACTCTGTTACAGCTCATTAGCCCTTCCATTCCCTGCTGAGGTTTGTCCTACTCAAAAAGAGGAGACGAGTGGAGGGCATGGAGAGCAATTTGAAATTTAAATATGTCATAGACCCCTAGCTGAAATCACGTCAACTTGACTGAAATAGCATTCAGGGTCTTCTGGGGAAGATGTTTTGAAAGATAACAATTACTGTCAGAGGAAGTACTTTGACAGAAGTTTGAACTACTTCTTATACACTGCATAACCCCAAAAAAAAATTAAGGTTTGGTTATGGCAGCATTTGGTGTAGCATTGTTTCAATAAGCCTCTGCAATATGACAGTTTTTTATTCCATCCAGTGTTACATTAATTGTTTTTAACTGCAATCTTGTATTAAAGGTCATAGAGTCCAACCCCTTTGTAAAACCTTCAACAGTACATCCCAAAGATTTTCAGTGGTGTTCAGGTCTGGAGTCTCCGGTGGCCAATCCATGTGTGATTGATGTTCCACCCTCCCTGAACCACTCTTTTCACAGTTTGAGCCGGATGAATCCTGCCATTGTCATCTTGGAATGTGGCCGTGTCATCAGGGAAGAAATATCTATGATGGAATAAACTGGTCATTCAGTATACTCAGGAATGAGCTCACCTCATTCTTCAAGCACGTAAAGTTGCTGAACCTCGACCTGACCAACTGCAGCAACCGCAGATAACAGACCCCCCTACAAGCTTGTTCAGTACGTACGACACTTTATCTGCATCACTTCTTAACCTAATGCACCCATCACCATGGAACAGGGTAAATCAGGATTCATCAAACCATATGACCTTCGTCTATTAGCCTCACTCTCGTGGCTACACAGATATTTAGTCCCAATCCCAATTAAACACAGCCCTGTGTTCTGTGGGTGTCTTACTTCAATCTGACCTCACCAAACTTAATTAATCACTGATCAACATCCTTCACAATTTATTTACAACTAATTTTCTTCTTGAAAGACAATGTATCCCCACTATCCTTCCAGTTTTTTATGTGTTGAACATTTCTAAATACAAGTAATATATTTTCTGCAGCCACATTATAGGTTTACTCTGCTTGGTACTTGCCAATAATCAAGATCAAGAATACTTTATTCATCCCAGAGGGGAAATTCAAGAAGTCAAGACTTCCTAAACAAACTTACATCTTTTTCATGACCATGGGATGTGTTTTTCCAAATTTAGGCAAAGCTACTCTTTCCAGCTGTTGGGGTTCAGTAACTCGCTGCTTGCTGAAAGATAATGACACATCCAGTAATTATCCAGTAGGAAGCTTTCTACCTATTTACTTGGTTAAATCTAGGAGTCAACTTTTTTCTTTTTTTTTGTCAAGTGGTGGTCATATATACACATTCACTGGCAACTTGATTAGGTTAGGAAAAAAGGGAGTTTAAGCAAATGACCCAAATAATAACACAAAAGTATTTTGTGAGACTGAGGAGAAAATATTTTAACTGAAGAATGAAAACTGAAGTATGTAGCATAGTGTCAGCATGTATAATGTTTTAGTACCACTGGTCATGCAGTCGTACATTTCCATCATAATGTACCTAACAGTACTTTATCTCCCACTGTTTTGTTTTCCATTTTATTTACCTTTATTTGTAAAGAACCTTTTCATGACAAAACCTCATCAAGTGACTAAAAGTGTGTTGTTGCATTATTATTCAATTCAATCAAATTTACCATAGTTCAACTATAATCCATTCATTCAATTTTTACCCTGTTATTCCAATGCAGAGTCACATGGGGGTATCAAGTACTATCAGGGTATTAGCAGAGTACACAAATAGGTAATATCATCAACATTAGTCCAGTTTATGATCACTGCATTAGTATGCCCATTTATGAAAAAACTGTTTCGCTAAGGAAACCAACACATTGCATCTGATCTTTTCTTTAATTTAATCCCACATCTTAATCATGCACCAGGCAGCAAGCCACAGTAGAAATCAAAAAAGACAAAACAAATCTCCCCTTTACCAGGAAGGAAAGCCTCCAGTAGAACCCAGGAAAGGTGGCCATCTTCCTCAACTGGTTGGGAGTGTATAAGAGAATAAAAGGTGAACAAGCGCTTTATGTGGAAGTCAGGGATACGCCAGGAGAAGTTAGAAACACAAGTTAATGAATTCAGTAATGTTATATATTTATACATGGAGAAGAACAAGTTAAGAAAGAGGAGTAGTGGTTGATTGATTGATTTCAGCTGCAGGGTTTTGGCCTCAGTGATCTCCACAGGAGTTATGGCTGGCTGGGGCTGGACGACTGGATACTTTCTCAATTTCTTTGTAAATGGGACATTTCTTTATTACGCTGGAAACACAAAACATTTTAAAAAGACAACAGTGTATGGCGTAATGTCCACAGTCATAATTCCACAGATGTGTGATGGGTAGAGATCCACTGTCAGCCTCTCTGGAGCATATATACATATACTGGCTGATTACAAGACAAGATGCAGGTGTGACAAGAAATTATTGGAAGTGGGATCAGGAAATGTAGCAAAAAGAATACACAAAGGGAAAAAATACACAAAATAAAACAGAAAACAAGACATAACTATAAAAATAAAATACCAGAAAACTAAACAGGCAGCAACAAAATAGCTACAAAAACCCTGAGATCAGGACACTGTATGGCACCGCTGACAAAGTCTTTCTCCACACTAACCCATGTGTAAAAGTATAGTTCCTCCACTGCTCTGTACCAGTGTCTTTAATTGTCAAATCTTTTTTCAGTTCTACCCCAATTTGGCCAGTCCTCCAGAGACTGACGGGGAGATTTATAGATATTAATCATGTCAGGTAAGGGCATGTGGATAATCACTTGTAACCAGAGTGCAATCTATCACTTCCGTACCGAGCTCCTTCCACTCTATCTCCTCTTTCCCATTTTTCTATTTTATCTCTTTTTTGTTTTGTTGCTGGAGAGGTTAATAATGTACCTATAGTCTCTATAGAGATAACACCTATTATTAACACCCAAGAAAAGGGAAAAGCTGTCAAACTTCCTTTCTCCACTGAGAGCATGTTGCCTTTAATGCAGTTTAATGTACAAGCTGGAAACTTAAAAAGAGTATAGTTGGCACTGCTTAAAAGTTTAAAACAGGGGTGTCAAACTCCAGTACTCGAGGGCCGTTATCCGGCAGGTGTTTGTTCTCGCTCACCAACATGCTGTGGTTTAAAGCCATGCACAGTAACAGTCGGCATACGCAGCTGCAGGAGCTCACCAAAAGTAAAACGTTTATGGACAAAGTGAGTCTGCCTTTCATGTGCATAAAATCCCCAGTCATATAATAGTTGTGTTGTTGCTATTATAAGAATTTCTTTATCAATAAATAATTCTCTGGATATGATTGTAAATAGTTTCCATTTCAAATTTGCATATTCTTTTACAGTGAATGTCAGATGTAACCTCTTACAGACTTTAAAATAGACTTATAGAATACATATATGTATATGTATATATCCATATATATCTATATCTATCTATCTATCTATCTATCTATATATATATATATATATATATATATATATATATATATATATCTATCTATCTATCTATCTATCTATCTATCTATCTATCTATCTATCTATATATATATATATATATATATATATATATATATATATATATATATATATATAGATAGATAGATAGATAGATATAGATAGATATAGATATATACATATATGTATTCTATAAGTCTATTTTAAACAAGTAAGTATAATGCATGAAGAAGCTAATAAAAAGTGAGGAGACTGAAGACATGTCTGCAGACACAGAGGTGAGAAACTAACTGTTTGTGCACGGTTTTGCAGTCTAAGGCAGAAATGGTGTTAGGAGGACCTGCCCAAGAATAATATCTCCCTCTGAACTGCAACTTGTTCTTCAGCTGCATATGGAATTTATATGTAGTGTGTTGATATATTATATTCACAATTCTCAGGAGAGTGTAGCTGATGGGCAGTTGTGATATGCCTATCCTGCCTCCCTTTTACTGCTGAAATGTTCCCAAAAGAACCACTACTGAGAGAACCTAGTGGCAGAACATGACTGTGTATGGCTCCAAATGATTACAAAGGTCCATGAAAACAGGTCTTTGTGACATAAAGTGGATGAACAGGTACCCATCCCTTTCTGCAAATAAATCAGAATGGCCATTCAAGATTAAATCCATCTTCTAGTCATGATCTGCAATATTTTGTAGCAGTGGTAAATATTCTATTTTGTCTGCAAGACTGGAATGAACGAAGGTCCCATTTGGCATCTGAAACAGGTGGAACCACTAACTGATCAATCAATTGCCAATCAACTTTTTGAAAATTAAAGTAATGATATTTCAATATTTTAATATTACATAGTAATATATATTTGACTCATATCTCCTGAGGGCTTGGTGAATCAGTTTTATCTTCGAACAAATCCTGCATGAGGACTCAAACAATTCGCTCTCTGACAAACTGTTGGTGAATGTTCATTCTGGATTATCCTTTCATGCCACTTTTTGCCAGTTTAAACCACCTTTTTCTTTGTAGTCATATAAATACTAGCATAGTATTGTAAGGCAGCAAATAACAGATTAAATTTTCATACTTTTTTGTGATTTGTGTTTTACAGCAACATTTTAATCCTCATTTAATGACTTGCTTCTGACAAATGTTTTTGTTCCAACCCGTAGAGAACAGAGTAAACTATGCAAAACAATACCTAAACAACACTGCCAATAGTACTAACCAACGCCCCTGATGTCTGAGAAATACCATGCAGCAATGGTAACGACTAATGTTAGAAACCAACAGGGAATGTGCCAAATGTCATTAAAATGAGTGTTTATTTCTGAACTTTTGAGCCTCAAGATCCTTATAACGCTGTTAGGGGAGGTGGAGGACAGTCACAGATCCCACCGTCGAAATAGATTATAGAAGAGTTTGTCATCATTTGTCTCCTCGACCCTCACACTCAGCCCCAGTTCCCCACAAGACTCTGTATTGCATCCCATCCTCTTTAATCTTTAACATAAAGTTTGCAGAAGACTGCACTGTGGTCGAGCTCATCTCAGGGAAGGATTAGTCTGAGTACAGAGAATAGGTCAACACACTGTCAGCCTGCTCTTTAGAGAAGAGTCTCACACTGAACACCCCAAAAGCTAAAGAAATCCCCCAGGACATGATGAAGGGCAGAACAGATCCAGCCTTTCTGTCAATGGAATCAGTGTGGCAAAGGTCTGCGACATCGGATTCTCGGGTGTTCAGATCTGTGATGACCTCTCCTGGACTGCCAAGTCCTCTTTGTAAGGGCGCTCAGGAGGAACAACCTGGAAGACAAGCTGCTGATGACATCCTACAGAGCCACCATAAAGAGCATCCTGACATACTGCATTACGGTGTGGTATGCAAGGAGCTTGGCAGCGGATAGAGAAGCGCTGTAGAGCATGATCAATACAGCCCACAGGATTGCAGGTGTCCCTCTGCCCAGCCTGGAGGACACTGCCAGCTCTTCCTACCTCAGTGGAGCTCATCACATCCCTAAAGACTCCTCTCACCCCAGTTACCACCTGTTTGAGCCGCTACCCTTGGCACAGTGCTACAGGCCACACAGAGCCTCGTCTGGTAGACTAAGAGACAGTTTCTGTCTGAGAGCAACAACTACATGGAACAATTAATAATCGAACCCATAAAAACTACTCAAAATTATGTCAATAAAGCAGGTCCTTTTGTGCAATAATAACTTCTGTCTATTTTCTCTCCATCTCCACTATTTACTGTTTAGTACTGACTTATTCAACGTACCGAGCCTCTCTTTGGGATATTAGCAAAATGTTTAAAAAAAAAAAAAAAAAAAAAGGGGACAGGGGGATTAAAAGCAAGGTTAATGATTTCAAGAAACGGTATGCTCTGAATAGTATTACCTTTGGTGGCAGGTCCCCTCATTCAAACGTAATATTGCAAATCATTGGAGCTGATATGTCAGTGATTTTAAATAGCTCTTTATGGTGCAATAATGCAGACTGGTACAACTACTGGAATAATAACTGATAAGACTGTGGGGTTTTAGGACGACTGAAAAAACTTAGGGTGCCTCTGCCTTACACAACATCTAAACAAAAAGAGGACTGACTGCCACTGCTCAGCACATACATGTGAACCCGTTACTATGACAACATACACTAAACTTTAAATTGGATCTGCATGGGGTGTTTAAATTGAAGAAATCTTTGTCAATCCAAGAGAAGAAAGACGGATGAAAGATCAGAGGGTTTATTGAGTCCTCCGGGAGTCCAGATGAGTCATTTGCCAGCAAACAAAAGCTGCAGGTTAATAAGGCCGAGAGGAAAACACAAGGTGGATTTCAGCTAGAGGAAAAGAACCACATCTTTTAGTCTTCAGAATTTCCTGCCCAAATACTTGGAGTCCATGTATTTCAGAGGATCAAAATTAAAAAGTTAAACTCAAGAGGAGCTTTAATTAGATCATTTAACTCCCTCACTAAAGAAGTTAGACCACTGTTGGTCTTTAAAATAGCTTTGAATTCTATCCACAAGTAAATATGATGTAGAGGTGCACTATTACAAGAAAAGAAAAGAAAAGAAAAGAAAAAAACAAAAGAAAAATTGACTATTATTTTAGAGATACAGAAAAAAGACAAAAATGAAATAAATAAAGATGAAAAGGTTTTTTTTGTTTGTTTTTGTTTGTTTGTTAGACATAATTTATAAAGATAACACAACTAAAAGACATTTTTTGTGTTTTGTTGAATAGACATTGGATGGGTAGCAGTAGGTGGATGTTTGTTGAGTGGCATGTTAACTATGAGGCAGATTACACAAAAAACCCATGTAATATGTCTGGAATAATAATAAAAAAAAAATGTTTGATCCAGGTAACCAGGGCCCCCTTCTGAGGCTTGGACTGGAGTTGGGGCATGTGCATGTGCCTCCAGTGGCTGGGCCTATGCCCATGGGGCCCGGGCTGGTTCAGCCTAAAAGGATGAACCAGCTGTTGAATTAAATCATTGTTGAGAGACGTCATAGTGAATGGGTGCAGTATGAGCTAGATGAAGACCTTGCCAGTCCAATCCGCCACTGAGCCTGAGTTGGTGCTCGTGGTCAAGCACTTCTGACTCTTTTGATGCACACCTTTGGCTTTGGAACCACTCTTCTCACGACGTCTGGACTCTCTTCCACTCTAGAATTGCCCCAGACTAGAGATAGTCAAAATCATATTATCTACTAAGTCAAGGCACCAATCATTTAAAACAATACTTAGCCTTTGGGTAAACTTTTATGCATTCAATATCTGAATGGCTTAGTCTGATTAAGGGTTGTGGGGGAGCTGGAGCCGATTCCAGCAGTCTTTGGGCAAGAAGCCACCAGTCCAGCACGGGGCCAACACAAAGTTACACACAACCCTGCATGCTCACATGGGCAATTTAGAGTAACTAATTAACCTAACATGTATGTCTTTGGACAATGTGAGGAGGTACTCAGAGAAAACCCATGCATACACAGGGAGAACACTCAAACCCCACACAGAAAGGCCACTGTTCGAGCCTGCCCCCCAGCTGAGAACTGAACAAGTGACCTTCTTACTGTGAGGCCACAGTGCTAACCACTATGCCACCGTGCAACCCTTTTGTTTAAGCTTCTTGCCCATTTGGATATTTTTTTGGCACATTTCGCCACTTTTAATCTTTTGCTTTATCAACGTTTGCTGACACGAAAATGAAGCAGGAGTAAGAACATGACACACGTGTGACTGCTTTACCCACCTTCAGCAGTTTCAATTGAAATAACTGACAATTAGCTTTTTTTATCTGTTGTTTTTGGTCACACTTGGCATTTAACCTTTTGTTCCTTCATGTTCCAATTACATATGTGGTGCCATCTATCATGCACTGGCAGTTAACAGTGCGCATTATCTCACAGCAGCAGAAGCCTGGCATCAGAGGACATTGCTGGCTTTGGGTTCAGAGTGTGTTTGTCCATCCAGAGGTCACAGGGTTTGTATCACTTCATTCAGTCCAAGAAACAATCATTATCAAAGCTCTACAGATGAACAGGGCTCTTAGTGTACAATGCTAGGCTGAAGAGACAAAAGAAAGGAAGAAAATAACATGGAAAGAACAAGAGAAGAAGAAAAGCAGAGATCTAAAATGAGGGAGTTTGTTCTTGTACCAGACCTCCACAAAAGACTGTAAATTGCAAAATCATTTCCAAAAGCATAATTTTCATACTCACAATGAAATGTCATCCATGCCGCCCCCTTCTTGATTTATAAGTAATCAATCATCCTTTGGTGGAGACGACAGCTCTATATGTACATTTTCCAGACACATCAATCCAAGTGTTGTTCCTTTAATTAAATCTGACTTTAATATCTTTACCCAGCTCAGACTCAGAAGCCTGTACATCCCCAGCGGGCTCGCCACGGGTGAAATCAGACCATCAGCCTAATTTAACAGCTATCGCTTTCATCATGATGAGAAATATACTTGGCAATCAGGGCATGTGACAGGCTTTTCAAGCTCATATTTTTTTATGCGTCAGTGGATTTTCATTTATTTATGTGTTTTTGACATGGTGACAATATGGATGTGTTAGTTTGAAAAATGTTCCTATTTTCTACGAATGAGGTTTATCATCCTAAAGGGCTCATTTAAGTGTTGGAACTGATGTTCTACTGATTGTAGGAAGTAGTGGTTAATATGAACTGAATGTTAAATCCAGTAGAGTTTCCACAGAGGTCTGTGAAACCTCTGGATTATGACGAGTGGTGCATTAATAAGGGAAACTGGGTTTTAAAGTAAAGTGTCGGAAATTAAAGTTTTACTTCCCACAACTCAGATATAGTTAACTCAAGTCTGTTGGTTAAAACAGTTGTTCCATCACAGCCTACAGGATGCTGGAGTGGTGGAGGGGCTCAAAACAAAAGCAGGTAATGTGCAGTGATGGAAGCAGCAGTAGTGGAGGCAGAGTGCAACGTAAACAGATCAACCAGACTGGATGGGTATGTTTGACATGTAGCATGAACATTTAGAGCAGATCACATAGGATGCAACACAGTAGCTTGAATTTTATGCATGAACACAACACTTAACATAAAAAAGGGATAACGTTAGAACTACTGATTTCATGCCCCGTGGTTCCCAAAATAGGATCCCCACGTGGAGTACCCCAGGAAGCACAGGGGATCCCCCAGATGCTTAGACCATTGAGAGCCATTGTGATTTTTTAATCACCTGAACACTTCATTCACATGGAACTGGTGTTTTGACCTGGAAATCCCACTTAGCTCATCTGAACCATCAGCTGCCTCCAGAGTCCCACAGCCAAGAAGGCCCAACAGAACTGTGGTGGAGCAACAGTAGTGGAGCACTCCATCTCTATTCTAGTTACCTTGATTTTTCCTGCAACAATTAATTAATGAAATGTGTCTGAGAAAAACCACAGAGAAGGTATTTTTTCCTAATAATAAATAAATAAACAACAGCTACGTGGTAATTTAACTTCTGCATTACTAAAGGAAAGGACTCAGTCAGAACACAGCATTTCTGGGATGAATTTTGCTAATGAAAGCTTAAACCAATAAGCATGGTTTTAGCATGGGGTGGAGCAGGGGGTATGTGGCTTTCAGAATTTGAATGAAGAGGGCCCGCAAGGCAAATAGGATGGGAACCACTGCTCTAGCTCATCTGCTTGACACTGTATTGACTAATATTGAACAATATGTATGACAACAACAAACCCAGACAATTGCACACTTGCAATGTGTTTGTTGGAAAAATGGGACAAATTCTGAGCTGAAATGCTTCATTCCTGGGTACCTTCAGTGACAGAATGACTAGCCAACTTTTATGAGAAGCAGTAACAACAGTACTAAGATTGGGTTTGGGTTTTAGTTTTTCCTTTAAATACCAAGCCAACTTTTTCTAATTTGCAGTTTACCTCGAGTTCAAGCACATGCATATTTTTATTAAACTTCAACTGATGCACTTATTAACTTCACTTTTTCTAAACAACCTTGTTGAAAGACACATCCTGGGGGCATGGAAAATATGTTAGTTTGTTGAAGAAGGGTCAAATCACTGGCATGCATCACAGAAAAAAAAGAGGATGCAGAAATGAAGAAGTGATCTAGTAGTATTTAAAAAACTGGAGAGATTATAGGGAATCATAATCTTCCATGAAGAAACGTGCTCAGAAAAACTCCTGAACTGGAAAAGCACCCAGACAGTGCAGAGCTCCGCCAAGCAGCTCATCCCCACATATATTATGAAGAATCCTTTCAAAACTTCCTGTGTTCACAAAACCTCCTATATCACTCTCATTCAATATTGTTATACGTAAAATTTAATGGAATCTATGTTAGACCAAGACCCATTCTCAGAAAAAAAAATCTGAAAAAATTCACCCTGTAGTTGTTGTGTAAAGTTGCTCGTAAACGGATAAAAAGAAACATAAATGCAGGTGGAGTTAATGATGTTTATTGTTAATCACTTAAACATCTGGTGAAATCATATTGCAGGAAAACAACAGTAGAAGTTAGGGCTATGTTTGTTATCGAAAGTTAGATTTCCAGAAGCACAATGTGAATGGAACTCAAGAGATTTGGTCTGAACAGCTGTGAAGCCATAAGAAAACCACTAATCAGCAAGGCTCACAGGAGAAAAGGTATTCAGTTTGTTTGGGAGTATAAAGACTGGACTCTGGAGCTGGAAGGAGGAAGCACCACAGGAAGAAGAGAGGCAGATAAAGTCATTCAGCCATCACGCCTAGTGCCTACTGTACAATGATGTCTATGATGTGGTCTATGATCTGGGATTCCTACAGATTGTCACGTCTTGGTTCAGCAACATTATGTTCTCAAACAATAATTCAGCTGATACTTAAATATACTGAATGAGCAGGTTACTCCATCAGTTATTTTTTTCTCCTTGATGGCACAGGCATATTCGATATTGATACCAAGATTAATGGGGCTCAGACTGTGAATAAGGGGCTCAAGGCGATGTCATTTTCACATTTGGATTGGCCACCACAGGATCCAAATCTGACACCCATAAAAAAAATTTTGGGATGTGCTGGATAAGGCTTTGTGCAGTAGTCAGAATCTCCCATCATCAGTATGATGTTTTGGTCAATAATTATGGATATAAATGTAGTGACATAGTGACAAAGGCTTATCTAAATAATCCCACAGTGAATGCTGTCATCATGCTATAGGCGGTCCAAAGAAACATTACTCTATGATCCTTTTCTTTTTTTTCTTTTGGTGACTTTGGACAGGCAGCATATTCTCTATTCTGACAAATTTGACTTAATTCAACTCCATATTAGATAATTTAGTCAGATTGATAGATAGCAGCTGATGTTACAGCCATGCTTTGCCACATTCAAACTGCCGCCATATTGAGTCCCTGCACTGGTCTCCGGTGCTACAGCGACTCGTTCAGGTTGTTGGAGAAGATGTTCTGATGCTGTACAGTTGAGTGTAAGAACAAGAAAGGAGACCCAAATATTTTTTGTACCAATTACCAAAAGAAAAACATTTTAAGAGATTGCTTTCAACCATCAGGAGAGCTAATTGGAAGTAGCTGTCAATTCAATGTACATTTCATATGAAGTGAGTTTCAGTTAGAAGAGCTAGCTTTACAGGATTTGCTGTCTTGTACAATATTTTAAGAAATTGAGTGATAGAGTGAATCTGATTATACGCCTTGTTTGTCTAAAGCCTTTTATCAGCATTTAATATGAAGATTTTACAGAGATAGTAGTTGTTGACTTAGCTATCGGTCTACTGCTACAAGTTTCTTGTCTTTGAGAAGACATATTTTTTAGGTCAATGACCCAGCCATCAATAAGCAACTCATTCATTCATTTGTTCGTTCATTCATTCATTCATTCATTCATTCATTCATTATCTGAACTGTTTAATACAATGGGTTGCTGGGGAGCTGGAGCCTATCCCAGCAGTCTTTGGGTGAGAGGCAGGGTACACCCTGGACAGGTTGCCAGTCCATCGCGGGCAATAAGCAACTGTACTTTTAAAACTTTTAGACTTTCTACTGTATATGAAGATGGATTATGTATCAGGTAGAAGTAATTGTCATGGAAGGAAATTCCTGTAGCGTGTCAGTCAATGTTAGTTGTTGGAAACTTCTGCAGGGACTCCGTATGGATTGCATCTTAAAACTGTTTTTTTTTTTCAGTTCTTGGGTATTAAAATGAGAATTATCCATGAGCTTTATATTACATCACCCTTACTTCACCTCAGAAGCCTAGTATTTTGTACTCACAACGTCAGCAGTAAAGTAGAATACATAATGTTATTGTTACAGTATGGTATTTCTTGACCTTATGTCCTGTGTTGTTAAAAAAAAAAAGAAAAAGTAGTCTTTCGACTTGTCATTTTATTGCTATCTCAGTTCCTCAAAAAGTGCTTTAGCTGACCAAGATGATGTTGAAAACTTTTTTTGTTAAATGAATAACTGAGAAATTCTCCAGTAAAATTAGAGGATGGTTATATAGTGTGGATTCAGGTTATCTGAGGGACATCAGGTTGTTGGAGAAGCTGTTCCACTGGGCTTGTGGTGTCAAAAAATGCCACAAGCCCAGTAGAGATAGAGATTTCAAAAAGATCACACAGAAATTAAATAAAATAATTACAGTAATTATTTGTTTTCCAGCTGTTTTAAGTTGTCACAACTCTTTGTGACAAACTAAAAATCTTTTCAGGTCATCACAAATGCAAAATTGGATCTCATTTATTTTATTTTTCATTTTTATCGCTTCCCTTTCAATGAAATCCTATGATTTAGTGTTTTAAATGGCAGTTGCAGCTACTTTTTGAGACGGATGAGTACTCATTTCAAGTTGTCCTTTTCTGTCAGTATGACGTACTCCAAGCATTTGTCCTAAAGATTTCAACACACTTCAAGGTTGATTTACAATTTGTATTAAGCAGCTGAAGTATAGTGATGGCTCAGAGCAAAGCATCTCTTCAACACTGGAAGTGCCCTTAAAGTTCAATCTGCACCTTGTGTTTTTAGTTTTTAGCTCCGCAGTGGGGGAGCAATCTCAATGGCATCTTATTTCCTCCCACATGGGGCCTTAGCAAGTAGAAAGGAACCTTTTTTTTCCTTCAAAAAGAGTGATTGACGGACTCATCATGAGTGCAACTTTCTTTCTTTTTTTTATCAACTTGATGACATTTTAACACCAAAACAACTGCAATGACCTTTTCCAGTCAGACTTTAGACAGCACTGAGATTGCTCCAGTCAAAGTGATATTGGCTAAATCTTGTCTTATGAGCTCAGTGCTACATTAGTTGACCTCAATATATTGCTCGAATGAGTGGTGAGCTAGGTGGGCCTCTCTGCCAGTGTACTAAACTGGTTTAAAATGTAGTTATGGTTCTTTCCCACTGGAACCAACCAAGCCCTATACAGGCATCGTACTGCTGCCTGATAATGCTACCCAAAGCTGTCATCAGGAGTCGCTCTCATGAGTCATCCTGACCTTCTAGTCCTCACTCAGACCAACAAAATGGGCCATCTTTAGCTGGTCTATAAAGCTCTGAATGGTATTGAAGCAAAATACTTCAGTGACTTATTGACTTAGTCTGGATCTACCAGATCCCCCATGTCATCTGTATCTAGTTCTCAGAGTAACAAACAGACATGGAGAAACTGCAATCAGCTTCTATGCTCTAAATGTCTGGAGCAGGGCGAGGCGAGTTTATTTGTATAGCACATTTCAGGTACAAAACAAGTCAAAGTGCTTTCCATAAAAACATTGAAAGCATTACAGATGTTTTAAAGAGAAGATACAAAATGGGAAATATTTTTAATCCAGATTAAATTTTTCTACATTTGGTGAGAGTTTAATCTCCACTGGCAGTTTGTTCCAGTTGTTTGCAGCGTAACAGCTAAATGCTGCTTCTCCATGTTTATTCTTGACTCTGGTCTGGTCTTTGGATTGAAGAGCTCTGCTGGTTTATATTCTCTGATCATATCACAGATGTATTCTGGGCTAAAACCATCCTGGGATTTATAAACAATCAGCAGGGTTTTAACTGACTGGATGCCAGGAATGATGTGTTCAGATCTCTTTGCTCTAGCAGCAACGCTCTGGATGAGCTGCAGATGTTTTCAAGAAAGCCTCAAATTAGCTGAAACATTCGGTTAATTTAAATCCACACAAAAGACCAACCTGTTCTCACCTGCATTTTAATTGTTTTTATTTCAAAGTCAAAATCTTCACCGTTTCTATTGAGATCATGTTTTTAAAACTGTTTTTTTTTTTTTTATCCATTTTTCTTTTCCTTTCTCTTTTGTTTTTAAATTGAATATATTTTCTAATGTTTCAAATCTCTGTAAAGCACTTGTGCTGTACAAATAAACTTGCCTTTCTATTTATGAATTGCTCACGTCCCATGGTGTTATATGTCTCACAGCTGAAAAACAAACTCATTATAAAAGGATATTAGAACATGATATGCACCGTTCCTCGTGACCCTCTGTGACTCCATGTAATATATGTCTTATCTTTCACAGCATCTCCACTCTTGACAAGCAAGCTTGCCCTTGTTTCACTTTTATAGCAACAATAGATTATTTTCATCATCACACATTCAGGTGCCACAAAAGGTCATAATGTTTTTATTTAATCAAGTTCTGCTTAATTTTGGCATGTGTTGGCGCTTGTTTTGATAGATAAATGCAACTGGTGAATGAAAACGCTGGTAATGGGCACAGTCTAGATATATAGAATAAACATGGTTTTTATCAAAAACAAGAGAAAGAAATTTGACTGTTTTGACTGTTTGATATTTCCATTTCATAGAAATATCAGGAAAAAGGAGCATGAGAAACTGGAGAAGTACCATGGCCTCAAGGAACAACTGGAGAAGGCCTGAAGGCCTTTATATATATATATATATATGTATATATGTATATATATATATATATATATATATATATATATATATATATATATATACATATATATATATATATATATATATATATATATATATATATATATATATATATATATATATATATATACATGTATAATACATATACGTGTGTGTGTATTTCATACAAATGGAATACACACAGCGCAAAAAAAAGTATAGTATCGTCTCAACAAAATTAATTAGTCAACAAAATTAGAGAGGTTTTAGTAGTAGTAGCAGCAGTAGTAGTAGTAGTAGTAGTAGTAGTAGTAGTAGTAGTAGTAGTATTTGAAAGTTTAGGTGAAATCTCCAAAATTGCCATTTTGATAAAGTCTTGGTAAAGATTCATTTCTATCAGTGACACCTGCCATCCACCTCATTTCAGGCTCCAAACCAGACTGCATGCTGGAGGAGAGTGAAAGACAAAGCTTTGATGACTTTTATAGCTCAAAAGAGTGAAAAGCCACATCTTCTAAAAGAAGCCATTAACTTGGCCTTTCACCCCATCAGCGCAAAAAAAATTCATAGTCCAAAATCAACAGGCAGAACCGAGGACATCACAACACGCTTGACTACATCAGCGGATGTCCAATGGAGTAACCACTGATGGTCCGGCTGCTTTGACTGAAATGAGCTGATGCTCTTAGTCACATAATTAAAGCAGGAAGGACAAATAGATCCAGCCTTTTCCACAGATACAATCAAACAACCCCCAAGCTGCTACAGCATTAATCTGCTCCCCGATCAGTTCTACTACGGAACACACGATCCGTGTGAGAGGGGACATTTTGAGTTTCAGACTGCAGAAGATGATGAAAACATCCCATATTTAATTTGTTTGGCACAATTTGTGTGGTTGTAAAAACAGCACCTACATTTTGAAATTTGTTGTAAACAAAAGCATCCTTAATCTTGTTTGGATTTTATTCTGTTATTAAGATGCAAGTGGCGCTTTGCATTTTTGCACAAACACTGAGGTGCACTAAAGGAACTTTTTCCTTTAGTGCACTTTTTTTCTCCAAGCGAGCCTCACGCTCCCTTGCATGCAATCATGGTCAGCACATGAACCCACAGAGGGATCACATGGGTTGCATTTGTGACATTTGTTGCTAATCTTTTAGCAAGATACACGTGAGCTGTGCCAATGTGTTTCCACAGCTGACCTGCACAAAGACAGCAATTAACAACAGGGGTTTAAATGAGACTCAAATATGCTGCAATCAAAGACTGGATTCTCATCACTCATGGAGAGTTTTGCTCTAAAAAAAAGATGCCAAGTCTGGCAAAAAAAAAAAAGAAAAGAGGTCGCTTGCTATTTTAAAATGACTGACAGCCTTAAAATTAAACTACAAGCCTGAAAACGCTGCAGCGAGAGCTGAAAATAGAAACCGCATGACTGGAGGTTACATGAAAATCCAGCTCGGGTTAATTTCACATTTACTTGTTATTGTTGAGCTTTTTGTGCTCCTTCTTCTGTTTACTGAATAGATTTCACCATGTATGCTTGAAATACTGTATGACTGTCTGGTCCATAGATGGATGGAGAGAAGTGTCAACAAACGGACCACAGAGTCGCCATCCCAGAAGTCCCATCAAATTCACAATGTTCTTTAATAGTCTGTGCCCTGATCAATAATTATCCCTAATAGGTCAGACTATGGATTTGGCCTGAAGTAACTTTCCATAGCTCTGTGAAAACCTTCAGGGCTGAGAGAATACTGACATGATGGTATTGATCCATTTGCTTACATAGGCAGCATGTACACATACATACACTGACATGGACAATGAAAAGCAAGCAGAGAAGTTTACACACTGAAATGTTAAGTGTCATCATGTTAGTTTTTGTTTGATAAGTCAGATTATAGTACGTGATTAAAGCCACCGCCAGTGAAAATGTAGTTTCTAACCTTTTTAAAATGTTGATTTTTTTTTTTTAATGTAAGCAGTGAACATTAGTGATAGGTTAATTCATCAGTCAAGCGATTAATTGGCTGATTATTTACCCTTTTAGGATTTTCCTCATCATACAACCGTTTCATTGCAGCAATTATTTCAGGAGGCTGGTTAACAAAATAGCGAATTCAAAGGTCAGGCGTGCTAATGTCGCAGCTGAAGCAAAAATCTTCTCAGTGGCATATGGTCATTAATGTGGCCATATTTATTTATTTCATTACAACAACACTGCAATCTGAATGCAGTTTAAATCTCCAGGAGGCAAATTTGCTTGTAGCAATGCTGGAAATATTAACTAACTCTCTTGCAACACCGGCAGAATAGTGCTTCAAAGGTGTGTTGAACCTTTATCTGATGCTGCATTTTTAGCTGTTTTACTTTCACAACATCTGATTCATGGAGGAGTGTATTATTTTTTTAAAATTCATTAATGATTACTGTCAAAGTACAGGACTAAACTCAGAAAACCGATCAGGTAATAACAAAGCCTTTTAATAGAAACGGGTGAAACTAGAGGGTGGCCAGTAATGGTGCGTGGACTGACCCATGGATCTTGTGGGTTACAGGTCAGGTCAAAAGACTTTCACTTTAATTGGAAGGCAGGTGGTGCAAGTAATTACATACAGTATGTGGGTGCAATGCATATAACCTGCAATCTCATTTGTTGTTGTCACTTGCCAGTTTATTCTGTTGTCAAGCACATTTTCAGACAAAATAAAATGGGCAATGAGCTGGCGACCAATCGAGAGTCATCCAATGATTGTTGGGATAGTGTTACAGTGGCTGGAGGGAGGTGGACCCAAATGCAAGAGTCGGGGCGCCAGTCTACAGAACTCAGGTTTATTCCCAGGGCAGAGCAACAAAATGACAACAGAATGACAATGAACCAACAAACACAACTGAAACCGAGGGGTATAAATACACAGAAAAACCAAACAAGAAACAGGTGAAGCAAATTAACTAAGTGAACGCAGGTGAACTCAATGACCAGGAAATCAATAAAGCTAAACAAACAAACAAGGGAACCAAACAGGAAATACTACCAAAATAAAACAGGAACCCAGAACCAAGGAAAAAGCAAACCACCACATCATAACAGTACCACATCATAACAGTACCCCCCCCTCAAGGGCCAGCCACCGGATGGCCCCAAAAACGTCCAGAGTCCCGAGACGGGCGGGAGGAGGGGGCCCGGAGGAGGGACCAGGGGAAAAAACAAAGTCCAGGGGCACAGGGCCGGGGAAAGAGTCCAAAGGGCCTAGCTCTGGAGGGCGGCCGGGAGGCCGAGACGACGAAGGCAGGCCAGGCTCTGGAGGACGGCCGGGAGGCCGAGACGACGAAGGCAGGCCAGGTTCTGGAGGACGGCCGGGAGGCCGAGACGACGAAGGCAGGCCAGGTTCTGGAGGACGGCCGGGAGGCCGAGACGACGAAGGCAGGCCAGGCTCTGGAGGACGGCCGGGAGGCCGAGACGACGAAGGCAGGCCAGGCTCTGGAGGACGGCCGGGAGGCCGAGACGACGAAGGCAGGCCAGGCTCTGGAGGACGGCCGGGAGGCCGAGACGACGGGGGCAGCCTCGGCTCTGGATCCCTCACGTTGGACACCGGAGGCAGAGGAGAAGGAGCGACCTCCTCGCCGGACACCGGAGACGGAGGAGAAGGAGCGACCTCCTCGCCGGACACCGGAGACGGAGGAGAAGGAGCGACCTCCTCGCCGGACTCCGGAGACGGAGGAGAAGGAGCGACCTCCTCGCCGGACACTGGAGACGGAGGAGAAGGAGCGACCTCCTCGCCGGACACCGGAGACGGAGGAGAAGGAGAGACCTCCTCGCCGGACACCGGAGACGGAGGAGAAGGAGAGACCTCCTCGCCGGACACTGGAGACGGAGGAGAAGGAGAGACCTCCTCGCCGGACACTGGAGACGGAGGAGAAGGAGCGACCTCCTCGCCGGACACTGGAGACGGAGGAGAAGGAGCGACCTCCTCGCCGGACACTGGAGACGGAGGAGAAGGAGCGACCTCCTCCTCGGACACTGGAGACGGGGGAGAAGGAGCGACCTCCTCCTCGGACACTGGAGACGGGGGAGAAGGAGCGACCTCCTCGCCGGACACTGGAGACAGAGGAGAAGGAGCGACCTCCTCGCCGGACACTGGAGACAGAGGAGAAGGAGCGACCTCCTCGCCGGACACTGGAGACAGAGGAGAAGGAGCGACCTCCTCGCCGGACACTGGGGCTGGCGCTGGGGCCGGTGGAGGAGAATCCCAACCTGGGACCCCCTCGGGAACTCGGGACAGAGGAGGAGTGTCCCAACCTGGGACCCCCTCGGGAACTCGGGACAGAGGGGGAGCGTCCCAACCTGGGACCCCCTCGGGAACATGGGTCAAGGGAGGAGCGTCCCGTCCTGGGACCCCCTCGGGAACATGGAGCAAGGGAGGAGCGTCCCGTCCTGGGACCCCCTCGGGAACATGGAGCAAGGGAGGAGCGTCCCGTCCTGGGACCCCCTCGGGAACATGGAGCAAGGGAGGAGCGTCCCGTCCTGGGACCCCCTCGGGAACATGGAGCAAGGGAGGAGCGTCCCGTCCTGGGACCCCCTCGGGAACATGGGTCAAGGGAGGAGCGTCCCGTCCTGGGACCCCCTCGGGAACATGGAGCAGGGGAGGAGCGTCCCGTCCTGGGACCCCCTCGGGAACATGGAGCAGGGGAGGAGCGTCCCGTCCTGGGACCCCCTCGGGAACATGGAGCAGGGGAGGAGCGTCCCGTCCTGGGACCCCCTCGGGAACATGGAGCAGGGGAGGAGCGTCCCGTCCTGGGACCCCCTCGGGAACATGGAGCAAGGAAGGTGGACGAGCTCTGGGCGCTGGCGTGGGAGCCTGCAGCGCCGGACGGGCTCTGGGCGCCGGACGGGTTCTGGGCGCTGGCGTGGGAGCCTGCAGCGCCGGACGGGTTCTGGGCGCTGGCGTGGGAGCCTGCAGCGCCGGAGACGTGGACCTGGGCGCTGGCGTGGGAGCCTGCAGCGCCGGAGACGTGGACCTGGGCGCTGGCGTGGGAGCCTGCAGCGCCGGAGACGTGGACCTGGGCGCTGGCGTGGGAGCCTGCAGCGCCGGAGACGTGGACCTGGGCGCTGGCGTGGGAGCCTGCAGCGCCGGAGACGTGGACCTGGGCGCTGGCGTGGGAGCCTGCAGCGCCGGAGACGTGGACCTGGGCGCTGGCGTGGGAGCCTGCAGCGCCGGAGACGTGGACCTGGGCGCTGGCGTGGGAGCCTGCAGCGCCGGAGACGTGGACCCGGGCGCTGGCGTGGGAGCCTGCAGCGCCGGAGACGTGGACCCGGGCGCTGGCGTGGGAGCCTGCAGCGCCGGAGACGTGGACCCGGGCGCTGGCGTGGGAGCCTGCAGCGCCGGAGACGTGGACCCGGGCGCTGGCGTGGGAGCCTGCAGCGCCGGACGGGTTCCGGGCGCCGGCGTGGGAGCCCGCAGCGCCGGAGACGTGGGTCTGGGCTGGGACGCGGGCGGCGTAGACCGTGGACCAGGCGGGGATACTGGATACGTGGACCGTGGAGCTGGTGGCTTGATAGCCAATCTGGTTCCCCAGAACCGCGACTGGACCTCAGTGTCGACTGGTTCCGGTTCTTCGTCCAGCCCCAGCAGCATTCCCACCAGTTCGTCACTCGTCATGCTCACTGGGGGTTTTTGCTTACGGCGCCTGGAGTGTCTCTTTCGTCGCGAGGTCCAGAGAGGGTCTGGGTCCAGAGGCTCGTAGGTCGGGAGGTGTTTGGCTGCCTCCCGACGAAGAAATTCAAAGAGAGTGATCATCTCCGCTGGGTCCTCGTTTGGTTGGTTCATTCTGTTACAGTGGCTGGAGGGAGGTGGACCCAAATGCAGGAGTCGGGGCGCCAGTCTACAGAACTCAGGTTTATTCGCAGGGCAGAGCAACAAAATGACAATTAACAGAATGACAATGAACCAACAAACACAACTGAAACCGAGGGGTATAAATACACAGAAAAACCAAACAAGAAACAGGTGAAGCAAATTAACTAAGTGAACGCAGGTGAACTCAATGACCAGGAAATCAATAAAGCTAAACAAACAAACAAGGGAACCAAACAGGAAATACTACCAAAATAAAACAGGAACCCAGAACCAAGGAAAAAGCAAACCACCACATCATAACAGTACCATATCATAACAGATAGGCTCCAGCTTCCCTGCAAATTTAATTGGACTTAGAGGTTAAGAATATTAATTAAGGAATGAATGAACAAAATCAGCCTTCAATTACATACATAGTGCATATTTAATATCGGCGGGGCTGGGCGAAGCCAGTTGGGAAAATTGGTTTGGATGTTGGGGTGGACAAAATCGTGTGTGACCCACAGGTTGGCAAAAACTTGACCTGGGCATCACTAGTGGTACTAGACACCTCTGAAAGTCTGAATGGGCACCCCAGGTGCCAACTCAAGTGCAAGTCCCTTTTCTTCATTTATGCATGTGGCACGCTCACATGCACATAACTGCAATGGGAGGGCAGAACACTTAACTGTTAAGTAAAATAAGTCAAATGCCTCGTCTCGTCTCGTCTTCATGCCGCTTATCCAGGGTTGGGTCGCGGGGGCTGCAGCCTAAGCAGGGAAGCCCAGACTTCCCTCTCCCCAGCCACATTTGCCGACTCTGCGGGGGATATCCCGAGGTGTTCCTAGGCCAACCGAGAGATACAATCCCTCCAGCGTGTCCTGGGTCTTCCCCGGGGGCTCCTCCCAGAGGGATGTGCCTGGAAAACCTCACCAGGGAGGCGTCCAGAAGGCATCCTGACCAGATGCCTGAGCCACCTCAACTGGTTCCTCTCGATGTGGAGGAGCAGCGGCTCTACTCTGAGACCCTCCCGGATGACTGAGCTCCTCACCCTATCTCTAAGGGAGAGCCTGGCCACCCTGCGGAGGAAACTCATTTCAGCTGCCTGTATGACCCACAGCTCATAACCATAGGTGAGGGTAGGAACGTAGATCTACTGGTAAATCGAGAGCTTCGCCTTCTGGCTCAGCTCCTTCTTCACCACAACAGACCGGCGCAGAGTCCGCATTACTGCAGGCGCCGCACCGATCCGTCTGTCGATCTCACGCTCCATCCCTCCCTCACTCGTGAACAAGACCCCAAGATATTTAAACTCCTCCACTTGAGGCAGGACATCACTCCCAACCCGGAGAGGGCAAACCACCCTATTCCGGCTGAGGACCATGGTCTCAGATTTGAAGGTGCTGATTCCCATCCCAGCCACTTCACACTCAGCAGTGAATCGCTCAAGTGAGAGCTGGAGATCACGACCAGATGAAGCCAACAGGACCACGTCATCTGCAAAAAGCAGGGACCCAATCCTGAGGCCACCAAGCCGGATCCCCTCAACACCTCGGCTGCGTCTAGAAATTCTGTCCATATAAGTTATGAACAAATCCGACTTACTACCGGCAATGCGGACCAAGCTCGGACACCTGTCGTACAGGGACTGGACAGCTCGCACAAGGGGGTCCGGTACCCCATACTCCTGGAGTACCCCTCACAGGAGCCCCTGGGGGACACGGTCGAATGCCTTCTCCAGGTCCACAAAGCACATGTAGACTGGTTGGGCAAACTCCCATGCCCCCTCCAGGACCCCAAAGAGGGTATAGAGCTGGTCCACTGTTCCGCGACCAGGACGAAAAACGCACTGCTCCTACTCTATCTGAGATTTGACTATCCGGCAGACCCTCCTCTCCAAGACCCCTGAATAGACCATACCAGGGAGGCTGAGGAGTGTGATTCTGCAACTGCAACTTTATTTATTTATATAGCACTTTTAACACAACCACAGTCGACCAAAGTGCTGTACAGAGTAAAACAGAGATAATAATCATAATACAAATACAGAGTACAAAAACATATAAAATTTCTAAAACTGATAAAATCCTGATAAGTACAGTCAGATTAATAATGTCAACATCTCAGGTGGTGTTAAAAGCCAATGAAAACAGGTGGGTTTTAAGATGTGATTTAAAAACAGGTACAGAAGAGGCCTGTCGGATGTGCAAAGGCAGCTCGTTCCATAGTTTTGGAGCTGCAACTGAAAAGGCTCTGTCCCCTCTGAGTTTATGGTGGATTTTTGGTACACTCAGGAGGTGCTGGTCAGCCGACCTGAGTGCCCGCGTCGGATAGTAAGGGCGCAAGAACTCAGAGAGGTAGAGGGGGGCAACATCATTCAAACATTCAAAAACAAATAAAAGAAGTTTAAAATGGATCCTAAAATGCACAGGCAGCCAGTGAAGAGACGATAAAACAGGGGTGATGTGCTCATATTTACAAGTGCCAGTTAAAAGACGTGCAGCAGCATTTTGTACAAGCTGCAGGCGAGTAAGTGCGGACTGGCTTACACCAAAGTAAAGTGCATTGCAGTAATTCAGCCGTGTGGTGACAAAGACGTGGATCACTGTTTCAAGGTGCTGTCGTGATAAAAAGGGCTTTACTTTGGCTAGCTGCCTTAGGTGGTAGAAACCGGACTTGACCACAGAGCGAATCTGGCTGTCCAACTTAAAGTCAATGTCCATTTTAAAACCAAGATTCCTGATTTCACTTTTTGAATATTTAGTTAGTGTTTCTAGGTCCACAGTCGCAACTCCATTACTGGGACCAACAACCAAAACCTCAGTCTTTGAATTATTTAAATGGAGGAAGTTTAACGCCATCCAATCTTTAATGTCAGGCAGGCATTTTTGTAGTGCACTGACAGAGAAATTGTCTTTCTTTTTAAGCGGGACATAAATTTGACAATCATATGCATAACAATGGAAAGCAATGCCATGTTTCCTTAAAATAGAGCCCAGGGGAAGCAGATATAAAGAGAAAAGGGTGGGGGCCAAAATTGAACCCTGTGGAACCCCATAGGACAAGGGGGCAGAGGACGACTCACAGTCTCCCAGATGGACAGAGAAAGTTCTACCCTTTAAGCAGGACCTAAACCACTCAAGGGCTACGCCCTTAATGCCCACAAGGTGCTGTAACCGGGAGATTAAAATATTGTGGTCCACTGTATCGAATGCAGCGGTTAGGTCCAGCAATACAAGGGCCACACAATCACCAGCATCACAAGCTAAAAAAATGTCATTAAAAACTTTTAAAAGTGCAGATTCAGTGCTTTGCATAGCTTTAAATCCAGATTGGAAGACCTCCAGCAGATTGTTCTTATTTAAAAATGTGGTCAACTGTCTCAGAATAATTTTCTCTAAAATTTTAGATAAAAACGGCAACTTGGAGATTGGCCTGAAGTTATTAAGGTTCCCCTGTGATTGGAACACACCCTCTGGTCCCCCTTCTTAAAAAGGGGGACCACCACCCCAGTCTGCCAATCCAGTGGCACTGCCCCCGATGTCCATGCTATGCTGCAGCCAGGACAGCCCAACAGCATCCAGAGCCTTAAGGAACTCCGAGCGGATCTCGTCCACCACCAAGGAGCTTTTTAACCACCTTAGCGACTTCAGCCCCAGAGATAGGAGAGTCCACCCCTGAGTCCCCCAGCTCTGCTTCCTCATCGGAAGACGTGTTGGTAGGATTGAGGAGGCCTTCGAAGTATTCCCTCCACCGACCCACAACGTCCCGAGTTGAGGTCAGCAGCTCCCCACCTCCACTGTACACAGTGTTGATGGAGCACTGCTTCCCCCTCCTGAGCCGCCGGATGGTGGACCAGAATCGCCTCGAAGCCGTCCGGAAGTCTTTCTCCATGGCCTCGCCGAACTCCTCCTATGCCCGAGTTTTTGCCTTGGTGACAGCCGAAGCCACGTGCCGCTTAGCCTGTCGGTACCCATCAGTATCCTCCGGAGTCCCACAGGCCAAGAAGTCCCGATAGGACTCCTTATTCAGCTTGACGGCATCCCTCACTGCTGGTGTCCACCAACGAGTCCTGGGATTACCGCCACGACAGGCACCAAAGACCTTACGGCCACAGCTCCGGCTGGCCGCCTCAGCAATAGAGGCACAGAACACAGCCCATTCGGACCCAATGTCCCCCGCCTCACTCGAGACATGGTTGAAGCTCTGCTGAAGGTGGGAGTTGAAGCTCGCTCTGACAGGGGACTCAGCCAGACGTTCCCAGCAGACCCTCACAACATGTTTGGGCCTGCCAAGTCTGACCAGCTTCCTCCCCCACCATCTGAGCCAACTCACCACCAGGTGGTGATCAGTTGACAGCTCCGCCCCCCTCTTCACCCGAGTGTCCAAGGCATGTGGCCGCAGGTCTGACGATACGACTACAAAATTGATCATTGAACTGTGGCCCAGGGAATCCTGATGTCAGGTGTACATATGGACATGGTGTTCGTTATGGACAATCCATGACAAGCACAGAAATCCAATAACAAAGCACCATTTGGGTTCAGAGGGGGGGGACCATGGGGGCTGATGAGAATGCCCACACCTGCTCGGTGCCTGTCCCCATGAGCAATTCCAGAGTGGAAGAGAGTCCAGCCCCTCTCGAAGGTACTGGTTCCAGAGCCCAAGCCATGCATCGAGGTGAGTCCAACCATATCTAGCCGGAACCGCTCAACCTCGCGCACAAGCTCAGGCTCCTTCCCCACCAGAGAGTTGACATTCCACGTCCCTAGAGCCAGCTTCTGCAGCTGGGGATCAGATCGCCAGGGTTCCTGCCCCTTGCTGCCGCCCAGCTCACACTGCATCCGACCCCTATGGCTCCTCCCACAGATGGTGAGCCCACGGGAGGTGGGGCCCATGTAACCCTTTCGGGCTGAGTCCGACCGGGTCCCATGGGCGAAGGCCCAGCCACCAGATGCTTGCTCTCGTACCCCACCTCCAGGCCTGGCTCCAGAGGGGGGGGTCCCGGTAACCCGCATCCGGGCAAGGGAACATTTATGCCCAGGTTTGTCGTCGTCATAGGGGTCAATGAGACGTGCATGGTCTGGTCCCTCCCCTAGACACCTGTTTGCCATGGGTGACCCTACCAGGGGCATAAAGCCCCAGACAACATAGCTGCTAGGATCTTCGGGATGCACAAACCCCTCCACCACGATAAGGTGACGCCTCAGCCAAGTGCTCATCTTGAAATTAGATTCTGCATTGCTATAAACTGTGTATGCATATGTAGTATGTATATGTATATCGGACCAACGTCCTTATCGTACCAATACTAATATGTTAGCTGACATATAGCTGAGGTGTGCCATCTGCCCTGTAAACCTCTGTTGCCAAGCTGTTTGTCTGAGATTGTGAAGTAGCCTCTGTCTCTCATACAGCACCAAGTGACCAAGCCTGTTTTAGCCGACTGCCCACCTGCTCAACAAGCCTGACGCTACCCATAACCGATTCATGGGTGTATTGTCATGGCAATCACATAACCAGTGTTTGTAATTTGGTACAGCATGTGACGCCATCATATTGTTTTTTCTTATATGTATGTTATTTTGTGATGTAATTTTTCATTCACCTTGTGTTTTTTACTGCACTAACACCTTGAAAAGCCTAACCTGAGATGGGGGCCGTAAATTAGCCTGCGGCTATAAGCCTTATGTAACATGGCATTGGCCACTTAGGTGACAATGTGTTCTTGTATTGTCCCTGCCAAATAAATTAAAAAAAAAATACTGTAGCTGAATGTTTACTGATGTGTATGTAATGCTAAATACTATTACTGCTACAAGAGGACCTTTATTCAAAATGCACCAGGAGGAACTCCATGGGCCAGGTTTAAAGATGGAAGTAGCTTGACTGGATGAGTGTGCAGAGTGGAAAATTATCCTCTTGGACAACTGTGTACCTCATTTAGTTAATATAGATAGTGTCAATGGTGTCGTTTTACACCAGGCTAGATAATTACCAGTTGCATTGATTTATTTGCGAAATGTCAAACAGAAAAAGTCGCCGTCTGCCGTGTTGTACTGTTTGTCTCTTTTTATTTACCATTTGCAGCATCCCTACAAAGGGAAGATAGAGGTAAATGAAAGATAGAGGAATGCAGCAGGCAGCAGGGAAGCAGCATTGTGTTCTCCTGGACAAAAGCAGCCATCAACCGACAGGGAGGAGGAGGAGGCAGATGATGAAGAAGAAAAGTCAGAGACAAGACCAGTTCTGTTAACTGTTTAGGAGCTTTTAAAGCTGATTTTAAAACTGAACCTCTAATTTTATTTAAATTTCTTGAAAGCTCTCCACAGAGTGTTTAATCAGGCATGAAGCTCTATCAGCTAAATACATTATTTTGTACGAACCATAAGTTATTACAACTATGTTACAACATTTGCGTGTCGTAACTTACACTCAAAAGTCTTCTATTTACCTCAATATGTGATTATGAAAACACTGACAATACCAAATACCCATCTAGATTTTGTTTGCAGAACACAGTAATGTATCACGGTTATGAAGTTAGACCATAGCAGCTACAGTCTGGATTCTTACAGTCCTAGTCATAATAAAACACCTGGCGGTTCCATGTGCCACTGAAGATGGTCTTACTTTTCACTGAGCATCTGCCCCCAAATGTATACTCTCTCTAGGTCATATTCAACATTTTTTCTCATCCTAAAAACTTGAAAACTCCTGTGCCTAAAGGTTAAATCAGCTTCTAAACATCTGGGATTGCAATGAGCAACCCATGTCTGACAGCTGCTTCAGGTGGGAAAAGACAGGTAAAAACTCCGTCTAGTATCCAAAAACAGAAAAACTCAAACTTTCCCTCTGCTGCAGGGTTAACAGCTTCAACATGACTGACTTACTAGCACTGGCTCCTGTTCTTCGTCCAGTCGGACAGTTATAGCATTTGTGCTGTTCATCTTGTTTCCTGATTTTATGGCGATCTCCCCGATATTGTGTTGTGTTCATGTCCTGTTTTCAATGTTTTACCATTTATTTAGTTGCTGATTACCATGTATGCTTTTTGGTCTCAGTTCAACAAACTCATAACAGTGTCACTCACCTAAACAGTTTGACTTATGAAATTTGAAAAACAACACATTAATACTTTGTATATACACCTGTTCTGTTCAAGATTTAATTACATGTTCATTAATTACATGTTTATACATCTTTTAATATCATGTTTCTTCACATATATATATATATATATATATATATATATATATATATATATATATATATATATATATATATATATATATATATATATGGGGAACAATAACCAAAACTTTGTAAAAAGCAGTATTTTTGCTCCAGTTGTGTTACTGTCATTGGATCTACCTCATGATCCAATGACACAGATGATTTTCTCTCTATCTTTTCCACAAGTTCTGCATGTGAAAAAGCTCTAAAATTCCCAACACTGATGATGATTAATACAACTCTCTGCCTAGCTTTCTGGGTTGCTCCCTCCTGATGACCTTCAATAAAACTCGACTCTTTTCACGTCTCTTGACGTCACCAAGGATATTATACTTGCCATTTTGATACTTGTTTCTGCTTTTTACACTAATCTGGCTGCATAATGAAACACACACACACACACACACACACACACACACACACACATTATACACCGAGGCAGAACAAGCAATACTTGACTGAGACCTGAAAAATGTTAAAACTGATGTGAATTTTATGATTTTAATATCCATTTTAAATTACTAAGACAAAAGGACGGCAAGTTACACATATAGAAGCATTGTTTTGTTAATCTATTTTATCCTACCGTTACTTTCCTGATTAATAAAGTGTTTATGTTAACACTGGAGGTTTACAGCTGAATACACATGAAAATGAACCATGATGTTTCCCATAAACTGTCTCAGATCAATGTCCTACGTTTTTTCCTCCGCCTGCAGTAGGCTGAACATACATACAAAGGCACATTGTACATTCAAATGCACTGAGCCACAAAACCATCTGGCTCCATCTATGGCCCAATCGGATGCCATTTCCACAGATGTACAGGAGCCGAATCAGTTGCAGAACCCAAACAACGTGTCAGGGTCATTTAACAGCAGACTGTGGTAAGCTCAGAGCTCCAGATGCCAGCTTGTGACTGCAAGGTCATGACTTAAATCCGCAAAATCACTGGGGGAAATTAAAGAAAGTATGGAGCATGAAAAGTGGATGAGGGGAGCTGCCCCTCCTCGAGAAATGAGTGGCATATTTTAGCAAAAGCAATACAAGAAAAGTGGGGCTGCTTTCTGACAGTACTTCAGGCCATGGGTTATTATACGCTAAAGTGATGACGATGCCGCAGTGGGAGATTAGGGACAGGAAATTATTTTTAAGAATAAACTGCAAAGGAAAATGCATATAATATTAGAGGCATTGGAAAAGTACAAACACAAATGAAAGCAGAAGAGTAAAAATTCCACTGTAAGGCAGCGTGACAGATCATTTCCAGGTCACCATCCTCCAAAGGGATGAGTCAAAGATAAGCAAGAAGGGTAAAATAATAAAGCAACCTGGTTACCACTTCCAGTAGAAATAAGAACAGAAAAGTTGACACCGCCTGGAAAGCAGGCCCACGCTTGCAGCACTTATGAACTTTACATATTTTCTCAATGAGACAGCTCCCTAACGCCCCCTAATGACAGCAAATTCAGCAGCTAGCTTGCATCTTTCCTCTGTTCTGGGTTTTCCACAGCAAGTAAAAGTCAGTCCGGTGTTGACACTTTGTCACTATCTCTTTCTTGTCCCCAATTCTTCAAATAATCCGCTCTTATACGCTTGGACATGTGCATGTTCATGACCAGTATGTTGATATCCAGTTGCTTGCGTGTGACAGTGTATCACAAAGAAAACGCTACTATAAAGTGATGCAGTGTCCCAGAAGAAAATGTTGTTAAGTGTTATTTCTCAGCCTAGAGATGAAGCAGAATAAACAATGACTCCATGAATAGTTATTATAAATGTTACTTTATTCACTGGCGTGTTGAAACTGCATAGCAGCATGTCCATTTAAACTTATATTAATATTCAGATTTCAAACCAGATACAGTTTTTAAAATTGTGTTGACAGACCAGATAAAATCATTTATGATTAAAAAAAAAGGATGCATGACATGACATAGTGTGGTAATAGTTTTTCAAAATGAAAAAAAAAAACCCAAAACAACTAAAATCACAAGTAAAATGCTAAAAATAATGATACCTAGCATGGCAAGGTAAACTGTGTTAAAACTGGTGAGATCAAAAGTAGTCAAAACAAACCCTAGAAAGGTAAGAATTATAGGCAGTCAGTCAGTTACAAGGTTGATCAATCAGCTGCTTCAGGAACCACACCTGTGGATATTATGATAAACCTAAAGAAAAACCCACAAATCCCACCTTGTCTGCTACACACAAGCAACATATCTGTCTTATAATCTAAATCTGTGATTGTGATCAGCCAAGCACAGATGTTCTGTGTGCGCTTGACTGACCATGATCATAATCATAACCATGCGGCTGGAAGTCATGCAGAATTAAATCAGGTATCATTCTGCTGAAATAATGACAGACCTCTTGGGAACAAATGTCACAATGATAGTAGCATACGTCTTTCTAAAATTCCAATATTCACCTCTGCATCGATGTCGCCATCACATTCGTCCATGGCATGGACACTAATGCACCCACATACCATCACAGATGCTGGCTTTTGCAGCTGGCTTTGATAACAGCTCCTTCTGAAGCAGATGTCAGTTTTTCCCAAAACCACACAAAATATGGAGTCACCTGACGTCAGCAGACATGTTCACCATCTGTGTTTTTGAGATGAGCTGGTGTCTGGAGCCCTGAACAGAGTTTCCGCACAGAAAATCGAAGATGACTTCTTCCTTGTGTAATCCAGATTTAGATTACATTTTTAAAGGTACTCCTGAATCTGGGCAGAGTTACACAGATTATGGTTTTATGAAGGCTGCCTCAGGGTTTAAACATTTTGAACAGAGTTTTTGTCTGTATACTTTGCATTTTCCAATTTTCAGATTGTTTTTTACTTTAACCTGATCACAAATGTCTGCTTTGTTGTGATTAAAAGAGCAAATTTCTTTGCAATGTTTTAAAACTCTCTCTCTCTCTCTCTGGTTTTTTTTTTTTTTTTCTGATCAGTGATTTTCTGGCAGGATTTGGCATAAAACTAAGAATTGATACAAGTTTTTGTTTGTAATAAGTAAACCCTTTTATATCCAATAATGATGCTCTCACAATTTAATCAGATGGTTATTAAATTTTTCCTGAGTATGTTATTACCTCCGCCAAGGAGGTTATGTTTGACCCACCATTTCTCTGTTTGTATGTTCAATATAAGTCAAAAAGTTATGGATGGATTTTCATGAAATTTTCAGGAGTCGTTGGAAATGTGAAAATGAAAAACTGATTTAATGTTGGTGGTGATCTGGATCACTGTTAGGATCCAGGAAAGGTGTCGCGCTGAGCTGCTGGGAACAGCAGTTCATGACAGAACCGGTGCTATTTGTTGCGCCCAAAGTGCCGGCTCTGATGGATCCGCTGGTATAAATCAGTGACAGGTTTCATAGTGGCCGAGAAGTGACTGTGCAAGAGGTACCTGCAAGATTATTGAAGAGGCAGCTGGTAAAGACATCTGTCATGTTTATGTGTGGACTTTAAAGGTACAGTATGTAAGATTTTCAATCTTTTCAAAATAAATTCACTAAAAAAATAACTACAATCATAATTAGATAGTTTTTTAAAATATGTAGGTTCCAGTCTGTCCATATTTGATGTGTTATTAAATTACAAGTTTAATTAATGACAAAGACCCTTCTTGAATGTTTGCCTACCAGTAAAAAAAAAGTGCTTTTTTTCATTTGTCATTAACTAAACTTGTAATTTAATAACGCATCAAATATGGACAGACTGGAACCTACATGTTCAAAAAACTATCTAATTATGATTGTAGTTATTTTATTAGTTAATTTTTTTTTTTAAATATTGAAAATCTTACATACTCTACCTTTAATGTGCTTCTGATGCATGTTTTGATGTGTGTTATTAGAGCGCAATGTAACACATTGCCCTTATTTGAGATTATTTATTTCCTCTGCCAAAGACGTTATGTTTTACCTGGCGTTTATCTATTTATGTTTGTCTTCAACATAATTCATAAAGTTATGGATGGATTTTAATGAAAATTTCAGGAGTTATTGAAAATGTGAAAAGGAAGAACTGATTAAATTTTGGTGTGACCATTTGGATTTGGATTCAGGAACTTTTTAAAGGCGGAGGTTTGTGGTCTCCGAGTGCATTTCTAGTTTGTATATTCTCTTTCTTAGCCTGTTTATCACCTTTTGGTTTGTCAAAATCTGACAACCGTATCTTTCCTAAATACAATGTAATTTTAACTTCGACTGCAGGGGTGACCAAAGTCATCCTTAAGGGCTGCTGTCCTGCAGGTTTTCCATGTAGGCCGATCCCTGTTCCAACTGGCTCACAATAAATGGATCCAACAGCCCATGAAGTTCTGCACAATGAGAGTGAGTGTGTCAAAGCCTGCAGGATTGTGGCCCTCGAAGACCAGAGCTGAGCACCCCTGTTCTAGTGTGTCTCTGCAACAGGTTATATGTTATGTTGTTTTAGCTAAATCTCTGTTCCAGTCCGCAAAACTTTGTCTACCTTCTGTCAGACATAAAAGCAGACATTTGCAATAATTATTCTAAACATCTCATTTTCTTCAAAGCTGCAGGAAAGTGTTGTACAGTATAACAGATGTACAACATTACTCTGTTTTATGTAATTATGTTTCCTAGAGACCCCACAACAAAGGCACAAAGTTGTCATGACCCTGAAAGGCTCAATAGACATATTATTGGGAGCCCTCTCTCAATCAACCCAGTCTCCAGAGAAAAATCTCACCATTTTATGAAAGTGCAGCTGCATCTCAACACTGGTCCAGCACAAGAATCTGGTACTTTGACTTCACTCCAATGCATTGTGAGCATACAGAGTGTTGGAGAGCTTTATATCAATGTTACTAAGCTACGTGTTTGTCCAATTGAAACGAATAATAATCAGATTTGTACAGGACTCACAAAGGTCTGAACCAAAATGTTCAATAATAAAAAATAAAAATAAAATGCAGATCTGACCCTGGGATCTGACCCTGGAATCAACACTTTTTTTTTTTTTTTTTAATTTTTTTTTTTTTACTCTGTCCTGCCCAGCATTGTAGAAAACAGAATGGCAGTGTGTATGCCATATTTAGCCAGACAGATTTACTTTACCAAGGGAGACATGTCTTATATATGGCTGTCCTTAATAATCTGAATATTTCTATTACTATTTTTATCGTAATCATCAGTCCTGATATGGCAATGCTGAACCTGGCAGGGGAGGCGAAGGTAGGAAGAGAGGAAAAAAAAGAAAAGAGAGGAAAGAAAAATGCTAAATTAAAGCGTGAAGGAATAATTTGTTTAAGATGCTATAATCACAGTATATACACACATACAAACTGCTGCAGTGCTATGGAACTACAGGATACTAATACAGAACAATGATATGCAAGAACACACATAAACATATCTGCAGGGAACCTGACAACACATAAATATCAGCAACATTCAGTAAAAAGCAAATGGAAAGAGCAGCACTTTTGTGGGCATGCTCATATTAAGGTGTAGGTGCGATCACGCGGCTAAGGTGAACAGTGACTTTGTAAGAAGACCACAGCCAGGCCCTGAGGCATCAGGCAGGAGCCAAAGATCCCCAGAGCCCAGCAAGCCCATCAAGCATAGAGCCCAGGCCAGCCAAGACCGAGAAAGCTGTTGTCCGCCTAGCCCAGAGCAGAGGAGGCCCCCGAACTGAAGCCCCAAGGTGCCACGGGGCAGGGGCACCGAGTAGCACAGGGCAATGGCGAGCAGGCCCGGCAGGCTTCAGGCACTGTAGTGCGGGCCGCGTGGAGAGCCAGCACCCCACAGGCCCAAGGATCACCCATTCCCTCCAGAGCCCTGACAAGGAATGAGCAGGACCAGCCCACCCAGAGCAAAACCACCGCAGGCCAGCGCCACCCCACACCAGGGCTGGGAACCCCAAGGATCAGAGTCTGTCCGCAGCCACCTCTCCCCTGACCAGCCCTCCATCCACCTACCCACTGCCCCCCACCTCCATCCATCCACCCTCCTCCCTCCCACCCAAACTACCCCCCCCCATCCACCCCCCTCCCCTTACCATCCCAACAACCCCTCCCTGCCCACACTGAAACCGCCCATCCCTACCCACTCTCTCTCCGCACCCAACGTCCCACCCCACCCTCCCAGCAGAAGCCCAGATGGGCTAATATATTAATGTATAAATATATGCCAATATTGCTGTCTCTAACTTATTTCTCCTTTTTTCCACAGGTCTTCCTGAATAAGTGCAGTTGTACATGTTGATCTGTCTTTCCTGTCCTCTCCACCCCAACCAGTTAAGGCAGATGACTGCTCTTCCTGAGCCAGGTTCTGCCAGAGGTTTTCTCACTGTTGAAGGGGAGTTTTTTCCTTCCCACTGTCGCTGCGTGCATGCTCAGGATGGGGAATTGGATCGAAGTCATGACTCGATGCAATCGGTTGGTTTCTATTATAGGATATGTATGAATTGGTTCGAAATGATGTGTATGTTGATTTGTGAATGTAATGTGCCCTGTGACAACATTGTTGTGAGGTGGCGCTATACAAATAAAGTTGAATTGAATTGTCCGCCCACCTACAGCCCATGTCCGCCCACCTACAGCCCGTGTGCCTGTCCCCAAGAGGCCCCAAGTGTATTTATTTCCATAATGCGATTGAAATATAGTGGGGCAGGCAGTCACCTCTGTCTATCAAGGGATCCCTACCTGGGGGGATTCCCAACCTAGACATTCATCCTGGCCTGAGGCCCGGCACCACCAGCCACATCCAAGCAGACTCAGATGTAGGGGGGAAAACAAGAGAGTGGAAGAGAGGACCCCCTCACCCATCCCACCTCCCATGAACCCTAGTCCCCCCAATCCTGATCCCCATCACCCCCCTACGGACACATTATAGTTTTCAGGGTACCCCCCGGGTACCAGAGCGGTACAACCCCAATGGCCCACCCCAGCGACCCAGCCCCCAAGCCCAGGCAGGGTCCCCCCTACCCCAGACGGAGGCAGCCCCCCACCCAGCCCACACAACCGCACTCGGCCACCAGGCCCAGGCCAGCCCCCAAACGCCCGGAGCCCCCGGCCGCCCCCTAGCCCAACCCCAATGGGCACCACTCCCGGGCAACCCAAGCCCCAAACCGGCCAGACACACACAACCACCACAGTGACCCATCAGAAACGCCAAGCCTGACAAACGCCAGACTCTGCAGACCCCAGGACCCCCACCTGACTCCCAGGGGCAACAAGATTCCAGCTTTCCTCCCCATTATGTGATATGACTAATTAGCAGGGTCCGGAGAGATTGAGGGTTTGCTGATTGGTTTTTGATGGATGCAGATGTGATCGCTAGGCTGATGTATTCAAGGAGATTTCTGTAGGAAACGAGATTTCTTAGATTTTTTTTAGACTTCCAGTTTACCAGGGTAGTTTTCTTTGCAATACATAGGGCCACGAGGAACATATGCGCTTTATTGGTGTTCATCTTGATGTCACTTAGATCTCCCAGTAAGCAAAGGTTGGGACATGCAGAAATGCTACTTCTAAACCATATTGATAAATTCTCACAAACCTCATTCCAAAAATATTGAACAGGTGCACAGAGCCATAAAGCATGTAGGTAATCATCTACTGCATTGCCTGTGCACTGCGTGCAGATCTCTGAGCGATTAAGACCCATCTTGAACATCCTTTGTCTTGTGTAATATGTTCTATGGAGGACTTTGAATTGTATAAGTTGCAGATTTGGGTTGTTTGTCATTTTGAAAGCATTCAAACATATTTACAACCAAAAAGATTGACTCGGATTGATGTATAGATCTATCTCCCATTTTGAAGTTGGTAAGGAGTCATTTATTTTTAACATAAGTCTGTGTATTTGCCAAGTCTCACTGAGTCTCACGTCACAGCCTTCTACCACTCCTACCGCTCTCTACATTTTCGCTGCTCTCTACCCTCTGGAATGAAACTCACATATCCTTGCCTTGATGGCTGATGTTTGAGAACAAGGCCAAGCGCCAACCATTCCTCTCATCAAACAATGACTCTTCTTCACCCAGTTAGGCAACGTTTGGAGCAGATGGTGCAGAATTGTGCCAAATGCTCATTTCGGAGACCTCCCCTGAACCGTGTGCACTACAACCTCTCTAATTTTTCTCGCTTCATTTTATCAGAGTCAGCCTTTGTGGAGATAATGTTGACACATTACATTATGATTTGATAGAGGTTTCGAACTAAAGCTGCATAACTCTAAGGGATATTTCAGTTATTCATTAAAGTTTGTTTGATCTTGAAGCTCTTTTAATTTTTGCTGTGTGCCTTTTTTTCATAATAGTAACTGATTTTACATCTCAAATCTCCTGTTTCCATTTTTTTTATGATACCAAAAGTTTTCTATTAAAGCTTGTGGACGCAGATATATACTTATAATGAATAGATAATTAATTAGAGACCTAAAGCAATAAGCATTCAGCTCTGTTTGTTCAGTGCCTTCATGATCCATCTTGTCTCAATCTCTTCACCCCTCATCCCATCTATATTCTTTCTCATTCATCTCACTTGCATTCATCTGTTTTTCCCACCTTCTACATGCCTCGTTTCAAGTAAGATCTGTGAGTCGAGGGTCCTAAAATGGCGGGCCTTTCTGAAAACCTGAATCTATCCTGATTTTTTTCGCCTAGAATATCAATCAAGTCACCTCACCGAATCAGAAAATCATCTTAACCTCAGTCACACTTTTAAAACTTTTTAATTCAACACTATATCATTTTGAAGTGTGAAACAAATCTTAATCTCGGTTAATATTATTACATGCTGAAAAATGATGAAATATAATGCACATGCTATTTTATAAATATTTAAAATGACAGGATGATTCTCTGTTGACTGGGAGGTCATACTGCAGCCTGAAGACATGAAGAGATTTTAATCATGATGGCAGGGCCAGATGAATGTTTTCCTTAGTGATGTTTAGATGGAGTTGAATAGTCAGTTGTTTAACATCTGTGGCCAAATTAGCTTACTATAACACAGCATGAATCGTGCACTGACTGTGTACGCATGTAATGCGTCAGCATAATCATTCCCCCATCAAAAGGTGCCACTAAACAATCTCTTCCTGACTTTTAGAGAAAAAGCTTAATTTTTCTATCTCAAACAAGAAATTATTTATAGCAGGTGACAGCGTTTGTTTTCTCCTCCTGAGTTACCGCAGTATCAGTTGCTAGGTTTTATCATCTAGCACTTAAAATAGCAGTTTGATTCTTTGACTAGGAAAATGACTCATAGTATTTAGTTTAAGTTCGTCTCTAATCTCTTTCTTTTGGAGAACAGAGACCAATATAAACAAAAACATTAAAAAAAAAAAATTCAATAAATTAAAAAAACTTTTAAAAGATGTCCCCTGTCACACGGCACGTCGTGATCTGTGGACACCGTTCCATCTGCGCATTAAGACGGAAACATTGATGGGAAAGCTGGGTGTCTTTTTCAGTTTACAGTCACACTGTAACATTCAAATGTAATCTGTGAGTGAAGCTCTTGTAACTGTCTTCTTTCCAATGCATTTCAGCCTAATAAATCCGCAGACTGTGCCGTTAAATGCTCAGTTCGGTTGGTTTTTGTTCTGCAGAGTGGTGAGTCACACAGTTGGCAATGGAGCGGCAGTGACATTTATGGTTCAGGTGAAGGAGGGGCCGCACAGAGAAATCTAAAGTTGGACCACTCGCTCAATTATATCTGTTCTCATCCAACTTTATGCTGTCTGTTAAAGTTGTGTGTCTCACTGCTCTTGCAGCCATATTTGTCCTTCCAGATCATTTCTCTGTACATGTCTCTGTGCCAAAGCCTTGTTTTTTCTTTTATTTCCTTTTCTTATTTCTGTGTTTATAGGCACCCCTGCTCTGCCTGTTTTATACACATCATTGCCAGTTTGCTGGCACTGCAGTGACACGTCATGTGGTAAATCTACACACATGTGATGTGCGCTGTCATCTGACTCAAAGAATATCAGTCAGAAGCTGTCATCCAGGGGGGAAGACGGTGATGCTGGGGGTGTCGAGCAGCAGAGATGACTGACTTGTTGGTTTCTGTGACAGACTGGTCTAAGAAGAGGCATGTCTGGGTTATATCTGTGTTAAAAACGGTTTCAATTTTACGTTGGATGTTGTCCACATCCAGTTCCCTGCTCACACATTTCATTGACTTCAATTCCAGAACAAAAGACACAAATGCACAATATTTTCTATGCTTAAAAAGCCTATGACTTTTTGTGCAAGTGTGGTCATAAAAACAAAACAAACAAAACAACTAAACATGTAATTTGTCGGAAAAAATGGATCAAAGTAAAAAGACTGAATTATGAGTTTGAATGTCAAGAAGAATCAATAAAAGCTGTTGAATTATCTCAAAGTAAAATGAATTGCATGGACCTGAAAATAACTCAGATCAATAACACTGATCAGCCATAACATCATGACCACCTGCCTGACTTTAAGTAAATTTCCCCCCACTGAGAAATACCTTCTAATAGGTCTCAGATGGTATAATGTGGTATAAAGCTGTCAGCAGCAGATCCTTTAAGAATTGCAAGCTGTGAGATGGGTTTTTAATAGATTGGACTTGTTTGTCCAGCAAATCAAACAGATTCTTGATTAAATTGAATATCTGGAAAATTGGGGGGCCGACTCGACACCTGAAACTCATCTTAGCATCCTCCTAAATCATGTTTGAAGCTGCCAAGAACGCAGTATTCACAAAAACAATATAAACTGCTACAGTGCTACAGGATACCTAAAGTAGAATGATAATGATAGGCAAGAGCGCAGCAGTTGTTGACATACCTGCAGAGAAACTTGACAACACATAAACATCAGCAACCTTCTTCTCTTGTGTTGAAGCCTGTTACATTCTGAACCCAAGCAGATATGAACTGCTCACACAAGTGAAAAAGAGAATTACAAGCTGCACAGGAAGAAATAAAAGCATGTACGATCATTTCCATCTGCGGTGGAATGACAACTGGCCTTACCTTGACAATATTTCTGAGCTGATAAGAAGACTGAAGACAAAGATTAACAAATTGGTTGAAACTGAAACTCTGAATCACGCAGTTTCAACCTCACACACACAAAACTGCACTGTACTTTATGTTCTAACAGCTTTCTATGTGAAACAGGTTTAGTTATATATCAGCATTTTGACTCACAGTAGCTCCTCTGCAGGATCTGACTACATGGACCAGCATTTGCTCAGCATGTGCAACGCTCAGCTTTGACTTCCCATCACCCTGTCACCATTTCACAGGTTCTCCTCCTGGACGTATTAATGGTAGATCCTGACAACTGCAGTTAAAGCATTCCTCAAGAGATGCACTTGTGGATATGCCTTCACCCAGCTGGTTATCAATTAACCCTCTGATGCATGAATTATTCAAAAAACAATACATCATTGTTTTAACATGCAATATTTTACTTCTACAGACATGTACAGAGACTCTTTTCTTTGTCTTTAACATCATTTAACTTTTTATTTAGTTTATTTTATCTATTCTATAGAAATATTTATATAATAGAAATATTCTATAAAAATACTAGTATCTTTTTCTTCTCCTGTTTAATACAACACAAAGTTGGTAATTACATGATCATGTATATGTGAAATTTTATACCATATTTGTTTATTTTTTAGTGAGTGGCAGTGTTTTGGGTGGCTCTCCTAATGTACACTGAACTAGCAAAATTATTAATATATCATCTTCACTTATCTATACACAAGAACATCTTTAAATAAGTGTACACTGTGGACTTGATGCATCAAAAGGTTAAAACTTTCCTCTTGGTAAAACGAAAAATCCATTTATTGAACAACGTATTCCATCCCCATCACTTCTCTTTTTTTCCACCTTGCAATACATCAACTTTGAAGGCAGAATATGAACATTTCCATGATATGAAACCCATCGCAAGGTAACACTGTAATGAAGAAGTCAGTGTTTTTCACCCCATCAGGCAGTGCATGTCTGCAGTAGTCTGAAATCTTTGGTTTTTGGCAACCCTCATAATTTCTTAGAGACACACATAGACAATTCAGAAGTGTACTGCGTTGTGCTGCATTATATGTAAATGTTTCAACAATTATTTAAATGTTATAAGACATAAGAAATGGGTCAATTTTTTCAAAAACGGATTTAAACAACAGGAATAACATCAGCTGGTGAGGCAAGCTAGCTGCACAGAAACATCAAAATATATCAGCAGCCTGCTGACAAAGTTTCTTGCCCAGCACAAATCCTGTTTTTGTTGCCGGTAATGAGCAGAAAGCTCTGAGCTTCTGAAATGCCTAACCTTAACACAGGGGTGAGACTGCAGCACACATTCAGTAATGATCAGTGCAGACTCTTCAAGCTGCATGTGTCCCAGAAACTTTCTTTTTTTTTCTAAATGTCCACAGTTTGCTCAGCACACAGTGCAGAATTCTTGAATTTCATCCCTTTACATGAATTTTAAAATGGAGGAGTCACAGAAAATGAAAACTAGTCATAGAAAGACCAGAAAGGTGTTTGTGTGATATGCTTGGAAATTTGTTTAGAAAAATCCCATGTTTTAAACAACAAATACAAAACCTTGCATGTATATTTATAATATATAAAGATGATGAAGGTCTGAAAATTTAAGGAAACACATTTAGACCAATTTATTTCATCATTGTGTGCTCCTATTACTAATATCTTTATGGTCTTTATCAAATCAAACTTTATTTGTATAGCACATTTCATACAAAAGCATATCAAAGTGCTTAACATAAAAATAAAAACAGTTTCACACTTAAAAAAACACAAATGTTACCCACACACGCACACAACCCAACCCTTCCCCTGACCATTAATGTCAAAATAAAACTTAAAATAACTTAAGGGTTCTGACATCTGTATCTGGCTTGACACTACTGTGAGGAAATGGCATCTGGGGAGTCCGTCCATGTCAGGAGCCACCCCAAGAGTGACCAACAGAGACACAGCCACAGGTAATACCAGGGTCCACACCACAGCCATATGGCTGCAGTGCAGAACCCCTAACAACACCCCCAGCAGGATGACCCCTGCAACAACGGCCCTGTCGGTCAAACAGGTGCAGCCCCCAACACGGAGGATCCCAATGAGGAAGAAGATATGGCTATCTTAGCTGGCATTTGGACAGATCACCAGTCTATAGTCACTCAGACATGAAGAGGCAATTTTCTCTTCTATTTATGCTGTGGCATTTCAGGTTGTTATTAAAACACTAAACTTTTACTGTAAAATTGACAGTGTTTACAAACAAACCCTTCTTTAAGGTTAGAGATTTCATCTTTCTCTATCTGTATGCACTTTGTCTATAATCAGGTTAAATGGCAAAGAATGCATTACACAAGTCGAGGGGCATCTATCTAAACACAACAGTGTTAACATACCTCGTTTTAAAAGAGAAGAAAAGTACACACCTGCTTCTGTCCCACATTATTGTCAGCCTGGTGGAGGCAGCAAAAGTGGTATTTATGAGATGTCCATTTCTGCAGTCTGTCGCCATCTAGTGGAGAATTTACAGAAAGCACGTCTTCTCTGATTGGCTTAGTTTGCGATGTGCTTTTCTCTTATTGGTTGTTACAGTTTATACCGTCTCCATAAAACTTCCGTACAGAAACAAACATGTCTTTGCGTTTCCTTTATCTCTTAAAAATAAAACTGTTCATATAACTTTTCCTGTTTCATGGTAAAGCTTTGAGATAAAGCCTGTGAAATGTTTTAATTAATATATACACTGATGCACCTAACGGTGGATTGGTATAAACGCTCGCATGCTCTTGTTTCCTTTCGGAAGACAAAAACGGAAGGAACGAGTTGACTTATGGAGTTTCGAAAAACCCGTTTGTTATGAGAGTTTCGCTCCCATTGTTTTCAGCGAAATGAGCGGATTTAGAGCATTTTTGTGCACAACATGGGTCTTTCTGGTAGCAGAGCGTTGTCTGGTGTGTTGCGACATAACCGACGGAAACGCTGAGCATCTGAAGAGAGAGCATTCTCTGATGAAACCCTACCAAGGTACGAAACCTGTTAGCCCGTCAGCTAACTCCAGCTAACTCTTTCACCGTCTTTGACACGTTAATCAGCTGTTTCTTCTACTCTTTGCTTACAAAATGTCTCTAAATTCCAGCTTTGTCACCCAGTTAACAAATTAACACATTTTTATAGCTGGTGTGGTAATACACGCGGGAAAGCAAACGTTATAGGGGCATGATTTACTTCACGAATTACTGAAGAACTAAAAAACCGGAAACTTTTGTCAGATCTGCTTTAAGCCAAAGTTTGCAAACTTTATGTTGACCTGCAAACACCAACACATGCTGGAAGTTACAGATGATTGTACACTCGCATGCAGACGTGCTGATTTGACTTAGAAATGTGGTTTAGGCTCTTTCAGGCATCAGCTGGTCTTTACTCTGATGAGTCATTACAACAAGCTCTTAACTCGTCTTTACTCTATATTACAGGTCTATCTGGAGTGAATCAAAAGCAATGGTTGGGGCATAAAATATATCTGTTAAACATAAAAAAGTAAAGGTGAACAATAACTTTAAGTCGAATTGGAATTAAGTCAAATTTACAATAATCCACTCAGCTGTGGATTAGTTTTAATTGGATCATATCCATTGGTTTCATTTGGTTTTTGTCTGCACCATGTTGACTTTATGGACTGGATTGATGTTGATTTCTGTGAAATCATGTTTCATCAAAGCTTTATGACAAACCTCCGAGTTGAAATTTTTATGTCACGTCATTAGGTAAAAACAATAAGACAAAGAGTTTACAGTCGTGCTCATATGTATTCATATCCTTTCATTAAAGAAAAGGCTGAATTTACAACAGTCACTCCAATAACTGGAGACTTCAAAAGGAACAATAACTAAAAATATGCAAAAATATCATTTAGTAATATAAGACCCTGGGTTTTTTTTTTTTTTGTTTTTTTTTTTTTCCATCTTTTATTTAATTGAGTTGAAGAAAGAAAAAAAATACAAATAAACAAACAAATTGGTCCTGGACAAATTAGAGCACTTTTCTGTTGCACATTGAGACAAAATACCTGTCAACAGGTGCAGAAGTCTGACTGAGAGGAACAGAAAACACCTGACTGGAGCGGAAACATTAAAGTATTGTTCAACATAATATTAGTTTATGAGTGATGTAATATGTAATAAATTATCTTATTTTTAAAAGAAATATTTCTATTGAACCAGAATTAGAAAATAATGTAATGATTTTCATAAAATTTTTATTTACTATTACTTTAGTCAATTTCATCTTATTTTACAGGTAGCTGGTTTTTTCCTTCTTTAATAAAAGGGTATGAATAAATATGAGCACAACTGTATATTTAAAAAGCTGTACAGAAAGAGGTCATGAAAGTAAATATAGGGTTGTTTTTTGTTTTGTTTTTTTTTAGTTGGGTTGTTTTGATTTTTACCTTTAAAAGCAGAGACAGTATCAGTGTCCAAAATGGTGGCTGGTTTCAAAGGAAAAAGCCTGAGAGCTACAACCTTCCCACCAGTCTGACTGGATATTCTGGGAACCAAAAGCAGCGCCAGCACTGTGTGAAGTCTGTCAAAGTAGACAGAGAGAAACTTTGAAGTAATACAGATTTTATATTCTACTAAAATGACACAGTTTTTTATGTTTGCTGAAGAGCTAATATTCCTCGTAGCTGGAGACCAGGACTGTCCCCTCACAGCAAAGAGGTTCCCACTTTAAATGCTGGGTGGTGTTTTCATTTTCTATCTACGTTAGCCATTTGCCCTTCATCAACCAACTTCATCACACACACATTTAGGTTGAGCGGTGTGAGCATGCTTGTTTTTTTTGTTTTTTTTTTTAAGTCTAAACCTGTTGCATCCTGTCTGGTCACTTAGTATGGATTAAAGGAGCCGTGTTATAATAATGTGTTGTATGTTGTCACGTTGAGTCAGCCATGGTGTTAAACAATCTATTCTACAGTGATTTAGCAGATGCTTTTATCCAAAGCAACTTGCATACCCTGCTAGACACATCAGGGGGGTTCAGTGCCTACGTGTCAGAGGACGTGTGGCATCAATCTCCCAACTTTCCAGGTGAAAGATGACTGCTCCTCCTCCTGACCTACAGACCTATGAACCTAACTTAGAAAAGATGCCAAATTGAAAACAGATCCATAACATTTAAGTTTGACAAAATATGGCTAAATTATTATTTGTATCAGGTCATTTTAAATGCTGCATTTACTTTTTGGCCACAATAAATTAACAAAAATGTTTCCTCTGGTTTTAGTGTATTTTTCATGGCATAGTCATTGTGACTAGAAGATAACAGCTGCTCCTGTCTTCCCAAGGAGTTTGTTTTAAACTATACGAATCTAATTTGCTTATCTGTCTGAACGAGGGAACAGTCATCAAAATGCCCCGAGGACGCTGAGGCATTTGTTTAACATGTTTACATTAAGTCCCAACGTTGGAAAATGTCAGATACTTATCTAGTTTAATTCTTAAACAAAGGGTAGCCACAGCCCCAGCAGCCATGATGATGAAGTATGACGGTACGTAGCGGTAAGTCTTTAGCAGCGTTCCTGAAACAAGTTGGACCAGGCAGGTAAATCAACACAGATACAGAAATGATAGAAATGCTTAATAAGTATCTGAAGAAGTTTTAAAATGGAACAGTATTTTATTTAAACTTAAATAAAACTAATATGAAGTCATCTTACATGAAGAAAAAGCAGCAGTCTGGATGTTTTTAACAAAAAGTTGCCTCATTGTTGGTATTTAAATCCATCCCATGTTGTGTTTTCTCCCCAAATCCACCATATCCATTTATATTCAGCATGTCGAACTGAATAAACATTATTTAGACCTTCAGGAGAAGATGTGTATGTTTGCTCACATGAAGGACCCTGAAACCTAAAATCAGCAGTAAGGGTGTGAAAATATTGACATAGCAGTAGAACACGTGTGCAACGGCGAGCTTAACCGGAGGTAAACTCACTGATCCACGTCGTTACTGACGAGGTTCTGTGTTGCAGGTGTTGGCAGCAGCCCCTCCAGTCAGTGGGACTTCTGGGGAAGCACGTTGGTGACGAGCTCCTACATCCGACTCACTCCAGATGAGAGGAGCAAGCAGGGATCCATCTGGAACACTGTGGTGAGGAGAGACCACGGACAGAGACACGTTCTTGTCTGTTCAGTCACTTAAACTGTAAATAAATTGAATAAACATGAAAATTGTAGCAAAAACTCACCTTGATTGACTCCCATTAAGAGCTTTGGTTGATGTTAACACTTCCTTTACATAAATGATCCTGCAGCCTTGTTACCTGAAGGACTGGGAGATGCATGTACAGTTTAAGATTCACGGATCTGGAAAGAAAAATCTCCATGGCGACGGCATTGCTATCTGGTACACAAAGGACAGATTGCACCCAGGTAATGTTGGTTTCTTCAGCTCAGCACGTAGTTTTACAACTGTTTTAGGAGAAGACTCACCCGGCTTTTATTTGTCTTTGTTACATTTTGTTTGGATTTACTAAGAATGTAGCAGCTCGTTTTAGTCTGCTGCTCTTCTTCTAACTCCTTATATAAAAAAGTTTGCTAGTTTGACCTTTTCCAGGTGAAATTACAAACTTTCTTTACCTGGAAAACAATGATGCATCGTGTTTAGCTCTGCATTTTCCACCTTCAGCAGCGTCACGTGTGTTTTCGCCCTTTTTAATTTTGTTTTTTGTGGAACGGCTTAAAGTTGAGCTCTAACAACATCTCTGAGCTGGCTTTGGTGGTGGAGGTGATACTGGCTTTGTGTGTTGGGACAGACAAGGAGAACTGCAGTTAACTCCTGCCGTTGTCCGTCAAGTGATTCCACAGTGTTCGCTGGAGGTGTGTAAGCACACACTGATCCTGTGTTTAGAGTGTGTGAGAGAATTTCTGAAAAGTATCGTCTTCATTAAGTGACATAACTTGGCACGATAAACTTGACTCTTTCTTTGGCCTTCTGGTTCCCCATCAGGCACTAGCCTTTAAACCTGCTTACGTAATAGGTCTTATGTACATACATAGCCTGTATTCAGTTAGATAGAAGGTAAAAGTGCTGCTGACCTGCAGCCAGGGGTCTCAGGTTGGCATTTAAACTCAGGCCGGTGACTGGGGAGCTGCAGCCTCTGACATAATTTGTCTTTATATCATTACCTTAAGTTGTACTTCATAAGTATGTAGTTAATACCACCACCATAAAGATGGTCCCTCAGTGTGTAATAATGCATTTAATTTGTTGTCTAAAGAAACATATTTTGGTCCAGGCAGATGTTAAGAATCTTATTTCTGCTGCCCTGCCTCATCCATACATGATTCCTGTGAAGAAGGACCCGTGTTCTGAACATCCAGGGTTAAAACGTGGCGCGAGTTAGAAGTAATTCATCTCTCTGTTGCAGCTTTCAGGGTGTTTCAGATAGATAATAACTTCTGCACTTGTAGACCTTTCTAAGTGGAACTACAAAGTTTGTTTACCCCGATGCAGCCTATTTAGCTCTGCTCTGCATTTCCCTCCTAAAGCAGGGCTGCATGTGATCACGCCCCGTGCTCACATTGACCTCTTTCTAAAGCATCATGCATGGAGTGAAAAAGTAAATCCAAACACGTTTGTTTCTTTCATGCTGCTTTTCAAACACGCCTCATTCTCCCTCCATGAGTCCATCATCTCAGCTTCATGTCAATACTGTTGACCCCAGATTGTGTCTCTTAGTGGTCTGCTCATGTGTCCCTTCATCTCTGCCTCCATCTTAGGCCCTGTTTTTGGAAACCAAGATCAGTTTCTTGGCCTGGCTATTTTTTTGGATACCTTCCGCAATGACCTCCATGGAATGGATGTAAGTGTGCAGTGTGATGCTGAAGGGCATTGACCAACTTGTTTCTTTGCAGGGCCTGTGTTTTCCAACAATGCTCACTTCCACGGGCTGGCCGTTTTTATAGATACTTACTCTAACGATGAGGCGACGGATGTGAGTGGTTGCTCAGGTTTTTCTTGTCGGCATGCAAAGTGTTGGGTTTTAATTTCATCACCGTAAAACAGCATGTTTGTAGAATTTGGAGCATGTTGATGTTTAAAGACCCTAAAAACTCATTTTAGTGTATTTTTGTACTTTTAACTCAATAAAATCTTAAAGGTCCAATATTATGCAATATTATGCAAAATATCTTGCAAATTTCTGAAGGTTTTCTGATGGTCATTTGTCCTCAGCCTTCGTATGAGGAACAGAAAAGTGTTTCTCTTGCCGTATTTTTCAGGCCAAAAGGTGCTCTATATCAGCGGTTCTCGACCTTTTCGCAACACAGTGCCCCTTGTAATATATTTTTGGTTAAGAAAAATCATGAAATACAGCACTTTGTCATTTGTGTTTGGTTTATTAAACTTTTAACTACAAAACAATGGAAATCTCTACAACGCTTCCACCAGGACTCCATTGTTTGCGTTGTCAAGGCGACAGTGACTGACGAATATGCTTTGGCTCAACTGGTTGAATTCACGCTGGGATGTGGGATTTTGGGAGGAATGAAATGGTGTAAATCTAAATGTAAATTCAGTTTATAAATGTATACTTACATTAAATGAAATATATTAAATATTTATAAATTATATTTATATTATTTTGTTTAAGAGTGTTTAAAAAAAAAAAACATATATATTTTAAAACATTTAACGTACCCCTGTAGTGACTCATATATATTCATGCATGATTCACCATGCAGTAATTAAAAGTATGTTCTCGGTTGCTCAGGAGTCCTGGACCAGCTTTTGGTCTGTGGAGGACGCTGTCCCTTTAAAGACGGGGTTTCCAGGGGTTTTGGAGAAACAGGAGCAGCGCCATGTTTTTTTTGCTCTTTTGAGTGTTAGACTTTTAATAAACGACACGCTGTTTCGTGATCGAAGTGAGAAATTGCTTCTTCGTCTGTTACGATTTCCACACCCCCTAGAATGCCTTGAAGTACCCCCATTTGAGAAACAGTGCTCTATATTGTAGGGCGCCGTCTCAATTACGCCAAAAAGGCACGCTGTATTTTTGGGCGAATACTGAAACAAAGCAACAAAAGCAAAACAGCGAGTTTGTTTGAACTTTATTCATTTATTAAAAATACACACACTATTTTTTATCAATCCATTGTTACAAATCAATCCAAGTCCTCATCTTCTGTATCAGAATTAAACAGCTGGACAGTTTCGCCATCGAGCATACCGGGTTCTCTCTCGTCATTGTCGGAGTCGGTCTGGGTGGAAGTTCACCAATGATACCAGCTGTTGCGAAAGCTCGGACAACAGTCAGAAGATACGTTAACCCAGGCATCCACAGTCCACTCATATATGGTGTTGTAACTCGCCCGACGCTGCCTCCCAGTCTTCATAAAGGTGTGTTCGCCGTCTCTCTTCCACCGCTGCCATGACGCTCGCAACCTGACTCAACGCGCCCGTTTTCACCAACGTGCAGCGGTTGGAGTTCTTTTGTTGGAGATGGCGAACTCCCAGTTCATGTGCTTCACTTCATTTTTCTCTATAGATTTTGGAACGCAGTGCACAGATAAGGCACACCAGGTTTAAAGGCGCACCGTCAGTTTTTGAGTGAATAAAAGGCTTTTCAGTCCGCCTTATGGTGCAGAAAATACGGTAATATCAGCCCTGGTCCTGAAATGAAGGACCAAGGCACATTTAGGGGTTTTACACTTTGAAGAAAAGGTTGTTGGACTTCTGACACTCAAATGCAATTGTTGCCAAAATGTGTAATATGGACCTTTTAAGACTTGAGGAAAATGACGTTTATTCACATTTTGGACAGTTGGATCATAACTACCGTACATATAATGAGCTTCAAAATGCAAAAAGAAGAAAGTGAAGTGAGATGCAACAACATGGAGTAGACGATTGAATGAAAACTGCATGTTAACTCAAACAGCTACAGAAAATGGCCTAATAAAACAACTACAGAACTAAAGTCACAAAGAAGACTCCAGGAATTTGTGTAGGCATGCAGGATGCAGGTGTTTGCTGGAGGTGTGTGGCAGAGTGGACATCCACGTCAAGAGGTGACATGCTTTTTGTAGATGTCTCTGGCCATCCGTCCCCAACTGGCTTCAGGGGAGCGCGCAGGGTGGGCCAAAAGAGAGGCGATGCTCTCCTGGAAGAAGTCCTTCATCAGGCGGGCGTTGTGAACTGCAGTGCCGTCCAGTTAGAAGAACTGGTCATTACCTCACAGACCAGGAGCCTCAGTCTAGATAGATACTAGCTGCAGCACCTCCACACAACCATCTTTACCCCACGTGAACATCCATCCCAAGTCATAACTGAGCCTCGTTCACTGCTAAGAAAACCTTTCCTCATCATGCCAGGAGCACTGGAAACCAGTTGCATTTCTTCTCATTTCGAGAATAAAACTTTCTTCCACTTTTCAGTGTCCCATGTCTGGCGCTTCTTCGCTAACCAAACAGACTTAGCAAGGTCAAAAAAGACAGAAAGGTTTGGCCTTTTTTAAGGTTTCTTTTTTTTTAAAGCTGTCCAGAGACGATGTCTTGTATTTGGACCGCAGTCAGCATCAGCAAATGTCTGAGTTAACGGTCGGCCCATGTCTTAACATGCTGGCTCCTTTGGTTCCAGCCATTACCGTCAGGATCTTTGAAGACCTCTAAACTGACTCTTACTGCATCCAGCCTTCGTAGCAACGGCGCGTTTGCAGCTCAATAGAAAGCCTGTTTGTGTTGCCTGAAGGAAAACCACATGAAAGCCAGATTTTCGAACCAGTTTAGCCTTTTTCAGGCTTTTTTTCTTCAGCTTTTGATCCCTTAATGAACATCCTGTTTGGGTTTAAATGCAGTTTTAACTAAATTTCTTCCTCTGTTTTTGTCTCTTGTTCCTCTTTTTTGCATTTTGAAGCACATCATATCCCAGTTACAATCCACCAGTTCATCTTGCAGATAAGATGTAATTCTCCCCTGGTCTAAAGATTTTATTCAGGAAAGAACATTTACAAAATATTCAGCATGACAAATATCTGATGATGTAAAAGTATATTTATTTAAACCGGCTCTTCTTGTGAATTTCACTGAAATTTAAGCTGAAAGTGTCCCATATGTTTGTCTTTCATGTCCTTCATTTACTTTTAGCTGCTTTTTACAGCATTTATATTCAGATCTACTGGTTTATATGATGCCGCATCACATCTGAAATGCTAAAACCAGTGTTGTCAGCACTGCCAGCTAATTCGTATAAGTCAGAGAGCGCTGACTTCAAAGCGTTGCTGCTTTGTGAGGATATAAGCTCACATGGTTATTGTGCTCTGATATTATTTTCTGCATTCATATGTCGTTCCTATTTATTTCAGAGTGTGTGATTAATGCTTGTTTGCCTGGATATTTGCTGATTATGCCGCACCTGTCACCAGCGCTCCTTCCCGTACATCTCGGCCATGGTGAACAACGGCTCAGTGAGTTACGACCATGGCAAAGATGGACGCTCCTCGGAGCTGGGAGGCTGCTCAGCGGAGATCAGGAACAGGGACCACGACACATACCTCGCCATTCGCTACTCCAAAGGAAGGCTGACTGTAAGGAGAGAAGAACTTTGTTCTTTCTTTTTGGGAGAATTTGTGTTTTTATGGTTTATCTGGATGAAGACTTAAACTGTAAACTAAAAACAAACTTTTTAGAAGCTCAAACAGTGGTGTGTGTGTGTGTGTGTGTGTGTGTGTAGCGATGAGCCACCATTTTATGGGGGGCAGAGGACAGTAGAGCAGATTTAATAACTGGAAGGTTGGTGGGTTTGGTATGAAGGTTCGGTGGTCCGTCAGAGAGGGTGTTGGTGCGGGTTGGCTGTTGTCTGCTGTGGCTACACGCAGCTTACCGCTGCTGTGTGAATGTGGACTGAATGAGTCATGGATTTAGTGTGAATTTCTTTTAGTGCCTCAGAAAGTGCCAGAAAAATCCAATCCATTCTAATTATTTCTTAGATTGCGTAATTATGTTGGATTGTTGAAGTACCAAAACACACACATCTGGATTTATTGGTGAAAAGCACAATAGATCCACATACAGCGCTAATGTGGAATATTTCACTGTCTCTCTGAATCCACATGCAGCACTTAAGTCTTCGGGAGAATTTTCTTTTTTTTTCTTGGCCAGTGACTGTCCACTGGTGATGATTCTGTATGAAAACAATGCAGAGAGGTATTTGGGCTTAAAACTTAGCACTTCTGACACATTTTCATGACAGGCAGAGCAACATTCGTTGTACAGATTCCAGGTGTTGTGGTTGCCCTGCAGCACCCTGAAGAACCTGTTTCCCCCAGCCTAAATTGTGATGCAACAGCTGTATTTAGCTTTACAGCAGCGTGTCACACACCTGCATCAGGGTCTCCAGTGAGGAAAAAGGGTGTGAAAGTCTGCAAAAGCTGGATTGAAGAAAATCTAAGCTTTACTTTCGCTAGTTGGGTTTTCAGAGTTCGATCCTCGGCTCCTGATCCTTTCATAAAAGCCTGGAGTTCATCAGATCTGTGTTGTTGGTGTTTTATCCGATGACGTTCATCTGACTAATTTACCTCATTTTACAGAGTTTTTATTGAAACAGAGATGAACTCTGGATTCTTCATTTTCTGTCTTTATACATTATCAATAAAACAGATGAGTACAAAGATAGTACCTGACCTATTAGCTTTTAAAAGAATATTGAGAAGTATTTTATACTGATATTGTATTTTATGAATATTTTCTCTCTTTTTATCTTCTGTATTTTATTCTGTAGTATCATTTTTTTAAATATATCTAATTTGATCCTGTTTAATATGTTATTTTTTCTTTTGTTGGAACCACTTTTTTTTTATAATACTTGTTTAGTTTTATACTGTGGGCTAAATCACATTATTACTGGATGTAAGAAAGCCAAAGATTGACAGAAAAAGAGCTTTTGGATTTGTTCTTTTTCATTTTTTCAAAGCACTTTGAGTGTGAAAAGTGCAAGAATGTCGCTGGTTCAAGCCTCTGCTGAGGAGGGGTGTTTGAACAGTGGAGTTTCTGTGTGGAGTTTGCTGTGTGGTGGTCACCTGGGGACATTATTACATCCAGTCTGTCTTGCAGGTGATGGTTGACGTGGACGACAAGAACGAGTGGAAGGAGTGCATTGACATCGGAGGAGTTCGTCTTCCCACTGGTTACTTCTTTGGTGCGTCAGCAGCGACGGGAGATTTGTCAGGTAGGTCTGAAGTGATGATGAAATTAAAACGCTGCTGTATTTTTAAAGAAAATCAAATAAAATCAAATCAAACTTTATTTGTTTAGCACTTTTCGTGCTTAAAAACAATGCAAATGCTTTACATTATAAAACAATTTACATCAAAATAGATAAAACACTAACACACATACACCCATAGTCCCCTTTCAACCACCCTCACACATGCCCTATTAGCCCTGTAACAGTTGTAACAAAAGATGAATGAGTTGGAAATGAATGAACGAAAAGAGTTGGCATTGCTGACAAATCTCAAGTCACTGTTTATTTTGGTCATATTTCCAGTTCATTCCCTTTCTACCAGTTTAAATGATGCTTTTGTTTCAGATAACCATGACATCATCTCCATGAAGCTCTACCAGCTGATGGTGGAGCACACCCCAGAGGAGGACAATCTAGATTGGACTAAGATTGAGCCCAGTGTCAGCCTTCTCAAGTCTCCTAAAGGTGAAAAGAAACTTTCATGATTTTTCCTTTTATCAAAATAATAAAACACTCACTGGACATGTTTCAGAAAAAACACGTAAAAAATAAATTGTTTTCGTTTTTCCGCACAAAAACTAAAAATAAATTAAAGGTTAAATTTAGGCTCATGAAAAATAAACGAGCAATTTAAAATGAGACAAGATATTCATAACTAGTTTAATTTTTCTTTCATTCCAAGCGCTCAGACTTTGTCGCCATCTTTCTTGTCTTGAACAAAAGAGCTCCAGCTTTCTGAAGGTCTTGCAACTTTGTTCTTTGGTCACTGTACAGTTATTTTACGTGACTATTTCACTGGACTGGTTGCTTTATTTAAGGCACTCAAGCTTAAGAAAGGCTCCTAACCCAAGAGATGAAGCAGTGTTGTCAGTACGATAGAATAACCAATGTTTGATGATTTTGTGTCATTCTCTCACAAATATTTTTTCCATTAATTTTGTTACATCAATGAAAATCTTAAAAGGTAAATTTGACAAATTTTTTTCACCTTCACGGTGATTCCCAAAGAGCCATGAAATCAAATCAAACTTGTATTTATAAAGTGCTTTTCCTGCCAACGGCAACACAGTGTTTTACATGAGAAAAACAATGCATGCATATTGAAATATAACTCCACATACTAAAGTAAACAATGTAGTCACACACACCCCCCCCCCCCCCCCCCCCCCCCCCAACTCCAACATTCCCCCCATTCTACACAAATATGAACTCTCCCGAAGTCTTGGTTTCGGTCTCTTCCTAAAAAAAAACAAAAAAACATCTGGCTTGACAGAGGCTGCGTTTCCAACCACCCCAATCAGGCCCGACCAGAACCCACACCACAGCCTGAGGGCGACAGTGCAGGACCCCCAGCCATCCCAACAAGGGCATTTACCAGTGCACCCATTTTGAAAGCTGGTTTAATGTGTTTCCCTCCTCTGGTCAGTCTGGTCCTCGTTCTGAAGGAACTGTAGGTCTAAAACTAATTTTTTAAAAAGACCGGAGAGCAGAGCATTACACGGTCCGATCTACTTAACGCATGTATCAGCTCCTCCGTGCTGCCGGGAGAGAGATGTGGGCGGACTCGGGCGATGTTTTACAGATGATAAAATTGTGTTTTGTAACCTTAACCCAGGGAAACTCAGACTAATGGGCAGCATGTATCCATCCTAAAAACTGTCAGTCTATGAGATAGAAGTAAAACCAGTTTAAAGCAGTTCTTTAGAGGCCTGCCAGACTTCTACGTCTGTGTGTGTGTGTGTGTGTGTGTGTGTGTGTGTGTGTGTGTTAGCAGGTGTGCAGTCGGTGCTTTAAATAATTTAAGGAAACTAAACAGAAGAAGAACAAAGGTAAAAAAGCCAGAAGTTTGCTACATGACTGACTGGACTGGACTGACTGTCGCAGCAAGTCCCATGGAGTTGCCATGGAGATCATCCTCAGATCTTATTGAAGCAGTTTGGGATGATTTTGACAGAACAGAGGCAGAAAACATCCAAAGAGCTTTGAAAGTGTGAAGAAAATGAAAGTTATTACATTAAAATTTCCTACATTGCACCTAAAATTTCAGAGCCTTTTGAACAATTACTCCACAAATACCTACAGTAATCTGTGAAATGCTTTCTTTCCCTCATCAATACTCGTGGTTCATTTTTGATCTCGTCGCTGCTCCTACAGACAACATCGACGATCCGACTGGAAACTTCCGCGGAACGCCTCTGACCGGATGGAAGGTCTTCCTCCTCCTGCTGTGTGCTCTGCTGGGAATCGTGGTGTGTGCTGTGGTGGGAGCCGTCGTTTTCCAGAAGCGACAGGAGAGGAACAAGCGCTTCTACTGAGCGATGAGGTGTTTGTAGTGAAACGAACTGGTTCCAGATGACAAATCGAGCACATTTAATGTGAATTTTTTTGTTTTGTGGAAGATTGTACAGATGTTAATGACTCTTAAAGCACTGCGTTGAGTGAAATACGGTAGCTTGTGATGAGAAGATGCAGGACAAGTGGCGACCATCATGAGTGACCCTGAATGCAGATTTGGTGTGTTTGTGTTCATTGAAGGGTAAAAAGCAGATTTTCTGTCATTTCTGAAGTTAAGAGTCGGTCCTGAAACGATTGTGTTTTCGCCAGCTCGGTGCTCTTTCAGGTTTTTCCAGCCCTTCTGAGCTTTTCTCTTGCTGCAGTTGTGAAACTCTGGCACCAAATTATAATTTAGATTTTTATTTTTGTTCTCTGACCTTTTTTTTTGCTGATTATTTCATAGAAGAAGAAGAAAGTACATCTACACACAGACAGCAGCTGATTGGGTTGGTAACGCTGCTCTGCTATAATACACAACAATAATTCCAGCAACAGTCATGATCCAGATGATAAAAACTTGAGGGTTGGTCTCCCTATCAACCCCCAAAAGGAGGGCACGGCTGTCTTTCAGTCACTCTTATGCTGAAATGATAAAAGTCCTAATGTTTATGCTGTGTTACATGTAAAAACATCTCATCTAAAGAGGAGCAAAGGATAAATGATGTAAAAGTTATTTTTGTCTGTCTGTCTGTCTGTCTGTCTGTCTGTCTGTCTGTCTGTCTGTCTGTCTGTCTGTCTGTCTGTGTGTGTGTGTGTGTGTGTGTGTGTGTGTGTGTGTGTGTGTGTGTGTGTGTGTGTGTGTGTGTGTGTACAGCAGCAATGAGAGTTCCAAATGTTTTTCTTCATAAAGATTTTTCTATCAATACGTTTAAATGTCTGCTTGATGTGGGTTTGTTCCCCTCTTCATGTTTTGGAAGATCCAGTTTTTAGATGGTTTATTTTGCTTGAAATGCCCCAAAACTACGTTTGCAACTCATAACTCATCCAAATAGGTTCTGAAATGAATTATTTAGTATAAAAGATGGGGAGGAAAAATGTATTATCTTATCAAATATCAAATTTATAATCTAAAACTTCCACTAAGAATCAGGGAAAACACGGGAAAAGTTAAGTACTGTCAGCATGATGTTTGTTTTTGTTTGTTTGCTTTAAAGGTTTATAGATGTTTTCTTAGTGGGACGGCTGACTTATTGATTTCAATTCATAAATTAATTGAACAACTTATTTGATTTCTTCTGCTTGCCTCATTAAAACCCTTTAGTGAACCTTTGTGATAAAAGGCAAAGTGTGTGTGTGTGTGTGTGTGTGTGTGTGTGTGTGTGTGTGTGTGTGTGTGTGTGTGTGTGTGTGTGTGTGTGTGTGTGTGTGTGTGTGTGTGTGTGTGTGTGTGTGTGTGTGTCGTCATTGACTAAACTGATGATAAATTCCAGTGCTTCCATGTTGGGGTGGTGTTTGGACTGTATTAAAACTTTTATACACCACTTTGTATCTGTGCAAAGAAGTCGTGGATCCCTTCCAGAGTTGTGTGACATCAGAAGCTAAAGACGGAGGAAAACTGGTCCAGATTTAAACTAAAAATGGATCAAACATCATGGGTGTGACGGTAGATGTGTGTGTTCCTGCATCTTTTGCCTGTGTTGAAGCGACTGTTCATTGGATGAAAACTGAACGTCTTTAATTCTGAATATGTTTCATGTTTTTTTTTCGTATTGTATTTCTTTCAGATATTTCTCAGCAGTTTTAACACAAACTTTTGCTTTCGTTTCGCATCGCCTACTGGAAACAGTCTTTTGTGAAATCTTTACCATAACCATCAGCAGGATCACAAATGGCTCTGTAAGATGAATGTGATTAGTAGAAAAGAGCAAATGCTGTTATTTATGAAGCGCCCCCACCCTCTTCTCAAACCTGCATTTGTGGACTGATGCTTAAAGGCACATTTACACCGGCAGTAACTTCTTTCTGTCATTTTCTGTTTATTTGATCTCCCATTTATTTTCTGTTTTTTGTTTGTTTTGCTTTTTTTTTTTTTTTGTTTTTTTTTTTTTTTCGTGAAATGTAGGATGTTCTGACACGTTCATGGATGCTGAAACTCAAACTGTCTGACTTTTGAAGTGATTTTTATCTGCTGCAAAGCCCCTGAACTCTGTTTTTGCTGCTGCATTCGTTAGTTTTGTGATGAGACTTGAAACAGCTCCTCTCATCAGAAATGATGTATTAAAACAATTTAAAACATCTGTTTGAGTTGTTTATTTGTGCTTTTTTTTTTTTCTTTTCTTCTCTCCAAATCCTGAAGAAATTCCCCCATAAAGAAGTCCAGAGACGTGGATAAAGTCTTCATGCTCAGCATCTCTGTTGGCCTGCAGCTGTTTTACACAACCACATCCTAAACATGATGCCAGTTTTCTGCAGGTAGATTTGGCTTTATAAATATTTTATTTGTTAGTTGAATCTCATTTATTATCTCCTATTATTTATTATCATTTATCAATCTCATTACTAAATTTCCCAAATTGGGATTAATAAAGTACTTCTCTGCTTGTATTATAACAATGCATGTTATAAAAACAAAAATAAACAAGCATTCCTTGTTTCCTAAATTTGTTAGATCAATTTGAATATTTCGTAGCTGTTATTTATTATGGACTACAATAACAATTTAAACCAGATCAAGTCTCAGATTAAGTCTTTTTAGTGTCACAAAAACGTAGAATTGTAGATCAGACCTTGACTTATAGCTTCAGTAGCAAGTCTTTGGACATGATCCACAGTCCATGTTGGACTCATACCATTCGTCTCCATGTTGCCAATAATAGAAGAAGGAATAATGGAGGCCCTTAGCGTTAATCATGTCATGTGATTTACTGTAAGGCTGAAAATATACCTCCTGTTAGTTATACATACATGTTCATGACTATTACTTTGTGTTTACAGATATGAATGTTGTTCAAGTATAATTTCAGCCTTAGTTGAGGCTAACTATCCCTGCTCTCTGCAAAGATCAGGCATGACGGCACACTTCACGAATTTAGTTCATTTGTGTAGTTGCATCTCTTTTCTTGTCTCATCTCGTCTCAGTCACCATGACTTTTATGTCAGTGCCAAGTTTATATATAAACTATATTTACAGAGAGACCAAGTAAGATAAGTCAGAGCAGTTAAGGAGTTATTTTAGAAAAAGCCACTGGAAACATAAATAAGAGTTAAACAAATTCTATCGCAAAGGGAAGCTTAGACTGCAGTATTTTTTAACATATGAAAAAAAATCTCAAATTAAACGACGACTCTGCAACATGCATGAATCAAATGACTGAACTGAAACAAGCTTTGAGTCTCGTCTCTTTGTGAAATGTTTCAGCTGTAATCTCCACTTTTTTTTCATATCAGCCTTTTGCTGGTCTGCTCCTCTGCGCGAGACTTAGACTGGTCAAACACAGTTTGTGAATGTTTGATTATATCTGTGTTGATGAGTAAAAAGGGGGCCACGTCTAGACCAAGACTTAGAGCGGTAGCCGACCCGGATTTCCAAACTTTGTTAATCTCTCAAATTAATTCTCCAAGTGTTTCCTAATCCGGTTCCTCAGGTACTGCTGGCCTGAAACCCTGCTTTTACACAGCTGAATGAAGTTACAGACTGAGACGTGCAGGCCAGTAGTGGTACTTCTGGACCAGCTGTGGAAAACACTTTTAGAATGATCCGGTCTAAATATTGTTTTTATTTTATTTTATTTTGTTAAACTTTATCATAAATTCTGCTTTAAAGGCTTCTCTTTAAAACTAATTTCATTGTTTGTTTAGCTTATTTCATAAAACTGGAACAGTCAATCCCGTTGATTTTTCTCCTTAGAGAGTTCACAGTTATTTTTTTTTCCATTCTTTTATTTGTTTTTGTTTTTTTTACTTTACTCTTTTAACTTCGCCTTCTGTTGTTTATTGCTGGGGTTTTACTCGTAACTCTCTCTTCGCTTTACACATTTTCTACTTAAATGAATTTTATTTGCAGGGATTAAAACAGACGTGTCCAGCTCCCAATCCTGCAGATTTTCCATGTATCTCTGCTTCAACACAGCTGACTCAGAATGATCAGCCATTGTTAATGGAAGCCAGGTGTGTTGGAACAGGGGTACATGGAAAACCTGAAGGACAGCGGCCACTGAGGCCAGACTTTGGACACCCCTGCATTAAAATGTACTCTCAACCTGCTGACTGTGAAAATCCAGAGAAGTTTTCTGAGGTGGAGCCGATCTGCCAGCTGCCATCGCTGCTTTCTGATGTGTTGTTCAGGATCGGCGATCTGATGAGAAAGTGAGGAGGTAATGTGTTTTTGAGGGGAGCAGATTTGAGCATTTCCTTCCAGTATTTATCCAAGTTGGGTTCAGACTGTCAGTGATTTTTGCCTCCTTTTCACCACAAGATGGTGGTGTTGTTTTAAATTCATCTGCCTGATGTGACGCATGAAACTGATCTTCTGTTTGAGGAGCTTATATTTCTAAAGTAGGTCACAGTTTTCCTTTAAAAAAAATCCAAATGCAATTTCTTTTGATCCACTTTTATTCACAGCAAAACTATTAAAAAAAAAAGTCTTTATCATCCTATTTGAAGAGGACTGCCAATAGCTCAGATATTCAGCATTTTTCCAAATCTCTTTGTAAGAATCAGTAATAAGATGCATCTACTGTATGTGAGGATATTTCAAATGCAGTATTTTCTTTTAGGAAATGTTGCCTCATACATTCACACACTCTCCTGACCTCTGGCTCGTACGGCTCAACTGCAGATCTGCTTTCCATCACTGTTCTCCATCACCGTATTCATGACTCGAAGGACTACTGAAGCACCTAACTGGGTTTTCATAACCTGGATCAATGGCACAGTGTGGTGGCTCACATCCCTGCACTCATGGACTATTAATCCAGCTCCCAATTGATTGGCTGAAGCATTATTCTGGTGTTTGTGTGTCCGTGGGAGGGAGAAAGATGGAGGTGGCGCAGTTTGAATGACCCACAGGTTCATATTTTTCCACTTCCATGCCTGGAAGCGGTGTTTGACTGGAAGCCTGACTGACAGTCAGCTTCAGCCTTGAGGCCAATGGCTTAAATCTTCCCACCTGGGCCTGAATGACATTTTTGTCATACAAGGCTACAACTCCAGGTTAGTTTTCATTATATATGAATCTATCTCTTTCATGTCAGGAGTGACAGTTTTATTGAACTGTTTATATAAATCTGACGAAGTTGTGCTGTCCGAAAACAGGACCTCCTCACAGTTTTTAGAAAGCTAAAAAAATATTCTGAATTCAGAAATACTCTGAGAGTCTTTCTCTAAATGTCCAATTAAGTGCAAATAATGAAAGAATTTTGTATTTATGTATGTATTTACTGAAAATGATGCATCATATTGTTAGTGCTGGACATTTAATTAAATCACATTTTAAACTTGCGTGGTTTTATGACTTATTAAATATAAATACGCAGGAAAAGGAGTTTTTTTTAGGCTGATCATTAAAAAGTAAGACCTGTGCAACGTGGACCAGGTGGCGATGGACTTAGAGTCTATATACAGACACAAATCTGTTGGCCAAAAGAAATACACGCTGTTTCTGTTTAATGGCAATATTTTGGTTTCAAGCTAACATGAAGTGAGGTTTGCATCGCACAGCCATGAAACAAAACTTAAATCAACAATTCAGCACGAAGAACAGTGATGGATGCATTATGATGAAAGTATAGACTAGAAGGGGGGGTTAATAAAGCAAAACACACTGACTGAGATGTTTCTAGTTGTCAAGTTTTATGAAAAATCTTCGCACAGATATAAAAAACTCAAAAGCTCCATACATAGACATGACGCTCATATACATCATCAGTGAAGTGGGATTTCAGGACAAGATCCGCACGCTGTACAGGAAGTACCACACACCCTCATGGAACTAAAGAGCCCATTCACACCAGCCTTTTTTTATCTGACTCCTAGTCCATTTTCTCAAAGTCCACTTTATTTCAGATCAAAGAAGTGGACGCTTTCTGCTAACAAATGCAGGTCTCGGTCTGTTTCAAAGTGGAACAAATACAGGAAGCGGTGTGCCAAACAAAGTGCATTGTGGGTATATAGCACTTACAGGTGTGGGATGATGGGCAGCTCCAGGAGGGAGGAAAGGAGAGGGAGTTATAGAAATATAATCAACCCAGTAATATTTGGTGCACTGGTGGAGAGAGCAACATGTTATTTAAAACATCCGATTCATTTCAGAACTGCACTGAGAACACATTCTCTTTCCAGAATAATATTGTGTTCTGTGCCCTCTCGTGGTGTGAACGGACCCTTATTCTCTGGATTTGCAATTCCTTAGTTTAATACACACACACACACACACAGACTGCTGCAGTGAGGTTCAGCTGGAATTTCCACACAGCCCTGAAATAAATTTTTGTCTTTACTTTCTCAGCTTTCCAAAGACGGTCAAACGGATTGATTCTATCCTGAGTTTTTCAGCCATCGGGATCTTCTTCACTGTTACTGCATGGTGATATATATATATTTTTTTTAATGTCCTTAAAATACCTTTCTCCTTTTTTATTTTTATTTATTTATTTATTTATTTTGCTTAAATCAAATTCTGGAACAACAACAACAAAAAAAACAAACAAACAAAAAAACAAAAATCTGAATTGATTGAAAAGTGCAGATTAAATAAAGTTTATAATCCTTGACTATTTATTTCATCTGTGCATTTTTTGGATTTCTGCATCGGATTGTGCTGCTTCACTGCAGAGTGCTGAGCTGAGCGAACAGTTTCAGATTTCAGAAGTTCATCTGCATGCTTCAGATTATTACAATGATCTGATCACTGCAGATATCTGCTTCTGATGGTTTAGTGAACCGGCTCAGTGTTTTATCTAAAAGTTACCTGAAAATGTCTTTAATACTTTAGTAAAATTGCTGTCACATAAAAATCAGTAAATGACTCAATGCTGAATGAAATATAATTGATTTGAATCAGGCTGGTTAGAGTGAAATCAAACCAACTCAAGAAATTAGTGGTGACAACACCCACTCGACATCACAGTATCTATATTCCAAGGATACCTTTAAGATATACAGTTTAGATGGAGATGACTGGGATACTGTACGTCCACCAGAACCATTGTTACATGAGGAGATATTAAAATATATCCCATGGGGCATTTTTAAAAATAAACGTACCTGATCAAGTATAGACACCTCGTATTTAGCTTAAAGGTGGAGTATGTAAGATTTTCAATATTTAAAAAAGAATTAACTAAAAAAATAACTACAATCATAATTCAATATTTTTTTAAACATGTAGGTTCCAGTCTGTCCATATTTGATGTGTTATTAAATTACAAGTTTAATTAATGACAAAGACCCTTCTTAAATGTTTGCCTACCAGTAAAAAAAAAAAAAGTGTTTTTTGTCATTTGTCATTAATTAAACTTGTAATTTAATAACGCATCAAATATGAACAGACTGGAACCTACATGTTCAAAAGACTATCTAATTATGGTTGTAGTTATTTTATTAGTTAATTTTTTTTTAAATATTGAAAATCTTACATACTCCACCTTTAAAGTATTTCACTGACAAACACTTGTGAAAGTTGCATCGTAACAGAAACACATTTAAATAAGAGCTGCTGAACGTATTTTATTCCATGTGGTAGTGAAAGAACTTCCCAGGTCTTTAAACGTGTAGGAGGGTGGAATATGTTTTAAGTAAATGACAACAGCTGCATAAGACTGCATTGAGACAGAGTTCTCTGGAGTTTGATGGTACCTTCAGACTTCCTGAACTTGTAACTCAGATTTGGCAACATGTCATGTTTAATAAGTATTTGCCTCCTGGTTGCTGTCAGTTAGTCATATATCCAAAATATTAACTAAACAAATCAAACAGTACTGACAAGTGTCTTTAAAAAACAGAAAATGAGATCTGAACTTTCCTCAGTGCTGCTGTTTCAAGCCTGGACACTGACATTATTACGAGGCTAGCAGAGATTAACCGAAGGCTTCCTGACACCTCCTTTGCAGAAGGCTTCACCATCCGAGGCTTAAATGAGTCAAAGGCAGAGCTTGACATATTTGAAAGCACTTTAGGTGTTGAACTGGGAAATGTTTGGCTGTACAAGAGGTAAATGTGTGCCTGAGAGGCAGATTGTTTCAGCACAGGGGAATGTATGGACCTGGCCTTGGCCCTTTCGGTGTCCTGAAGGAAGCACTTTTTCGTATTATATCCATTAAATCAGGGTTTCTTGACATAGACAAGACCTGTCTTGTGGACAGATGGGTTTATCTAATATTTCCAGAAACTGTCAGAAAGTGTCTCTAAGGCATAAATTAGATGGATGCCCCAAGTTGCACAAACGTATTTGCAGTGAAATTAAAAGAAAAAAACAAACAGATTATTTGATCAAGTAATAAAGAAACTACTCATTAGAAACAGTTTATGTTGCTGTAGCTTTAACAAAAACCAGCGCATTCAAATCAGTTCATAACAAATGAGGTCAAAAGGCAGAACAGTCCTGTGCTGTTTTTTGCACTTTGTTTTTCACCTAAACTTTTAAAGGTTGCGTATTTGAACTAGTTAAGTGCATTTCAGTTTTTACTGTGAATTCTCCTGCTGTGTGTGTTGTTTTAGTATTTAGCTAATGTCCTCCTGCTGATGCAGCTGTGTTTTTGTGCATCTCATATAAACTTTTGCCTGCACTTGACCCCAACTTAACTCCCCACATATTTAAATTTTCACTGCTTGAAAGTCTGAATAACAAAGCAGAGATTTGCAAGAAAAGATGTTTTTAGCATTTTATTCCGTTGTAGAGTAAAACTGTTAAAACTCCATTGTGCAGTGAGACTGCATATAAAAGTCAACCTGATAGTTTTAATTGCATGCTTCTGTTTGTGAAAAACACCACTAAGAATGGAAAGTGTGTGTATGTGTGTGTGTGTGTGGACATGCTGAGTGAGAGAACAGAGTCTCAATATTCATATCACACGTTGTCATGAACCAATGTACGCTCAGCAAGCAGCTTAAAAAAGTGGGAATTACTTTGTTGCATGTTGCACGCAGAAACCATTTGTCTGATGTTGCCTCTAAATGAGCTTAGAAGCCTCTGTCTTTCAGACAATTCAAAGCTGCATCAGAAGTCAGAGAAGAAATGCATGTAAAGAGGAATGAAACTGGTCTGTGATTCCACTGTTCTACAAAACACACTCCTATTCAGATATTTTCTATCATAATCCTACACACTCGTGACGGCTGACTGTTCAGTGCCGCTCCAACATGTTCAGACTCACATCAGCTCTCAACACTGTCCTGTTTTCAAGCTTCTTGGTTCCATATAAGTCCTTCCTGGCTCCCACCTCACAGCAGCTCTTTGTCTACAATGTGGACATTTCTGGTTAGTTGTTTTGCCAAACTTTTATAGCCTGAGTCAATATGTCAGTCAAACATGTTTGTAAATGTGATGAGGAGATTTTAACTATTGGGTTTGACAAGTAAATGGAGCTGTAAAAGCCACACCGCGTCATTAAATCCCATCAGACACAGAGGATCACCCCACAGGAAAGTCCCAGAAGTTTAAAGTCTCACTGTAGCTGGAAGCCTTTTCTGATGGTAAAACACATGATACAAAAATACAAAACTCTTATAAATTTAAAATAATCATGTTGTATTAGAGAAGTACATCTGGTCAATCCCATGAAATGGTACAGCTATGTCATCTGCTTTCATGCAGGGACTCAACCCTGTTTCACACACACCTTGTTACCTGTATGAAGGTGTGGTTCATTCACACAGAAATGTTAAAATCAACCTACTTTGGCAGCCATCAATATACTTAATAATAATAATAATAATAATAATAATAATAATAATAATAATAATAATAATAATAATAATGCATTGAATTTATATAATGGTTTTCAGGAGCTCAGCAATGCTTTACACAATAAAGGACACTTTAAAAAAGGGCAGAAGTACAACAAGTACATAAAAGAACATAAGGAAACAAAACACAGAAAAGAAAAAAAAAGATAAAAATAAGATTAAAAAAGTTAAGTGTTAAAAGTTTTTAATTCAAATTTGAAGGCGGTCGATCTGTGGTGTCTCAGGCGGCGGCCACAGAAAAGGCCCTATACTCCCCCAGGTTCCATGTTTGGTTCTGAGGATGATCAGGAGGTTGGCTTTAGCGGAGCAGGGAAAGTGAAATTCAATGGCTGTTAATGTTCGACTTAGCAGAAGTCTGTCTTTTTTATATAAAGTGCAGAGGAACAAGGAAACGAAATGATTTTACACCACAGCAATACCCGGCAGAGTGAGGAGTCATGCTAAATAGTCTGAACTGCAGGTGTTAAAGACCTACTAAGTACGTAAATCAGGAAAATTTTATGTAAAGAGCACCTATCAGGTGAAAAATAAAATATTTCACTGATGCAAGAAACAAGAAAATGTACCACAAAACAACAAAAACAGGTTTAATATATGGTGTTTTGCTGCATTTTAAAAGAGGAGCTCAGGATCAGGCTGTTGGAAAGGCTTCATCACCTTTTAGTCTTCAACTTGCACGAACAGCTGACCCTGGTCACATGACCTCAGGGACCTGCTGGGGACACATGGGTGAAAAAGTTCCTTGATATGAACTGGTGCCTGACCATGTAAAGCTCTGTGCTAAAACTCTGTAGTAAATGGGGACTTGTGGTTGAATTAACCACAGGGTGACATGAGAGTATGTTGAAGATTTTGTTGGGAGGCTCGCAGCAGCATTCTGAACAACTTGAACACTACATTGTGAGGCTGTCCGCTGGCTGGGAAAACCAAAAGTTTCCGGTCTAATATTTGGTCAGTGCAGCATTCTGGGGATTTATTTTAAGCCAGAGCAGCAGTGCAGAGTCACTGCCAAGACTAACACCTAATTACTCACCTGATATTTCATCAAACGTTCCCAGATCCAGTTGGGATTAATGGATATGCCTATACACACCGCTGCAACAACCAACTGAGCCCTGCGCCCTGTTTGTCATGTCCAGAGCAGCTCAATCCTCAAAATACAAGCATGATATCTCATATTAGGACACATTTTCATTGTATTTTTAAGCAGTTTTGTTGGCGTGAACGCCTTCCCATCAAATCGATCTAAGATCTTTTAAGAGCTCTTCAGCACACACCAGTGTTTCAAGGCAGAAAACATTGCTCACTTTCCAATGACTTTGAAACTTCAATTTAATTACTTGATGTTTTAATCATTTATGTTTGGCTGTGCGGTAGGGGTGCACCATTAATTTAATTTGAATCAAGATTAATCTTGCAGCTTTGGCTTCCTACAATTAAATGGACACAGTTGTTCAATGATAAAAAAAAAAACATGTTCTGCCAATGGAATGCAAAACAAAAGTAAATCACGCGCTCCCTGTTGACCGTGTGCCTTCCTGTACCAATTCCAGCTGCTCCCTGCACCACTTGTCCAAACTTCATTCAGGAACTGCAGTTAGTAGTTTTACCAAAGCAAAACCTAATACCTCCCACAGCAGCAGGTGTAAAGCTCGTCGCTCAAAGCAAACCATCAGCCGTTGTTTGGAAATGTTCCAGCAAGTCAAATAATCAGTGATGGACTTTTTGGAAGGTGCTGGACATGAGACTCATCTTCATCTTTGCAGACAAGATTCCGTGTTGTGAAGGCAGTTTTTATGAACTATGTCTGAGACATAAACTCCAACAGAAGCTGCGTTTATGTTTTTTTGCAAAATAAAAAGTGATATTTGTAAGTTTCAACAAACAACAGTAGCGATTTGAGGGTGTTTCCATTGAACAGTATTTAGCACATTAGCCTCAAGTCTTGTAAAGTCGTGTTGCTCTCATACGCCATAGTGTTATTTTGGGGTTTCCTACTTGCAGTGGAGAATTTGTGACGGCTTTTCAAACCTTTTATCCCTCATTTTCTTTTCTAAAACAATGAAATTCCTTGTTGTTTGTTTTGCACTGCATCATCTTTACTGGAAATGAACTGGTAATGATGCCCAACGTCTCATCCGGGGACAGGTAAATGCATAAAAAGTGTTTCCATTACAGTTTTGCGATATGTTTCTATGTCAATACGTCTGAAAAACCACCTCATGAGAGTGTAATAACTTTTTAGTGATATTTAAGACTTTTTTTTAAATGTAGGTGTTACTATTAAAGATTTCTTATTGCAATATTTAGTTTTTGTGCAATTCTAGGTGTAATGGAAACACACCTAATAAGTAAGTAGCTGTATATGTTTAAAAGACAGAAGTAGGATGATCTATTTATTTGTTTTTGATGCTGATGAAAGATTAATTAGTTGTATTAATGTTTGAAATATTTAATAGCAGTGATAACACAAAACCTATTCTTATTTCTGCTGCAGTGTTGAAAAGCAAAAACAGGTTGATCTTTGTGAAGATGTATAAATAAAACCACAAAGTCTTGAATGATATGATTATTAAGGTTTATTAAATGTGTTGCGATACAGCCAGATGAGATTTTATTATTTTATTCTCTGTACATTTCATGTTACAGCGCTCTGCTAGTTTTTACTGTAAAATGAGAAGAAGGATCATTCAGTACCAGGTTTCTTCAAACACTGCACTTTCTATACGGTCTCCATGAAGCTGGTAGTGTTTTATAAAAGCAGACAGTGGAGACGGAACGGGAGCTGATGCTCCTAGAACACACACTAGAGATGTAACATCACAAACGATGAAGAAGCAAAGGTCGGTTTTTTATGATGTATGTTATAACTTATCCACAGCTGGCAGGATACAGATGTTCCAGAGGCCATCAGCACATCCTTCCACCATCTAATTGAGTTTATAGATTAACAGGACAAATCAGATCGGAGTTTCTGTTGTGAAGCCAACATGAATGTGAAGATAACAATCAAGACAGTCTTGCCATTTCAAAACCAAAATCTTGAATTATCTTGATGATCTGCTTTATTGTCAAGTTTATTCATAAGCATGTTGAAAGCTAAAGACCCTGACCAAGGTCCTTTTCAAACAAAATAAAACTCAATCTGAGTCAGTGTGGACGACGTTGCTCACAGCCAGAAGATTTCAGGCACAGTTAGGACTTCAGCTGCTTTGGTTGGGAGTGAGTAATTATTGTTAAAAGTTTCTTACCAACAGATTAAATAAAATTCTATGAAATTAAATAATGTAAAGCATTTTCTAGAAAATGTATGTTAAATATGTACGTTAAATATATTATGATTGTTTTTTAATTTTATTTTCCACAATTTCAAAAAGATGCAAAAAGAAGAACAAAAAGCCTTGGAGCTTCTTTAACCATGAAGACCGCTGCAGCACAAACAAGCTTTTTGCCTCTTAGCTACAAGCAGGTAACCAAGACAGCGAAGAGGACCTGCTGGACTTGTGGACGACTGAACATCAGACACTCTGCCTCCGGCTCTCGAAACTGGCAAAAAAACAGAAGAGACTTAAGTGCATTCAGGCTGCAAGCTCCCTTTCAGTGAGAGGTTCTACCTCTGGGGAAGATGTGTTTGCAAAATCGCGTCTGAAGCTTGAAAATGTTAACAGGCAGTTGTTTCTTTCTGAAGAGGCGTGAACACTAAGGCAATAAAGATTCTCTCCATGGACCTGTCCTGAACTGTTCTCATGTTTTTGCATTCTGTAATGATATGTCTGTTTGGTGTTGTAAGATTTCATCTTTGTTTACTTTGCTGATATGCAGTGAGTTTAGTTTAATCAGAAAGTATAGTTGTATTTCAATGAGATTGTTTGTACATGGGTAAGAATGCCATCTTAAGATTTGAGCTTTGTAGCTTCATTTCTGCGTGAGGACCAAGCTTCTTGATGTTTTTTCCCATTACTCATTTAAAGGTGGAGTATGTAAGATTTTCAATATTTTCAAAATAAATTAACTAAAAAAAATAACTACAATCATAATTAGATAGTTTTTTTGAACATGTGGGTTCCAGTCTGTCCACATTTGATGCGTTATTAAATTACAAGTTTAATTAATGACAAAGACCCTTCTTAAATGTTTGCCTACCAGTAAAAAAAAAAAAAAAAAAAAAAAAGTGTTTTTTGTCATTTGTCATTAATAATGTCAATAACGTCAGAAAAAGTCACTAGACATTTTTTTTTCTTTTAACCCTTGTATGGTGTTCGGGTCTGTGGGACCCGTTTTCAGTTTATATCAATAGGAAAATGAAACAATTATTTTTTCAAGCTGAAATTCATTGGCTTTAGCTCTTTTTCTCTGAAGAACATAAACCAAAACACATTTTTAATGACCATATATTGTACACCCACCCTACGCATTTATATTACATATAGGGTGTTTGGGTCCACTGGACCGAGGGATGATAAAGTGTGGAAAGTATAGGTCCCGCATACCTTCACTTTGTTCACACATTTTACCCTCTTTCTTGCGGGAATCAAAGTTTTTTTTTCTCTCATACCCTCTCCCAGCTGCAAATTAGGGGCTTGACACTATAAATGAAGGCTTTGCCAGTGTGGTAGCTTATCACAAGTGATCAAGATGGCCAAAAGATTATCTGCTGAGAGGGCCTTTCAAATAATTTGGGAAGAGAGAGAAGCTTCTGAAGATGATGTTGAGGAAGAGGTTTCAGAATTTGAAGATCATTCAGAGTCTGACAGTGACTTTGAAGAAAAAGATGAGGTTGAGCACCAATTACAATCAAAACGAAGACGACCAGCCAATTAGCACCCAGCTCCAGGACCAGCCCATCAGCAACCAGCTCTGGGACCAGAGGTCCACCAGATTGCCAGTGAAGCAATATGGATGTCCAAAAATGGTGAAATTTCTTGCCCAAGAAATGAGCCACCTCACAGAGCTGCTAATGTGATAAAGATGCAACTAGGGCCAACACAGCTGGCAGTTACTCATGCATGACATCAAGTCTTCATTTGAGTGTTTTATCCCAGATTCAATGCAGAAAATTATTCTAGATTACACTAATCTTGAATAAAGGCATATTTTTGTAGAAAGGTGGAAGGAGATGAGCCAAACTGATTTGCAAGCCTACTCTGGGGTTCTTATTCTTGCTGGAGTTTTCAAGTCCAAAGGGGAATCCACAGAATCCCTGTGGGATGCAGACTGAGACGATAGACCAGCTCGATGGCAAAGAGACAAGTTAGCTGCCATAAGGACAGTGTGGGATAAGTGGGTGCACCACCTCCCCATGTTTTACAACCCTGGGCCTAATATCACCATTGAAAAGCAGCTGATGCCATTTAGAGGCCACTGCCCTTTTAGGCAGTAAGTACCATCTAAACCTAAGGTATAAAGATCTGGGCTGCCTGTGATGCAACTTCCTCATATGCTTGGAACTTACAAGTCTACACAGGGAAACCTGATGGAGGAGTCCCTGAGAAAAATCAAGGGATAAGAGTTGTCCAGGACCTCAGGGACAGTGGACATATCACGTGTGACAATTTATTTAATAATTTTTTTACCTCATACATGCTAGGACAGGAGCTCCTAAAGAGGAAACTGACCATGTAGGGAATAATATGAATAAAATCAGTAGTTGTGATATGTCTTCCTTCCTTTGTAAATGTGTTTTTTTTTCTAATTACTTCACTTTTTTTGACTGATTTTCATATTTATATTACATTTTATTAAAAAACGAGTTGCACATTAATCCATAAATGTGTTCTATAAAAGGTAAAGGGCAAATATTAACCATGATTGCTGTTCATATGGCTTATAATTGTGATAAAGTAAACATCTGTTAAGTATTTTCACATAAAATTGTTTGATTGTGTTATTTTGAAAACCCAAAACTCTAGCTGGTCCACCAGACCCATAAACATTGGCTAAGTAACAAAAATACGAACACCACACGAGGGTTAATAGAACCCCTAGAGGTGTGCAAAAAATTCACCATAGTGTCAATGTTTTTATCAGAAGTCTACTGAGCACGTTAAAATGTACTTTACATCTGTACATGCATAAATATCCAATAATTATGTGCACAGCAGAGATTTATATCCCAATTTATGTGTGTATATATGTATATATGTAATGTTTATCTAACACACACACATTACTTTATATGTGAAAGATTATTGGAGGCCGAGTTTTCAAGTGCATGCATCGTCAGTATTGAATAAGTACTATACATCGAGATTTTCCGTTAGCTGTGTGGAGAGAGTTGCTGAAGGCAAAGAGCTGACCGAAAGGATTCCATTCTGACCCAAGGCCATTTACTTCGTCCTACCTTCCTCTATTCTTCTAAATTGTCTGTATGTTCTTTGTTTAGTTTGTTGAACTCAGGGATTGAGAAAGCAAATGGAAAATGTCAGTAAAAATACCTTTTTGTAAGTTATTTGGTATAATTCAGTGCTGCTGTTAAAGTACAGGAACACAAGTATTCATCAAACCTCATTTCCTCCAAATGCACAGCCGTGATAAACACATCCATAGAGAGTTAACATTCACCTCCATGGGAGCTCCTCTATCAATTGAGAAAAGACCTTGAGTTCTTGGAATCAATCAATTTTTCTTTTTTCTACCACTTAATGCTTTGCTCTATATGTCAACATGCACTTTATCTGGAATTCACCCTTATGTGAGATGTTACATTGTTAATATGAAGTACAAGAATTGTACCATGACCTAATAACATTTTTAGACACCCTACTGTAAATTAAACTGATTAAATTATCAGGATTGTGTAGGTGAGTTGTCATTTCTTCACAGGAAACCAACTAAAATGCTCATGTTATGCCTTTAGGAAGGGCCTCTTTTGGTCTGAATGGTTGAAGAAAAAAACATGTTTTTCATGGGTGTTTGTGTGCCATCAAATCATTGACACTGAAATCCTCATGTAAAATGATACAATATTGCAAACTAAATCATAAAACCAGTATTTTTCATGCCACGGCAGGCAGAAAATGAACATTTTCATTTCATTTGATTGAAATTAAGGCATCAAAATGTGTTACTGTAATCTAGTTTATTCATCTATTTTATATGGTTTCTAACTGAGATGCAACTACGACACAAACTAGGAAAAAAAAATGGATTAATCCGTTGTTAACAGCACATATTGCCGTTAATATCAATGAAATTTTCTGATGTTCAGTCTGACTAAAAGACTAATTTGTTTTTAGAATTCTGAATAATCTTATATATATATATATATATATATATATATATATATATATATATATGTAAGTATGTATGTATGTATGTATGTATGTATGTATGTATATATATATATATATATATATATATATATATATATATATATATATATATATATATATCTATATATATAGATATATATATATGTATGTATGTATGTATGTATGTATGTATGTATGTATATATATATATATATATATATATATATATATATATATATATATATATGTATATGTATATATATATATATATATATATATATATATATATACATACATACATACATACATACATACATACATATATATATATATCTATATCTATAGATATATATATATATATATATATATATATATATATATATATATATATATATATATATATATACATACATACATACATACATACATACATACATATATATATATATATATATATATATATATATATATATATATATAAGATTATTCAGAATTCTAAAAACAAATTAGTCTTTTAGTCAGACTGAACATCAGAAAATTTCATTGATATTAACGGCAATATGTGCCGTTAACAACGGATTAATCCATTTTTTTCCCCTAGTTTGTGTTGTAGTTGCATCTCAGTTAGAAACCATATAAAATAGATGAATAAACTAGATTACAGTAACACATTTTGATGCCTTAATTTCAATCAAATGAAATGAAAATGTTCATTTTCTGCCTGCCGTGGCATGAAAAATACTGGTTTTATGATTTAGTTTGCAATATTGTATCATTTTACATGAGGATTTCAGTGTCAATGATTTGATGGCACACAAACACCCATGAAAAACATGTTTTTTTCTTCAACCATTCAGACCAAAAGAGGCCCTTCCTAAAGGCATAACATGAGCATTTTAGTTGGTTTCCTGTGAAGAAATGACAACTCACCTACACAATATATATATATATATATATATATATATATATATATATATATATGTATGTATGTATGTATGTATGTATGTATGTATGTATGTATGTATGTATATATATATATATATATATATATATATATATATATATATATATATATATATATATATATATATATATATATATATATGTATATATATATATGTATATATATATATATATATATATATATATATATATATATATATATATATAAATATATATATATACACATATATATATGTGTGTATATATGTTTTATATGTTTCCAGGCCGTATTATCAAAACTGAGACCTGAGAGGTCAATTCTTTCATTCATTAGATCACGATACTGACTGAAAGGAAGCACATTGATGTGAAAAAATAATCAATTTTTTATTTTATCGTAGTTTTAAATCCCAAATAAAAATCGTGTCGTTAATGGAGGTTTAAAAGTTCACATGATGAAACTTGTAGTTAACAAGGCATCAGGGGTAAAGCTGAGAATGATGACCTTTAAGTGTACACAGAAGGCACTTGGTGAATGCAAGTCATTGAATGAAAAGCCTGTCAGGATTGGAAACCTTGACATCCTTTTCCTTCAAGATGACATTAAGTAGCTTTAGCAATGCTGGATTTTCTTTTCCTTCTTGCTACACTGCTGCTGTATTATAGACAATAATAGAATATATAGGCTATATAATATTAAAATAGATAAATATACAAATCAGCATTACATTATGAGATCATTAAGACAACATACATCTGCGTTAAAAATAAGGCAGTAAACATTGATAAGCTGCAGTGCAGAAGCCGTTTTCACCCTTGTCAAGAAAGAGAAAAAGAAAACTTAAAAAGCAGCGGGACTGGATCTTTCAGAAAGGTGGATCTGCATGAAACCAGCCTTCCCCAGGTGGAAGGAGTTCAAGAAGGAGAAAGATTTTAAAAGGGACAGTGAAGTTGCAGCCAGGTGCACTGCCTATATTGGCCTAAAGCTAACTGTTTTCATTGGTTTTGTTTAGTGTTGCTCATTTGCAGAGGCAGGTTGACTAAAAATTCTGCTAAAACACACCAGCCTCATTGTTACTAAAATGGATATTTATGTTTTCCAGCAGTGTTCAAAGTCATGGTACGTCCACATTTTGTCACAGTACATGCAGCTTATAAAGCCAGCATACCAGCTTTAAGTTCAGCTTTTTCACCACTAAAAGCCGGCATTTACCATGAAAGGTACTAAAATCATGTAAACATACAGTTCCACAAGAGAATGAGAATTGCAATGTAACTATGTGATGTTTTTAACATTTCATCTCCATGACATGGAATTGTTCTGCACTAAACCGGGTGATTCCAGATGGCACAGTAAATGACCCTGGTTCAGTGTCTGAGCAGAAACACACAGCATAAAACGACTTGTTGAAGTGTAGTGGAGGCTTTTTGATACATGCCAGATATCGTTGTTGCAATATGTGTTTGAAACGGACATATGCTAAAATGCTTTATTGTATGATACACACTTTCAAAGTAAGATGGGATTAATTCTTACAAAATATCTATTTAAGTTTATTGACAGTTGTTTGTTTAAACAACAATAATGTGTACAATTTCGGCTCTATTTCAGACATAGTGATGCTTCATTTTGGTGTTCCACAAGGTAGTTGCTTAGGCCCTTTATTGTAATCCAATTATGTGATTGACTTACCTGGTATTGAAACAGTGCATGGATCAAAATTTATGTATATGACATGATAGACTGTAGTCTAGCAGTAGAGTTAAAAGGAGGGCAGTGAGCATCAGGGTGGATGATTGACATTTATCAACCGAGCTAACCTGGAGCTAACCTGGAGCTAACATGGCGCTAACCTGGAGTTAACAGACAACTGCGGCTAACAGAGGAAGGCTAAAGTTAAGTCACGTTGTTAACTCCTTCCACCAGTGAAAGACGCCTCATTTTACCACCAATACGTGGGACTAAATCACTAGTCAGACTCTTTTCCTCTGTTGTGCCAAGATGGCGGAATGATCTCCCAAACTCTGTCCGCTCTGCAGAGTCCCTGTCTACTTTTAAAAGCAAGCTGAAGATTCAGCTCTTCAAGGAGCACTTCAACACTTAGTATAGCTATATTCGTTGGAAAATTGGAGAACTTAGCGCAGTTCTTTGCAACAAACATTATGGTATTAATTCTCTGAATGATAACTTAGGTGATATTATGGGGTGGGAAGGGAGTATACAAAAACAACAACAACAACAAAAAGCCTGTAGCACTTCATAGAAGGACCTGCGTCCAACTGGACAGTCCACTAGTACCATCCTACGATGTCCTCTACTGTTTGATTTTGTGCTTGTGTTGTTCCCACTCATATGTAAGTCGCTTTGGATAAAAGCGTCTGCTAAATGATTGTGGAATAGAATAGAATAACTGACTAAAAAATGCAGTTTGTCTATCAAAAGGACACACCCCTAATTATGCTGAATTTTTAGCTTAAATTACTTCTAAACGAATGAGTTACAAAAAAACACTCTCTGCACAGTTGTCATGAAGGTTACCCTGACCTATAAAACCTAAAATGTTTTTTTTTTATAAATATATATTTCAGGCTGTAAATTGCTGTGAAGTTGATGTTTTTAACATATGAGTCTATGGGGATTTACTTTTTCTTTAGAGCCCCTAGTGGATGAGAGGTGAACTGCAATATTTGGCCCTTCAGCTTGGACTTTACTTTTAACTGCTGCAGGTTGCTGCTTGGATGACACTAAAATGAATGTGTCTGGAGAAAATGTTCAGTTGAACATTGAAAGAAGAGTTAGTTTTGATTTCTAACTGGATTTGGGAGAATATGCTCAAGTTGAATGTGCAAAAGACAAAGACTATCATATTTGGCTCATGTTATGTGATAAGGCCTAACCATGAACTTCATCAGGATGTATGTACAGGGTAGTATTTGGGCAGACCAGACAAGCCAAATTATTGGATGTGGTTATTGATGAAACACTGCCTTGGTCAAGGCACATAAACTAAGTGATGAGAAAAACAAGTAGAAGTGTGTAAATGATACAAAAAGCAACACATTTGTTGTCTGCTTCACCAATTCAACTTATTTTGCAAACTTTGGTTCTAGACTATTGCCTAACAGCATTGCCTAGTGCTTGGAAAAACCGTAGATTATACCAAACAGGGTGGAACAACTAATCCTGCACTCCTCTAGTAGGTATGGTACGTTGTCTTTTCTAACAATTGGTCAGAGACTGGCCTACAGTTTGGTGACATTTCTCTAATATTAATCATGTTAAAAAAAACCAAATAATTTCCTGTTGCTGTTAGAACTGGCTAATGCTACAAATGACAATACAACCAAACTGTCATGGTGGCGGTGAAGGTGTGGACCCAAACGCAGAGATGAGAAAACTGGGATGCAGATTTAAGAATGTTTTAATGCGATCAGGAAGAACTCAGGGGACCAACACAATGCTCCAGCAACTCAAGACAAAAACTGAGGTGTATAAATACACAGAACACAACGAGACACAGGTGAAACAAATTAACTGAATGAACCCAGGTGAACTACTGAACACAGACAAAGGTAAAACAGGAACAACCTACAAAATAAAACCGGAAACCAGGAACAAAGGACACAGGAAAACACAACCTCATGACACAGACTTGACTAGTATTCATCATACTCTAGAAATAACACTACGTACACAGTGGTAACAACAAACTAAAACTGAAGTTAAAGGGTAATAAGTAGCCTATAACCTACATCAACAACAAAGTAACAATTTAACGAGAAGGTGAAACTATTTGGTAGTACTATATTAATATTGTGGAAATTACCTGACTGCCTAGCTGCTGGGAAATGTCTTAAAATATCTGTACATACTTGAATATAGAGTAATTATAGGGACATAATGTCATTATTATCTAATTATAATTGGACCATGATGTAATATGTAATGACCACGAATCAGGGCTGCAAAATGTCCCATTAACTGTGTCTGTCTTACTCCATGGTAATATTGCATTACACTAGACATTGCTATATAATACAACACCATGGATACAACATCAGTAGTTTCTATAATAATATAATAATAAATTTATTCCAACTGAATGGCAATTGAACTCAGAAATAGTTCACAAAGTTTGCTCATAATAAAAATGCTTAGTGACACATTTAAACATTGCATCATATGCTAACTTAGCTAGCAGGCTAATGCGCTAACTGCTTTTAACCCACACGTTTCACACAGTGTATTATTCTGAAATAGTTAAATAAAAGCAGGTTTTTTTTTTTTTTTTACTTTCCACCTTTCTTGTAGCGTCCTTTACTGAGCTGTAAACTCTACATGCATACATCGTGGTAGTGGATGAACTGCTACTTTTTCTGACAGCCTGATTCACCTAAACCATCCGAACTGCTCTAATATCCAGATAGAAATCTGTGGTTCCATCCTTAAATTTACATCTGGTTTGGATTCAGCTCTGAGCTGAAAATGCCCCTGAGTGTTAATTGGATTTCTTATTGTTAGATAACTGCTTTTATCTGATAAAACACATCAGATTATGCTGTCTCCATGATCACTTGAATAATCTGATAGCTCCAGAGGTCGAGTAATAATCTGAGTTTTGGTGTGCATGTAAATCTGCTCACTGGCAGATGTTTGTTGGTATGTTAGGCCCCCACGTTTGTTTTACTAAGCCAAAAGAGGGGAAAGGATCGTGTGTCGGCACCAGTAGCATTGCCACTGTTATTCCAACGGCTTAAGCAGGGGGTTCACCAGGGCTCCCTCGAGATTCCCTCAGGGCTTCCTTGGGGCTGGCAGCCAGGTCTTTTTCCTTGGTAAATTACCATTGGACTAGACCAGACTATTGTAATGTGAAGTTTTGTCAAAGGCAGGATTTTCCTGTGAGCTGACAAATGGAGATGAGTTGCTTGAGAACAAAATAGTTCACCATCTTACCTATTCACAATTTCCATCCATTGATCTTCTGCTGCTTATCCAGGGTCGGGTTGCAAGGGCAGCAGTCTAAGCAGGGAAGCCCGGACTTCCCTCTCCCCAGCCACATTTGCCAACTCTGCGGCGGGGATCCCAAGGCATTCCCAGACAAGCCGAGATACATGATCCCTCAAGCGTGTCCTACGTCTTCCCTGGGTCCTCCTGCTAAAGGGACGTGCCCAGAACACCTTACCAGGGAGGCATCCAGGAGGCATCATAATCAAATGCCCAAGCCATCTCAGCTGGCTCTTCTCAATGCGGAGAAGCAGTGGCTCTACTCTGAGCCCCTTCTGGATGACTGAGCTTCTTATTCTAGAAGAGTCCAGTCACCCAGTGGAGGAAGCTCATTTCAGCCACCTGCATGTGAGGTCTTGTTCTTTCGGTCACGACCCACAGCTCATGACCATAGGTAAAGGTAGGAACAAAGATTGACTAGTAAATCGAGAGCTTTAACTTCTGGCTCCTTCTTTACCATGACAGACTGATGCAGAGTCTGCATTACTGCAGATGCACCACTGATGGCCTGTCGATCTCACACTCAATCCTTCCCTCACAATTCACATTTTGTTTTGGTTGTTCTACAGTCTGGGAGATGTAAAGAATTACCTTATTTTTTTTTATTCAAAGCTTATGTTATCTCATACTTTGACAATAGTGGAGACAAAGCAAGAAAAAAGTACAATTAGGTATCTACACTTCAACTATAAACAGTATTTATGATTTTAAACAAGACAGATAAAAATATTTGCACATCATGAAGTAAGATTACGTCCTGCCAAAACAAAAAGTACCGTAAACAGTAAAACCAAATGATTTGTATCAAGTTCATATGGTACCAAATACAGAATGTCCAACAGACTGTATAACCAATGTTTCATTGAGAGGTCAGGGGAAAGCAGCAAGCTTTGAGCCACAAAATACTTGTCTGCTGTCATGCATGGCAGTCACATTTTAAGTGATCTTGGCATGATTGGGATTCTTGAACTGCCTAATCAAATAAAACAATGTAAAGCAATAGAACAATACATCTTAATTAATACTTGTTAATTAATAAATTAAATTAATTAATACATTAATAACTTTAATGCAAAGTTCACTACCTTGCTCCAAAAGTGCTGACGCTGACATATCGGAAGAATGTACAGTACGAACAAGGTGCTACCCCAACAGATGTACATACTTTATTGCAACATATGTTACAATTAACAAACTGGTAAACTAAATGCAGGGGGTTTTAGATCAACATTATCTCAGTCAGAATCCCAGTCAATATCCATCCATCCAGTTTCTTAACTGCTTAGTTCAATTCAGGGTTGTGCGAAGCTGGAGCCCACCCCAGCAATCATTGGGCGAGTGGCAGGGTACACCCTTGACAGGTCACCAGTCCATTGTAAGCCCACACACAGAGAGACAAGCAACCATCCACACTCACTCACTCATAGTGACAATTTAGAGAAACAAATTAATCTAACATGCATGTCTTTTAACTGGAAGGCTTTGACAACCATATAACTGACCTGTTCTGTCGCTTTGCATTTCTAAGATTTACTCTGGAAAAGAATATGCTTTTATTCCAGGAAGGATAAATTTAATACATTTAAACCACTGAGTAGCATATTTCATTATTAAACTATATAAGTGAGCCAGTATCCACTAATAAATGGCACTTGAAGTCTAATCATGTTGCAAAGGTCAGTTCCCTTTTAACATGAGCTTTTGGTGTAATCTGTTATGATAAAAACAAATCTAGCAAATCTTAAAGAGGACCAGGACAGAGAAGACAGGACATACTAGAAAGGAGATTCCTCTATGAAGCTGTGGGCTCAGCCCCTAATGTTCTCAGGTCCAGGAAACGCCCCTGGGCCCACCCCAATCAGTCAATTGCAAAAACAAAACAATTTGGTATTTTAGACCTTGTTGATTCCCACATGACATGGACAAACCACCTCGTATTATTATTTTTATTATTATTATGACATTTAATTGTTATTTTACAGCAAGCATACCTTTAATAAAGCTTGTTTAACCCCAGTTTCAGCTTACCAGCCATTATTTCAAGCTAAAGCGAGTACTTTGGCATAGTTTGACATCAGTGTTCCAGATTCAGATCTCTCTCTGATTCCAACGATCCATTGCTAATACTTTTATTTTGATTAACTTATCATTTGCTGCACACAAAGATCCATATGTAGTTATTCCCTAAAATGCTGCACAAGAGCTCATACAAACATTAGCAGCACTGTTTGCATTAATATCAAACTATTTTCATTTTTGCTGTAGCTTATTGCATTCCTTTGTATGAATGAGTTGTTGAGTCTCTATCACGTTGAATCTCCATCACCTATTATGCATAAGAAAGAGCTCCATTGATGATAGGATTATGATCAGGTTACCTGAAAAGATATTAACGGAATTAATATAATGTATCACTCTAGTTGATTGATAATTGTTAGTCGTGAAAGACTTTGTGGGAGGCTGAGTAGTAAGTAGAAGTTTCAGATTATGGGTTCATTATTCTCCAAATATCAAATAAGCGGAAACTTTGAGAAAGATGACCTCAAGCCTTTGTGGAGATGTTTGAACCTGAGATATTATGGCATGTAATCTGTCCTGCTGGTCAAAAGAGTATTAATATGTGATCCAAAGAGTAATGTATAATTGTTCCAAGAGGACAGTTCTTTTGTAAAGACTGGAAAGAATTTGCATTGTAAATGGTTGGAGCAAATATGGTTACAAAAGTTACCCTGTATGGTAGCACATTCATTCATTCATTCATTCATTTTCTGAACCGCCTAATCCAATTCAGGGTCGCAGGGAAGCTGGAGCCTATCCCAGCTGGCTTTGGGCGACAGGCAGGGTACACCCTGGACAGCTCGCCAGTCCATCGCAAGGCCATGGTAGCACAGCAAAATGCTAATCTACTTGATAAATCTTAATTAAGTTAATTCTTTCAATTACTAAATTAATAGAGCACTTCATCAATATCATGAGGCTTTTGGTCCTGGATCCATCACCTGAGGCCACCACTGCTGTATAGTAATTATTTTGCATTCTAACTACATCTATTGCTCTAAAGAGGGTCTCCTGTAACAGTGCCACATCAATTTTCTGCCGGTGTAAGAAATCGACAATGTATGGTCCTGTTCACCAGTGCAAAACTTCTGGCTTGAGGTGTGCAGAGATTTATCAACATGGCTCAAATGTAGAATCCCAGCTTCCGTCACTCCTTGCATACGTGGTCACTTGGGTGATACTAACATGGATATTAACACTGCACGTACCGTCCTGACTGTCTTATGTATTGCAGAGGCGATATATAAGTTGGCAGGCCTTGGCTCCGTGGCGGGTGGGTGTGCCACTGTGGGGTGGGCTGGAGGGAAGGAAGGGTCTTGGTGCCGCTCGGTGGCGATCTGGGGGTCCTGGCTCTCCGTTAGCGTTGGATGGGCCCTCTGCCTGCAGGGAGTCGGGGGTTGGCTTCAGGCTTTTGGGCCATGGGGTCTGCGCTCTGTCTGCCCCGGGTGGCCGGTGCCCGGCGGGGTCAGGCTTTGCCGGTCCAGGCCCGCTGAGGCCTGTTCCCCCTGACTGTTGGGGGACTCATGGCTGGAGCCCCCTTCTGCCAGCTCCTGGATGGGTGCATGGCTGGCTCCAGGGCGGGGCGGCTGGGGTCTGCACCAATATGTATATGTGTATAGATGTATGTGTATGTGTATATATAGGCGGGCGTGTATGCATGCTTGTATATGCATGTATATGTATATGTAAGTAGGTTGTTCTCTCTCTCGTTCTTTCTTCCTCTCTCTCTATTTTTCTCTCTACAAAGTGTTCTCTGTTTTCTTTTCTTTTCAATTCTCTTTCTGTCCCTCTTCTATCATCTCCTTACAAACTTTGTAATACAAATAATTATGCAAAATAAATAGAAAAATAAAATAAGAATTCAGAATATCAAGGGGAGCATTATATCTATAAAGCTCCCCTTGGCAAAGTAAATTTGTTCAGCAGAATACAGCATCCAGATAATCATAATGCTAGCTTAAATGTTGGACAAGACAAAAAAAAAAAAAAAAAGAAATCGAGAAAGTTTGAGAGGGGAATTTAACTTCAAAATGCCACCTATTCTTAAAGGTAGAAGACAACAAATAGTATGCTCATCATAAAAGGCATAAACAAGCTATGAACAGCAAAGAAAACAAACAAAAAATTAAAAACAAAAAACAACAACAACAACAACAAAAAAAAAACAGCAATCAAGCAAGCATATCTATGTGTGGTCAACAAAGTGCAGAAAAGGGTCCTCCATGGGTATGCCTACCGTTTCCAGAGTGGTGTCACCTGTGTTTATCATAGGTTTCAAATGAGGGTTTCTGGCTTGGTTCAGCTGGTACCTAATTTTGAAGCCCACATAGCCTGTTTAAATTTGCCTTGTTTCGGCGTGTGCCCACTTAGCCCACCTACATCCCTGATCGAGATCATACAGCCAACCCTTGTGGGCTTTACATTGGGGCACATGTAACCGAAACCACACGGGACAGTTCAAGCCCATGCTCACTCAGTACCCACACAGCACAAATTTAACACCGATTGGCCCCACATGGACATGCTGGCTGAGATATGGGACAAACATGGTTCCTGTGAAATATATAAAACAATAATTTGGTTAGGTTTTATTTTACATAACTGTGTTTCTATTCAATGTATTATTTCAAACAAACACCCACAAACAGGCAAACAGTGTGTAAGCAGCACTCATGCACACAGATAAACAAAGTTCAGACCAACACATTTATTCTCTTTCTTTTCATGATTTAGTAGTTATGTACTACCATGTCCATAACCACTGACCAATAAATCAAAAAGCTAGAGGAAGAAAAAAACTTTTCCTGTTATTAACTGACCAGAACTAAAGATAGTTTGTTTACTGCAAGGAAACAATACATTTCTGCAGTCTGATTTCTGGTTTGACTTTGGTCATCAGACCCAATATAGTTTTCACTGGAATCCAATATGAGCGGCAGAAGAGGCAGCAAAGGGACATAGCTGCAAGCTTTCCGGCATTGTCACAGAACCTATAGGAATGCTCAACGCTACGCTATGCTATTCCTTTATCCACTGGTCTGTGGATGCACACAAGACCCACATGAACCTGGTCCTGTGCAATAAAGTGAGGGCACATTCCCATCAACCTTTTTAATTCAAATCCTACTCCATTTGCTCAGAAAGTCTGCTTTGTTTGGGAAAATGTGAATACGCCAAACCCACGACCCTGAATTGAATTAAGCGGTCTGGAAAATGAATGAATGAATACGCCAAAACAAAATTCTGATTCGGACCAAAGAAACGGATTCGGTCTGCTTACAAATGCAGGTCTTGGCCCATTTCAAGCAGACCAAATGTAGGAAGTGGACTACCAAAAAAGTCACTTCCTGCATTTGACATAGCATAGCATTGTGGGTAAATACATAGCGATTGTGTAAAGAGTCTTCTGCCTTTTCTGTTGTTCATACTGCACTCATTGTTGCAGTGTATTTCTGCAGTGTACTTGCATAAGACAAAAAAAAAAAAACCAAAACAGCCATGGTTTCATGCTCCATGTTCAACAAGCGATGGTGTTTTCTTCTTTATGTAGGTCTTGTCTTTTCTTTTGCTAGATACTAGTGCAGCGCCACCTTTGGTGGGAATGGGGATATATTATTGTAAAGGTTAGTTGTGTTTGACCAAAATGCAGTGTGAACACAAGCTCAGTCTGCATGGATACACCCCCCCTACAACTTAGCCGAGTCCCCAGTCGGACCGAGTTTAGCAGACCATCATGATTTGATGACACCCAAAGACCCCCAAGTTTCCACTTCTTTGACGGACCAAACAACACTAGTGCCCACAGTCACAAAACACACAACAAAGTCCACCACCATCTCTCACAGATGTATTTTACATAGTGAAAAGCGCCCCACTCCCCCACAGGCAAACAAAAGACTGATACTTATTTATTCCCATGTGGTTTCAATAAATTCATATGTCGCAGCTTACAAACAGTAACTGCATCTAAACATTTCCATCTACTTATCAAGGGCATCTTGATGAAGAACTGTATCCTCTTCTGTTGGGTCTCACATGCCCTCTGAAAAATCAAGACCCCTTTTTGTGGCCAGCTCAACCAACTCTTCTAGGGTATGTTTTCTCTCAGCATGTTTTGTCATCATTTAGTCTGAAACAAAGCACAGAAAACAAAGCCTCTTCCACAGATAGACACGTATGTGTATGTGCACAAACTTTCTGAAACCATTGTAAAACCTACATACTAAAACAGCAGACTTACGTGACAGGAATTTGAAGCAGTAAAGCCAGATATGATTGCGTAAGTGTATGTGTGCGTCCTTTCATGTGAGCTCCTGAAAGATGGATATTTTTGGCTCAGGGGATACCATCGATCCACCCAGTTGATCAAAAGTTGTCAATAAAAAAAGAGGAGAGCATACCCACTTAGTTAAACATTATGTAATGGTGTTGATATATGAAAGATCCAGTGGATTCTACAAAATGCAGTGTTGAAAATAAAGTTAAAATGGCTTGGGGAGGGGCCCGCGCTGGTTTACGGGGTTAATGCTGTGATTAATGTGTAAGTCAATCCCTCCAGCTGGAGGTGATAAACATTAGTTGAAGGTAAATGAGTTAGTCCTGGTTCTGCATTAAACTGGTCTGACAGGAACCCAAAAGGAGTGAAGGTTGGGTCGTGAGGGCATTTAAACTGTCGCCATAACTCTTCAGATCATTATCATCCCTTTTATTTATGAGAATCAGAAAAGCTGGAAAATGTGGATGATGTGTGGGGGGTTTCATGCGTGTGCATGAAATACCAAAGAACTGGAACAATGATTATCTGTTCTCACTCTATAAATGAATCTATTGTTTATTGGAAGCCCATGTTTAATAACAGCAATATTGGTGATATCTTTCCATTTACAGCTGCACAGTGTAGACTGCTGTAATTATACAAAAAAAAATCATGTTTGTGTAGTTTTTACAGCAGGGGTTAAGCACACTTACAAATGTTTATGATTTATTTCATATTTAATCATAATATTTCAATAGTTTAATGTCAGAAGTTTAAAAATTAGTCCAAAATATTATTGTGTGTATCTTTTTAAATTTTATGCACATTTTAGAATGGCTTAACTTAACTTTATTTATAAAGCCCTTTAAAACAACCACAGTTAAAAATAATTGCTGAACATAACTGAATAAAGCAAAACAAGAAAATAAAACATTTAACAAGAAGATAAATAATTTCATTGTTCAATGTTTTTGAAATAATTTAAATACCAAAAAAAGCCTTAAAAGAATAAAAATATTTAAAACATATAAAACAAAACAAAATAAATAAAAAATAAAATAAAATAAAATACAGCACACTATAACAAAAACAGTATAATGCTGGGTTGATAATCAAAGCCTGAAACTGGGTTTTGAGATGAGGTTTAAAAATGAAGCTTAGACAAGCCTGAGGAAACTTATCTAATGCAAACGGGAGCTCATTCCAAAGTTTTGGACCAGCAACTGAAAAGTTTTGTTCCCAAACTTTCATTTCTACTTTGATACATCCAAGAGCAGCAAGTCAGCTGACCTGAGGCACCGAAGGAGCATATGGATGTGACTTTGATTATTTGTGAATGAAAACTATGATTACTGCAGTTTGCAACACTGAGGTTTGGTTCTCTCTATTTGATTGTTTGATTTTAATGCTCTCTGCAGCTTGCTGAAATGCTTTAATGTTTTTCTGTAAAACACTTTGAATTGTCTTCCATGCAATGCACAATACAAACAAACCTGCCTTATTTTTGTTTTTGGAACGAGGTGTTTTTTTTTTTCCACTCTGTTTACATTAAATTGAATTAATATTCAAATTGCTTCCTCTGACAATGAAATCAGTACTCTGTTTGTGTAAATGGTCTGTTAACCAGTAATACTGTGCTTTAGAGAGCAATTATTTTAGTTACACGTGACAAAAAATTGTACAATTTTTTTCTTTTTTTTTATTGGGCCACCTGTGAGCAAACATTTCACAGGACAAGTGTAGAACATTCATGTCCTCAAATGTCTGTCTGTGTTTAATGTCTTTGGTTAAACACACTCAAAACAGGCACAGTCGGGGAATTTTACAATGCAACTGGAATCAATTGTATGACATTGAATTTATCATAAGTGGGTGTGATTTGTCATTGCTACATATTTAAGGGTTGTTCCCGATGCCTGAGCCAAATGAACAAGAAATGCTAGATAAGAGTTAAATGCCCACGTAGCATTTAAACTCTTTGACATCACCTGAACTGATGGAATCCAAGTCTCTCCAAGAAGCTCAGCAGAGCTTAAGCCTGCAGAAAACGTGAAGAAATTCAGAGCGTTAAAAGCGTTTTTTTTTAAAAATTAACAGAAACAAAAAAGCCACATCGATTTTTGGTGTAGCGTTAGGCTGAGATAAATATTGGAAAATAAACAAACTGGAGTGTCACCAGAAAACAAGAGCAGCCTCCATCAAACCAACTTCATGTGTATGAACAGTACCTGGAGGCTGTCCTGAAAAAGATCAGAGTGGAAAAAAAATTAATTAGAATATCAAGCATTATCAATCAAACGTGGAACATTAATGTGGACCCGCATTCACTCAGGATTTTAATTAATTAGTTATTAGGCAAGACAAATTAATTTGTATCGCACAATTCAACATGAAGTTGACCAGAAGTGCTTAAAGGATTCTAGATGCCTCTATAAGGAACAACTACAGACCTGTCTCTGACCTCTCTTTTATAAGTTAAATGAAAACATTGTGTTTAATGACTTTTTAAGTAGAAATCTTGAAAAATTCCAGTCAGGCTTTTGATGTCATCTTAGCACTAAAACAGCTCTGGTCAAAGTCTTAAATGACATTAGGTTGAATACTGATTCTGGTCAAGCACCAGTCCTGGTTGTGCTTTATCTTAGTGCTGCATTTGAGACTGTAGATCACAGAATTCTGTTGCACAAGCTGGAAAACTGAGTTGGACTTTCTGGAACAATCCTTGGTTCAAGTCCTATGTAGAATGCTGGAGTTACTTTGTTACAGTCAACAGCTATGAATTTGAGTGAGTGGCCATGACCTGTGGAGTACCTCAGGGATCAGTACTTGGATCTCCTCTGTTTACACTTTACATGCTCCCTTTGGGTCAAATACTGCAGAACTTTAACATTAATTATCACAGTTATGGGAACAATACACAACTTTATGTGTCTTTGTCACCAGATGACTGCAGTTCTACAGGCTTACTGTGGCAGTGTTTGTCTCAAATAAATACCTGGATGAGAATAAATTTTCTACTTAAATGAAGAATAAAACTGGGATTATTCTATTTGGTAGCAAAGAGAAAAGAGTCGTCACTGGTAAACACCTGAGGACTCGAGCTCTTAAAACTACCAACCAAGTGTGTAACCTTGGAGAGTTGGTAGACTCAGATCTAGATTTCAGCAGCCACATCAAAACTTCAGTAAGAACCTTTTTACCATTCAAAAACATCAACAGAATTGAAAGTTTAGTCTCCCAGAAGGATCAAGAGAAACATCTCCATGCCTTCATCTCCCGTAGACTGGATTACTAGAAGGGTCTTTTAAAAGACTTCCTAAAAAGAGCATGAAACATCTGCAACTAATCCAAATGCTGCTGCTAGAACTTTAACTACTAAGAGATCAAAACACATCACCCCAATTTTAAAAACTTTACACTGGCTTCCAGATTTTAAAATCCTGCAGATTGGTTACAAATCCCAGAACGGTTTAAGATCAGAATAGACCTGTGATAGATTCAGAGAACATAAACCAATCGGAGCACTTAGATCTAAAGACTCGAGCCAACTAGTCCGGACTATAGTCCAGAACAGAGTCCAGACCAGAGTCCAGACTAAACATTAATAAGCAGCTTTAGCTGTTATGCTGCAAACAAGTGGAGCAAACTGCCAGTGGAGATTAAACTCATAACAGACACTTTTAAATCCAGATTAAAACATTTATTTTCTCATTGCCTCTGCATGAAATCTGCACAGCAACTTTTAACTGATCTTGATTTTAATTATTTTAAATTAATTGACCCGTAAGTTATTACATTTTTTCTTATTTGCTGTTGTCTTTTATGCTTCTTTACCCCATCTGCAATGCTCTTTGTGTTTCATGTAAAGGCTTACATAAAGCCTACATTGACAAGGCTTTCAATTGCCTTGTATATGAGAGGTAATATACAAATAAATGTCCCCTGCCTATGTATAAAAGAACTCAGTTCATGAGACATGAAAAACCTGAGATTTTATCTTTGTCCATACCGCCCACCCCTACTAGTAATGTGTCATTGAGGTAATGCTGTGATATGATATTAATCTTTAGAAACCTATGTATAGAAATTGGGAAAAAATAAAACAAATACAATTTCCCCTTCATATTTTGTCACTATTTGGCCCTGTTAAACCTAACAGGGCCAAATAAGGTGCAGCCTTCTTTGTGCCAATAGTAGAATATAATGTGAAATACACAGGAGGGCAGCAGAGACATCACTTTGTTCAGAAATCACAGAGCGTAGGATGTAGAAAAAGCTGCTTCTGCAAATCAAGCTGTGATTCAAGTGGAGGTTTACAGAAACCATTTCTAGGACAAACTAGTAGCATGTTTTTGAGCTGGCTTGTTCTGTGTGACATTTACAATCTGCATTCAGCCATTCAGTGCTGGCACAGATGATCCAACATTTCCATCTGGGTGCAGCCAAACCATATGTCTGACCAGGTTTCTGTGGTTCCCATGCTGTTGGTACAGATGCTGCTTCGTTCACTGTGAAGTCAGTTTATGACCTTAGCAGTGGTAAGAGGGTCAGAATAGTACATTCACCCCCTCATATTTGCCTTTATTTATGACTGTACGTAGATTTTTTTTTTTTGCCATATTTTCTTTGTTAAAGTGAAAGTGTCCATCAGTCAGCCAACTGTCTGTAGTTTTACATACACACATCACCATTATATTTTGGATCTTTGCTCTTCACTTATTGCTTGATTTTGACAATGCTTTCTTCTTGGGCATCTGAGTAAGCTGTGTGTTCAGTCAGTTCACTTCCCTCCTGTGTGGAGCCAACCCGACTGCCAAGTTTAGGTTCTGATCATTGTTTGTATATTTACTATGGATGGTTTATAGGCTGTCTTCTTTCTGGTGTGTCCCAATTTCTTGAAGTTTGTGTTTGATTTTTGATCTGTGTCTTGCTTTTAGCATTTTTCTTACTGCTACCTAATTTGTTTTTCAAGTCGAATGTCTCCCATAGGAACAGAGAAGGGCATGAAATGAAGTAAATACTACTCTCAGGTTGAATTTTGGTGTAATTCAGTGTGAAGGCTTTTTTATGTTTAATTTCTGAATGTCAATTGTTGTTTCTTAGACACTAAACTGGAAAAGCTGATGGAGAAAAAGCACTCATTGCTGTAAAAACTCATTTCTATAAACGGTGCTTTTAGTAGTGAGGAGGGATGTATGGCAAATATTATTGTGTTATAGAGGTCAACATGTGACTAATCCAAAAAGTTCAGGTCAGTAGATCCTCAGGCCCTCCTTGTGGCAAAATGTCCTTGGATAAAACACTGAACCGCACATAGTTCTCCTGATGTTCAAACATCATTGTGAGTATAGAAAAATGGTGACTACACTGATCAGATGCAAAAGACCTGCGTCCTGGCATTCAAATAAATATCACTTTAAACCTTGAGACTTGTACTGCATTCGATTTGACTCGGTTGTCAGAAGTAGTAACTGGGAATAACATCATAACCGAGTTGATATAATTGACATTGAATTCACATTGACAAATTGGGAAAAAAATTAGACGCTGCCAGATCTTCTTTTGCTGGAGACTACAACATGTTAGCAACATTTCCTAATACTATCAGAGAGACTACATCCATCACTTTTATTTGGTGCTTTGGACATACATGCATTTTGTAAACTTAATTGCTGTGTAGCAGTTACAAAGCACTACCTTTAACTCTAATTCATTTACAAGTAAACAAGTACATTTAGACATAAATGGGTGTACTCTTGGATTCATCCAACCTTATTTTGTTGGGCACCCATCTTTACTGGTAAACTCGGACTGGGTGGATCTACTCCCACTTTCCCAGTCAGATTTCCGAAGGTGTTAACCTTGTATTTTCGAGATAGAACTCAGAAAATCTGACTTCTGAGTACAAATCAAACGCAGCATTGTAAACTCAGAAAATAAAGTACTAAATTGTATATTTTGGGGTCCAGAGGATTGGCACTGGGGCAGTACGCTAAAAAGGAACTGCACTTCTATTGCACATCTTGCAACCAGAAGTCAGCAGTACTGGTCCTTATAAGATATAAATTTGAAAGGTTGCAACAGCAGTATCTTTGAGGGTACCAGTGACAATGCTTTCTTTCCCTAAAGGTACGATTAGATACTTTGTTTTCTGAGTGTGTCTAAACCTTTCTGCAGACTAGTCACACCCCCTCTTGTGAAAACAGCTCTTCCTGATGGCAGCAGGATAGCAGTTGGCCCATAAACTGTTGAAGTGCAGGAGGTGGGGGGGTTGGATGACTGGTAGACCAATACGCTTTAAATTCTGACATCAACATTATCCCTGAAATATTGGGAGGCGAAGTGGTTGGGCCAAGGGAGCTGGAGGTGTTAACCGACCTTTAAACTCTTCTCATAATAATCCAATGAGATCTGCTGGTAACTGCGGAAAATAAAAATCCATCCCACTAGTCTCAGGGCACAGATCCATTGCTGATGTCCTGGTACCAGACCCTCATGATATTCTCAGATATTCATGATATCTTGACGGACTTTCATTCAACCTGAAATTTGTTTTTGTTTATATTGTTTTGTGATTCAAACTCAGATTGACAGAAACAGCTTTGAAATAGTTTTGATAATTATACATGCCGGTCGGTGTCGGTGCTTGTCAGGAGGATCCTCTAAGATTATGTTAATCATAGCTCTTGATGACTTGACACAAAGTATAGCTTTTATGTTTTCATTTGTCCTCAGCCTGATGCATGTTTAGTGAATGTGTATCTGACAGCCCACAGCAATGAGATTATTGTTCGAAGCTTACTAAACTAATTTCATTGGGACATTTTTTCTTTTCTAATTTACAGCTGTCATCTGTCTTTAGGCAGACTTGTGAAATTTGTACAGTTTGAACGTGTAAAAAACTGTGGAACAGGATGAATCATAGGATTAGACAGAAGTCCTCCCTGGGTAAATATTGAAATACTCACATAAATTCTGGTCAAGACTTAGAGATTGACATGCGGGTAGCTGGATAAGTACAGTTAATTCATCATACAGTTGTTGTGATTCTTTTGATTCACGTTAAGAGAAACAAAGATCTGTGACTCACTAGTATAAACATAGCTAGATGCGTTAATGAAAGAAGGAAATACAATATATTTAAACTGGTGAGAAACATTTAAGCGTGACATCTCGCTCCTCCAAAGGATAAAGTATGATTGTTGTTCCCATTTTGTAAAGAAATTGGAGTGACATTTTCCATTTTCACAACATTAACCTCAGTGAAACACAGGAGGAGGGATAAAATTGGTTTTCCCTGGGGACAAAGTATATTTTCAGAAACAAGACAGAGTGGGGACGCACGTTTTTTTGTTGCACATGAGGCTCTGACTGTAACTGCTGAGAGCATCACGTGTCTGGAATGACTTGTACAGACAGGCTGCACTCGCTGTTCATGCACAGTTGACTGCTTGTCAGGTAGAAAAATAACTTTTTTGTACACCTTGAAACATCAGATTTCACAATATGTTGGCTTAGTCAGCTTTTTATCAACTTTTTCCCCACATTTTTGAACATGAATATTTGAGCCACACATGCGAGAAAAGTAGTACAATCCTAGATTCTGATGTTAACTTTACTCAGATGAAATTAATCATTATTTTGTAGTTTTCTATTAATTGTAATGTGGTACTATCAAAGCACCACTGTTGTTCTAGCTTTCACTTCAACCATTTGTCTGACTTAAGTGGAGAAATAATCTGTTCAGACAGAAAATGTTTAAGAAACATAAGACTGTTCCATGACGTCAAATTGTTAATATCAAAGTCAGGCCATGATTAAAGTTAGCTGTAATTTTTTGTACATCTGACCAAAACTGACAAGGGACTTCACGATTATTAATTATCATGGTATGGGTTGCACGGTGGTGTAGTGGTTAGCACTGTGGCCTCACAGCAAGGTCACTGTTGCGAGCCTAGGTTGGGGGAAAGGTTCGGCTAGTCAAATCAAATCAAATCAAACTTTATTTCTATAACACTTTTCGTGCTTAAAAAAAAACAAAACAAAAAAAACAAAAACAAAATGCTTTACATCAAATAGATAAAACACACACAGACATCTACCGTCCCCTTACACCCACCCACAAACACCCTCACCCGTGCCCTATTAGCCCCTATAAGAGTTAAAAGAAGACAAGTGGCCAGGTACATGTGCACCAGATAAGGAAACGCTATCCTCAGGGTGCATCTACAGAAAGGGCTACCCCCACCCACGATCACCCAGGCCGCCACCGTGGGGGCCACCCAGGTCCGGTGTGGGTGCTCTGGCTTCCTCCCACTGTCCAAAAACACAATTGTTAGGTTACTTGAAATTGTTTGTCTCTCTGTGTGGCCCTGTGGTGGACTGGTGACCTGTCCAGGGTGTACCTTGCCTCTCATCCAATGAGTGCTAGCACGGGCTCCCGCTTCCTGCGACACCTCATTGAAACAACTGGTTAAGAAAATGAATGACCGAAAGCAATGAAGATATTAGGAATGCCCCAAATGTTATGTGCTAATTTTACTTTATAAATGTATAAAATCACATGAAGACTCCTTGTTGTATTGAAGTTTTTTTAGGCTTCTTTCTTCCCATAAAGCCCCCCCCCCTCCCCTCATGTTGACTGTTTCATAATCTGTATAAAGCTTCGTCTCTGGTGGCTGCTGCCTTAGTCTGCCAGGTCCTGTTATGCTTATGTGTGTTTCATCATGTTTTTCTTCCATGACTTGGCCCCAGGTGGACTCAGTTAAAACTCAGTCCACCTGGGGCTTCCTAATTGCCTCTGCTGTGCTTATCAGTGTCATTCAGTTCACCTGGTCTTCAGCTCATTTTGTCATAACTCACAGCCTACTTAAACACTCTCCAGTCTCTTCCCCTCTGCCAGATTATCATCACACCTATGTCTAGTTGTTGTCCAGCGGTCTACGGATTGTCTCCTGTTGCCAACCGCCCTCTTGACAACTCTGGATTCCTCGCCTCGCCTCGCCCACGATGGACATCTCTTGCCTCTTGGATTTTCCGGATGTGGACCCTTGCCTTGTCTCTGGACCCCCAAGTCTCACCTATTGACCTGGCTAAGTACTCCATCTGCAATATAATCTTCACCTAATGCCTCCCTCCTAACCTTGTCTCTACAACCTGGACGCTCACAGTTGTTCATGTCCCTGGATTGATCCTCTGCTTCTTAGCCTTGTCCTTCATTTCTCAAATAAAATGGTTTTTGTTCACAGCTCCTTTTTGTGTGGCTGAACTTCCAGGTCCTCACAATAACTCCTTACATGTTTATTCTTGGATAGGCTGTACTGGAAGACATTTTGTTGTGCTGGGGCACTCGCTGAATGATAATAAAATGTATTCTGATCTTTTGATATCAACATAACAATATAATATGACAAAGAACTAAAGGAGCCAAGAAGTCCTGTGCCAACAAAATCCACTTTGCTCTGTAAACAAGAAATAAATCCTAAATTAATCAATTGTTGCTCTTAGAAAATAGAGTGAAAGTACCTCCAATTTGGGGGATTATGGTTACAAATTACAACATAAACATGCAACAAATACAGCTAAGACACTGTGGGATCATTTTCAGTGTATACATATCAAATGAATGTCTACAAGACGGGGTGGAAACACGGGTGAAGCCCAGGGGCCACAGAATTTAGGGGCCTATCATTTTTGGGATGAAACTACATAGTCTAATTGTTATGTAACTTGTAAATTATGCTGTCAGTCAACACCTCGTGCACATTTGAAAGTGCTGATTGATCCAAATGAACCTGTTGCCACTGTGCCAAATCTCGCCCCCCCCCCCCCCCCCCCCCCCACACACACACATATATTATTTTATTTATCTATATAAAAATAAAACAAGACACACACACACATATCTATACTTGCAAAGCTTGCTTAAACAGGTGCCTAAATCCTTTCCTGTTCTCAGTTGTTGTGTAATTGCTCAGCATGTGCTACCTTCAGCAACACACCTGGCTTCCACTAAATGGACCCAACAGCCAATGAAGTTCTGTACAATGAGTGATTCTTTTGAGTCAGCTGTGTTGGAGCAGGGACACTTGGAAAACCTGCATGATTGTGGCCTTTGAGGATGGGAACTTGACACCCTTGACATAAAGAATAATTTAAAAGCAGTTACAATTATGATATCCAAATTTAACCCCTCTCAACAATGATAACTGCAGGGTGTGAAACTGCACATATAAGAAAAACCATTCAAGTAATTAATAATAAAAATATTACTAAAAGCCAACATCTCAAATTAAATTAAAAGCCAAAGAGAAATTATTTTTAACAGATGATTTGAAAACAGTAAGTGATTCTTCATACTTTTAAAAATAATTACTCTTCCAATATAAATTGCTCAGGGGGTCTCTCCATTTTTGCGATTGCCCAGATGTTGCAAACACCTCCTCTTATATGCACACACTGATCAAGATAGAAAAACCCTCCCATGAATTGTCGAGTTAAGAACTAGCTTCATAGCTTATCAGGATTGCAAATGTCTGGGTAAGTTAACCCAGATAAAGGGGGGATGTCCTGGGTATGTTCATCCCTCTTCACAGTACAAGCCTCTGTACTATGTCAGCTGTCAGTCATGCCCAAAATCATAGATCAATGTCTTCTACTTTTACTTTTTCTAGCTAATATCTTCTTAACCAAGGAGAAGTTGATGCTTTTTAAATAGGACTCTTTCAGAGTCAGCCCCTCAAGGCAATGTCACATATTACAGTTATTGCTAAAGAGTTAATCTGAATAATTCCCTAGATTGCAGCTTTGAAGTTTCAGCTCCAGTGCAAACAGTAATTGAGTTGCTGTTGGATACACCCTTCTGAAAGAATTCAGTGAGTGGAAAAGGGAGCTGTGCACTGATATGTGTGGTGATTTTTGCCTGGCAGCATGCTGACACGGTGTCTTAGAAAGGCATATTCATGCTTGTTAATTCCTGTTCCCCTGTCTCAAAAGATTTGTAAATAACTAGGCTTTGTTGAGAATTTGGAGTATAGAGAAAGTACATATGAACACAAATAGTTGAAAGAAAGATGTATACATGTATGTAAATGAAACTTTAAGCAATGTAAAGATGTATTGACCCGCAGAGTTACCTTTTCTCCAATGTTCCATCAATGCAGGCATGCCACCTTCTAAAATACATAAAACAATTGGTCATATTTTAATTTCTTATGACATTATGGTAAAATGACTAGTAATTCACCAAACTAAATGATGTTCAAGGGTGATGGAGACCCAAATGCAAGGTGAGGATGCAGACGGGTACAGAAAATCCAGGTTTAACATCAATCACTGGAGGTGACAAAGCTGGAAAACTCAAACTTAGAGATGAGGCTCAGAAAAACATGACACGTGATGGTGAAACGATTGGATATTGACCAACTGTGGGATAAATACACACAGTAGAGAACGAACTCAATGAGGAGCAGAAGAAGCAAATTAGCAAATGAAACCAGAGGATAATTGGAAATTAAGATGAATGTTTGACACAAGGGGATAAACTATATATAAAACAGGAAATTTGAAGATTTAAAGGAGAACCGCAGCCACCCTGTTTGAACATTTGTTTTTACAGCTTGTATTTACTTTTCATTGGGCAGGTCGTTATCCATACCTTGTGACCATAGGCAATGGTAAGAACTTAGATGGTACAGTAAGTTGAGGGCTTTGCCTTTAGGCTCAGATCCTTTTTCACCATGAGCGACTGATGTAGTCTGCATCACTGCTGCGTCGCACCGATCCGCCTGTCCATTCAGGCCACCAAATCAGATCCAACAAAACCTCAGCTGCGCCAAGAAATTAAGTTATGAACAGAATCAGTGACAAAGGGCAGTCTAGGCACAGCCCAACCTTTACCAAAAACAAGTCGGACACGGTGACTAAGCTCTGACATCGGTCATGCAGGAACCTGAACGCTTGAACAAAGGGGTGTGGTACTTCATATTCCCAGGGAGACACGGTCAGTTGCCTTCACTTGTAGTTTGGTTGGGTGAACTCTCATACCCTGTCCCATATAGGGTATACAGAGTGTCCACTGTTCCAAGTCTGGGGTGAAAACCACAATGCTACTTAGGGTTCATATCCAGTGGACCCTCCTCCAGGATCCCTGAACAGGCCTTACAAAGGAGGTCTGATATTTAGCTTATTTATTACAGTTCCTGTGAAATTTCAGAAAAACAAATAAACAAAGACTTTAACTAAAATCAGACAACAGAACACAAGTCCTCTGTTAAACAAACTCATCTAATGATTCCATAAAGAGGATAAGTGAGAGGACTAAAGAATAAGGAGGAGTAGAATCTTGGAAAAGCAGAAAGATTAGAAAGAGCCGTCTAAAGAAAACAGAAGAAGCCAAGCTTAAGACTGATAAGGACCAAGAGAAGCATCAGGAAGCAGACTCAGGAAAGATCAAGGGAAGACATGCTAAATCACTTTCTTTCATCATTTCAAGCAGACAGCTCCCATGACTTTACAGGTTTCAACAAACCCGTCATGCCTGAGAAAACTGTGTTGCCAAAATACTTACTGTAGATTTTGTCTCTAAGCTCTGGGAAAGCTCAGAACCAACTTGTCAACATCTAAACTTTTTTTTTTTTTTTTTGCAAAGCACTAACAAAGAACAATGCAGGTCATTTAACTGAAAAAATGCTAATATTTCATGTTTGAGGAAGGGTTGTAATTGATGATTGGTGCTTGTGAGAAAGGTGGTGGCAGGGGTTGCCCTCTAATGTGAAATTCCACCCTAAAGTGAAATGGTAAATCATTCTGACATGTTGCAGTGTCAAAGTTAAAGGTGTTATCCTGAGTGTCAGAAGTCAGTAAAAGGTAATCTACCACTGGGAAGTTTAACTCTCTCACATTTTTACATTCAGCATCTATATTCTATACTGCTAGATTTCAAGAACACAAGCGATACAGTAACGGATTTCACCATTCCATGTATCAACATGCACATTTTGTATTATCTTTTTAATGACAAACAAGTCTGAAATCATTATTGTTTTGGTAAACGTTTTGTAGTTATATGACTAGAACACCATTTGGCTAAAAGTCAACATATTTCGCCGTTTTCCTGCATAGTTACCATAAGTCTACAAGTCAGGCGCTTCAGATGGTGAGAGCAGGGGGAGACATAGACAATGGGCCAAACATGGAGTGTGTCACTATTCTGATAAAACTGCCTTACATAATTCATAATGGTTGCCTTATTAACTTATCAATGTGTATAAGCCAAGTGGGGTTTTTAAAAACAAAAACCAAAAAACAAAAAACAAAACTTTACGTATATGTCAGAAATACTGTGCATATTTTCATTCACATCTGCAGCTCTAGCAGAAGTCAGACATATTCCACTGGGGCAGGAGGCATCAGGCTCAAGGTGGCAGCTTGTTTTGTGTGGTAGGCAGTTCTTTAAGTGTGCACTTGTGTTTCTGCAGAGGGAAAATGGGGTGTATCTTACTGGTATATAAAAGCTGGGGTGCCCCTTGTAACACATAGTTAGGTGGGTTATAAAACATGATTCATTTGTAAACCAGCCACCACAGACCCAGTGCTGACAGAACTCTTGAAAGAAACCTATGATTACTCCTTTATGTGCATGTGCATTCTGGGAAGTGTGTTCTGCTACTTTAACAAATGGCACTACATGAATAAAAGATAACAAAAATTGGTGAAAATAACTGGAATATTTAAAGTTATTAACAGATTACTTTAATGAGTAGCTCATAAGTATAACGACAGAAAATGTAAGATGTACCAGCATAGCTTGTGTTTCCCCCACCATCATATCAGAGCAGACCTTATGTTTTTATCACAGCATTTCTGTTATTTTTAGAAAATAAGTCCATGATGAGGTGTGAAACTACATCATGTGACTTCACAGCTGAGTTTAGCTCTATAATGATTTTTAAATAATTTTCATGTTATTATGTCTCATATTTACACTGTAATGATGGAATATGTAGCACACCTCTTCCTGTTACAAAGTTCATGAATGAATAATTTACATTTGTTGGGATTTGCATCTCCTGCCTATTAAGCATACATATAAGTAAAATGGTTGAAACTGATGACTGATGAGACCAAACAGACTATACAGGGGATTCTCACAGTGATGCCTGTTATATTATTACTAAAATAATATAGATGGTAGGTATATTATTACCTTTACAACATGCAAACATAAATGTTTACATCAGTGTCTGTCAAGCTCCAGTTGAACTCCAGTCATCCCCAGCACACACTCTTCTTAACAGTTTTTTTTTAGTTTCTTTAATGTTTGGCTCAGATGCTGCTGCCCCATCAGATGTCTACAAAGCAGATGCACAGGAGACATTAGCTATAGAAGATATGCAACATTTTGATGCAGACATAGAAGGATTTTAGCCTCCTTAATAAGTAGTCTGCTGTGTCTTTTTTTGTAAACGGCTTTTTTAAGAAATATCTAAATTTATGTTTCAATGTCTTTTCAAGATTGCTACAATACATTTTTCCATTTGAAACACAATTTGATGAAGTGATTATTTGTGAGATGTACATTTACTTTGTTCTGATGATTAAAAATACTGACATTTAATGGGGAATCTATGATGTCATTCTGAACTACTTTGTTTGCTACGTCTGCCAAAGAGGTTATGTTTTTGCCTGGGATTATCTGTTTGTCTGTCTGTTGGCAACTTTACAGTTGTACTTTTAGATTTACACTATATCTTCATTTAATCTGCATAATAATTGAGATGTATAATTCAACATAACTTCCAGTTATTTTTGTCTGCATGTTTCCTTCAATGTTTTAGCCACATAGCAAACAAAGCATTTGTTTAAAGGGGTCCTATTATGGTATTTGGAGTTTTCTGAGCTTTCTACAGTGTTACAGTGTTGAATCTTCATCAGACATGTGAACGGCACTGTTTTTTATCACGTAAACGCATGTTTAAGTTTGAGTTTGAGTTCCAGCACACTCTCCGTTTGGTTTCCATGGCGACCAAAAATGCATCGTTTTAGAGATTTTTTTCTAATTGGAAATCCTTGTGACGTCCCGGGGGATAAGGTTCAGTGATTGGTTTCCTTCTACTGGTTAACAAGGGCATGTACAAATACATCAGGCGGGTGGAAAACGTGGGATAAAGTTATTTCCAACGATGGCTGGTGAGTTTACCAAAGAGAGACATCCTGCTGCATTCGTTGCTGTGGGTTGCTGTTTTCCACTTCGTTTTCAGGGTCTGATTCAGGTTCCAACATGTAGGGCTGTATGCTATGTGTTGACATTGTATTTTGTCTTTTTTATTGAGTTCATATGAGCCTAATCCTTCTGTTTATGAGATGTTACAATGACGGCGAAAGCAGTTGCGGTGCACGCTCCTGATGTAGTGCAGTGGTGGGAGGCGGGGCTTAATGTGGAAGAGTCGGAAGGTTCGGTCTGAATTAAATAAAGTGATTTGTGACAATAACTCAATCAATCCCAGTCCTTCTGGGCTTGAAAATAAAAATAAATTAGCCTGAAATGCACATAATAGTTCCACTTTAATACAGAGGTCATAGGGTGTGTAGTAGGTTGAACTATTCTAGAGAGCCGTATAGATCGACACAGCCTCTGACTTACCTGCTGCAGTAATTATTGTTTCTTCTCTCCCACCGTTTTAGTAGGTTTTACAAATACAAATAGATTTTTAAACTTCAAAAACAAAGTTTGAATTTTCTTCTGCAGTAAATTTCTTCCAACAGCTGTTCAGTAATCTAAACAGAAATTCATTTCCAGCTGACGACTGATTTTAAGTTGATCAACACCCTGGACAGCTCCACCATTCATCACAGTCTTGCAGTGCTTACGATGGATCACCTTGTTGAGAAAGTGAAATGAATTGAGGATAGCTCACCGATTGTTTGGTTGGGGGTGAGGTGGGGGGGCTGCATTCTGACTTTGCATTTTCATTTTGTTATTTCTTTGTAGTGGATTGAAACCATTTTTTTCTGTCAGTATTCAGAGATATTAGCACCTTAATGAATAAAACCTGAGCCCGTCATCCAGCTGGTGGGTTTGATGAAAGACAAGAGAATAACAAGTGGACTAAAGTTATTTTTCTTGTTTGTAGCTTTGTGACAGGACTAGACTGAAGGGAAGAAAAAAATGTGTGGCTGCAGATGCATGTTGTTCAGAAAAAGGTGCAATGTGAAAGATGTCCTTTGCTTTCAACAGAGGTTTTGCTTTTATATCAGAGCTTATCAGACTCAGAACAATAAGGAGAAAACTTTTGATAGAATATAGACGAAGAATTTTCTGAAAATTGGTTTCACAAAGATCCTGCACCATATCAACTCCTGGTAAGTGTTACATAGCTCCTAGGTGTAGGGCAAGGAAGTGAAAACCCAGTGGGTGGGCCTTTGCCCATGGAGCCTGGTTGAGCTCAGCCCGAAAGAGTAACATGAGTCCCACCTGTGGACTCACCTGTGGCCACAGGAGTGGCTGTAGGGGTCTTGTGCATTGGTAGTTGGGTAGCAGATGAGGATGGGGACCCCGGCAGTCTGATCCCTGACTGCAGAAGCCAACTTTGGGAATATAAAAGTCACCTCTCTGGTGGGGATGGATCCTGAGCTGGTGCATAAGGTTGAGCAATTCTAACTAGATATAGTTGGACTCACCTCAATGCATGGCTTGGGCTCTGGAACTAGTGAGGAGGCCCTCCAGCCCTTGGGGACAACCTGGGCCTATCTATTCTGAAAGTTCACTTGTTATATAAATGTTGGGATAGGAGGAATACATTTTTCAGTATTGATCTGCAAATCAATACTAATTAATCTTTTCAGATAACTACATAGATAAAAGCATAGATCAGGGGTCAGGAGCAAAATTTTGCCTGGGGTCAAAATGACCTCTTTACATCTAAAACTTGCTTCTCTGTTCTTATACATTTATTTATATATAACTATATACCGCTGCATGGTGGCAACGTGGTTAGCACTGTGGTCTCACAGCACTGTGATCCTTGACTGGGGCAAGGTTTGGTCAAAGGCCTTTCTGTGTGGAGTTTGCATGTTCTCCATGTGTATGTGTGGGTTCTCTCGGGGGGCATTCCAGCTCTGTGCCCCTGCGTCCCAGCCCTGTATCCCCACCACCTGTGTCCCACCCCTGTATCCCCGCCACCTGCGTCCCAGCCCTTTGTCCACGCCACCTGCGCCCCAGCCCTGGTAGGCCCCCATTGTCCCAGCCTTCAGGCTGTCCTCTGGAACTACTACTACTTACTTACCCCCCTCCCGGGAGTGGACCAGGGCGGGGACGCAGGTGGCAGGGACACGGGCGGTGGGGACGCAGGAGGCGTGGGCTGTGGAGCTGGCCAGGACACAGGAGGCATAGAAACGGAGGGTTGAACACAGATACCAGGAAGGAGGATGGACTTGGGGCTGGATGACTGGTTGAGGCCAGAAAGGGCATTTATGTCCTCTCTGGCCACCATCAACAACTCAGCCATTCCAGACTGAGCCAGTCAACTGGGGTGGGAGGTTACCACGGCCACAAACCTCCAGGCTGCTGCCAGCTGAATGGGGACGGAGTTGGGAGCTGCCATACAGTCAATGTAGCTCCGTATGGCTGAATGAATTCCAATGAACTCCTTATCAAAACTGGCCATACCTGTGGGTCCACGGTTGGCAGGTTCATTGAGAAGTGCTGAGAGGTATGGACCCAAACGCAGAGTATCGAGGCGGAGATGTAGAATTTAACAAGTTTATTTGTAGCCACAGGAACACAGGAGACTTGGGACACGGGAATAACTGAACGCAACGAATTTGCAAAGTGAAAACAACAGGTAAGGGATATAAATACACTGAACCAAAATGAGAGACAGGTAACACAGATGAACTAATTGAACACAGGTGAAACTAATGAACAGGAACTAGGCTAAACAAGACAAGGAACAAAACAGGAAACCAAAACACACATCATGACAGAGTAGTGGTTTGTCTCTATGTGGCCCTCCGATGGACTAGCGAGCTGTCCAGGGTTTAGTAACCCCCAAGGCTGAATTAACCCCCAAATTGGATAAGAACTTTCTACTTCAAAAGGAAGTCCATCCACACATCTCCAAAACAGAGCTCAGTGAAAGCCCTAAAAATCAGATCCATCTTAATCCGGGTAGACAGACCTCCACTTTAAACCAGGAACCCTGCTGGTTTTATCTTGTTCCTGGTAGGAAATGTCTACACAGACAGACTGTGGCACCCTTTTGAAGTTGGACCCTGGTAAGAGCCTGTTGTCCATCACCCCAGGAGGTCCCTTTGTATCCACAGCACACAAAGACCAAATTCCAGAGCAGAACCTTTAAGCTCTGAATTCTAAACTGTATAAAATAATGGATGTATCCTCAGCACACATGGATAAATGGACTCTTCTTCCTTTCTAAATTAATCCAAGACTTTAACCGTTTTTCAGATGTGAAATCCACAGAAGTTAACAAGTTAGTTAATTTCTGTGATTCCTTGGGTGGAGCAATGGCGCCATCTAGCAGACGCCCTCGAACAGGTTGAGATATGCATTTCAGGCTGATTATATACACCGTGATTAACATTAAATGCTGTTGTTATTAACAACTCTGACTCAAAGTAAGAACTTGTTGTGTGGAAATGATTTCTTGACCCACCAGGTCCGTGGAAAGTGAAAATCATCGATGAAGTGTATTGAAGTCTTGAAATGTCTTAATGAAATGTCTTGTACCTGTTAACAAACCTTTTCCCCTTTTGACAGCAGCAAAACTGTTTTAAGGTTCATGTTTATAAGGATCATTCATGCTTCTTCTCATCTACAAATGGATTTTATAGACACGTTTTGAGGTTGGAAGAATGTTAAGTTTAATTCCCCAAGAACTTAGTATTTTGACCAAACCTTCAGAACCCATGTCCTGACCCCTGCGCTCTGATTGGATAATCTAAAGTCCGCCCCAGAGCGCCGGCAAAATTAACTGCGGGTCTTCCCGGAACTCGCCCTCTTTTGTCTTTTTTTCTTCCTCTCTTATCTTCTTTTGTCTTTTTTTCTGCTCTTGTTTTTTTCTCTCTCGTTTTCTTTGTTTCTCTCTTGTTTTTTGTTTTCATTTGATGTTTGCCTTAGTCGTGTATTTATTAAGCTCGCTCGACTGCTTAACACAAGAAAACTCATCCAATTCTGGCTGAACAATTTTTTGCTTCTGACACACCATCGAAGCTGCTCTCCCGGCCCACAAAGACTGTGATCAGTAACGCACAGACGACCCGAACGTTACTGCTCCAGCTGATCCCAGGACTTTGCCGGCACCCGTGACCCGTGGGTTCTAATCGGAGTTGGCTCCAGCTTCAGACGTCGAACCAGGCGGTTCCAGGTGAGCTCCTGACTTCTGCGGTGGTCCCTTTTGGACAGGTATCAGGACGACCACTGAATCCTTGCCCACTGGACCCAAGGTTCGGGTTCTCGGGTTTTAAACCTTTGGGTTTAAAAGGAGAGTTGTTACCTAATGAGCTGTCACATAAGAGAGAGTCATCCGGTTGACATGAATGGAGCAAAATAAAATTAAAACTCTGCCCATCCCAGTTGCCTCCGGTTGGTCCCTGTTGGACATGGGAAAGACCTACTACCTAATTGGCAACAACTCTTTATTTACACATCACCTTTAACAACATTTACAATTGCATATAATGCCAAAATTAATTGACATTATGTACCATTAGTGCTTTACACATGTGACAAGTTTTTTCCAAAAAAATCTTGTTTTTCATTTAGTAAGTGTTGTGTAAATTCTGAAGAAAAAAAGCAATGTAACTTTTGTTGCAGCTTTTGTGGTGTGTTGTGCTGATTGTGGAGTGTTGTGGATTTTGTGTTTGTGTTGCGGCTAATTGCAGTATTGTGCTTTTTGTATTCATGTTGCAGTTAATTGTATTCATGTTGCGGCTGGCTAGTTGTGTAATGTTATGGTTTTTGTATTTGTGCTTTGCTTTTTGTATTCCCGTGATACTTTAGGGCCACCGTAGATTTTGCATTAATGAGGGGAAAACGTAAGTGGGTAATTCCAGTCAGCTCCAGTGAACTTAGACTTAGACTTAGACTTAGACAGACTTTATTCATCCACAAGGGAAATTCTGTTGTCACAGTAGCTCAGAACAGCAATAGAGGAAGAAATAGAACAGCAATAGTAGGTAAGAAAAAAAAAAAGTAAATAATAATAATAAAATAGAATAGGTACTATCCATAAAGCAATCTGGAACCTGATAGAGCCTTCTGGACAGCAGGGAGTTAAGGAGTCTGCTAAGATTAATTTGCATGGAGGAAACAGACTCTGCCTCTTGACTCTCTGGCAGATATTTGATGCATCAGGGAGTTAAATAATATGAACCATTATCTTCACTGAAAAGACAGAGCTGCCAGTAAAAATGTCAAAAAGTGTTTTTTGTATCGGCAGTCAAGCTCTGTGTTCATGCATGTGTGTTTATAGCCTCGTGCTTGGCAGATTTTATGTGTGTGGGGGTGTGTGTATTTTGGCAGTGTTGTCAGGGGGTGTGGTCACACTTCACTAACATTACATCATTCTAAATCCCCTGATCATTCTCAACCAGCTGATGCACCTGGTCAGTGCACAGTGCCATGCTGTGTGTTTGAGTGGAGCCTCTGCTATTCATCTTTTAAAGATGTATTTCTATTTTGAAAGATGAATTTCTCACCTGTAGCGTTTACCTTGGGGGTAACACTACAGGGCACTAAAAACAAAAACAAACAGACTCAGAAATGGTTTTTATGCAAATGCCATCAAGGCATTAAAACACTGCATGAATGTATTAACTACATGCAACTGCTTTATTCATGTGAAAAATAGTGTGCTGAGTGTTAATGGTCAGAATCAGTTTTTCTAATAATACAATAGTAATACCATGTCATTTACAGCTTTAGCAGTGGGCATCTGCACTGCTGCACTGTGCCAGATGCTCATTACAATGAATGCTGCATTTGAAACTAATACAAAACAAGATATACTTTGTTGTTGCATCAGATTTACATATAACAGTTGTGCCTAACTGTAGTTCTTAAACTCCACCTTATTCTACAAACCTGCTACTGGTGAAAGAGAGACCAACAAATCCAATCCAACTGTGGTTGAAAGAAACAAATCCAGATATTTGTACATAACAAATATGACTGTTTTGGATTATCAATTTATATCATTTAAGAATGATTATACTGATCCAACAAATGGTAAATGTACAGTACTTAAAGTATCATCCTTTGTAACTTAGATTGGGTTCTGTGCATAGCCTATATTTAAAAGATGGACGGAGCCTCCATGACATCACCTATAGGTTTCTGAAGAGCCGACTTTAAGCTCATCGGGTGGTTCCTACAATCGCCATCTTGGCATCGTCATGCGTTCCGTCTCTCCTGGACAATACAAAAGATGGGCAAAGAGGTAGAGCTGAGAGGGGGGCTGTGAGTGTGGGAGTGAATGATTGACATCAAGCAAACTCCAACCTGACTGTAGCTAAGAGCTATTTAAGTTAAACTGCAGCTAACAAGAGATAGCTAGCAGCTAGCAGAGGTAGGTGGACTAAGGCTAACTTACACTGCTAACCAGCTGAAAACAGTGGATATTTGACATTCCTCCTTCTTGAAGCAGGCTATTGGGTACCTGCCAATCAAAAGGACACACCTCTAATTATGCCAAATTTTGAGATGAAATTACTTTTATACAGAGGAGTTAGAAAAAATACCGCCCAGTTGTCATGAAGGTAAACCTGAGCTATTAAACCTCTTTTTTTTTTTTTTTTTTGTGCCAGGGTTTATGCTGTGAAGTTGGTCTGTTTAACATAGGAGTCTATGGGTGTTGCCTTTTTTGGAGCCTATAGTGGATGAAATAAAATGAAAATTACTTTATTAATCCCCAAAGGGAAATTCAATATTGTAGTATATAATAATAATTATTTGAGGAGGTCTTGTTCCAGAGGCTGATGGCTGCTGGCAGGAATGATCTTCTGTATCTTTCAGTCTTGCATCGGACCTGAAGAAGCCTCTCGCTGAACACACTTTGTTGTTTCATCACTGTGTTGTGGAGAAGGTGTGAAGAATCCTCCATCATCTTCATCAGCTTGTGCAGCATTCTTCTTTGGACAATCAGCTCCAGCGGCTCCAGAGTTACTCCAAGCACAGAACCAGCTTTCTTGATCAGTTTGTTTATTCGCTTCAAGTCTGTGGTTCTGATGCTACTACTCCAGCAGATGGCTGCAAAGCTGATTGCACTCTCCACAACAGACTTATAGAAGATATGCAACATCTTGGTGCAGACGTTAAACCATCTCAGTTTCCTTAAGAAGTACAGTCTGCTCTGCCCTTTCTTGTAGATGTAGTCAGTGGTGCATTTCCAGTCCAGTTTGTTGTCCAGCTGAACTCCAAGCTACTTGTATTCCTCCACCACCTCCACCTCTCTCCCAGGATGGAAACAGTGCTTTGTTTATTCTTGTTCCTCCTGAAGTCAACAATCATCTCTTTTGTTTTGCTGGTATTTAATATAAGATGATTGTCACTTAACCATTTAACAAACTAACTGATCAGTTCTCTGTACTCTGCTTCTTGTCCATCCCTGATACACCCCATAACTGCAGAGTCATCAGAGTATTTCTGCAGATGACAGGACTCAGAGTTGTACTGGAAGTCTGAGGTGTACAGAGTGAAGAGGAATGGTGAGAGTAAAGTTCCTTGTGGTGCACCAGTGCTGCTGACCTCCATCTCAGACACACAACCTTTCAGTCTCACAAACTGGGGTCTGTTTGTGAGGTAGTCATAGATCCAGGTGGTTGTGGAGGTATACACCTGGAATTTATGGAGCTTCTCACATAACAAAGCAGATAGCATATGGTGGCATCTTCAACCCCAAGTCCATTACGATATGCAAACTGTAATGGGTCCTGAAAGGTGTTTACTTGCTTGTTAAGGTGAGCCAGTAAGAGTCTCTCCAGGACTTTCACTTGGTTCAGCTGGTTATGTTTTTTTAGGCACTGTAACAAGGCAGGAAATTTTCCACAGCACTGGGACTCTATTTTGTCTCAGACTGGTGTTGAAAAGGTGCTGGAGAATCGGACATAGTTGTTTTGAGCAGGTCTTGAGAACTCTGGGACTGACACCATCTGGACCTGCAGCCTTGTTTTGGTTCAGTTTCTCAAGTTGCTTCATGACCTGATTGCAGGACACAAACAAGGTGGAGGTCTTAGGATGTCCTGATGTGGAGGGATATGAAGTTGTGTTCTGCTCCATGACTGAGCTACAGGGTGACAGATTGGAGGCGTGACAGGAAAGCAGTGGGCTCATGGAGGGTATGTGATCTGTTGGGCTGGAGGTAGGGGGTGAACTAAACCTGTTGAAGAATATGTTCAGCTCATTAGCTCTGTCCAGACCTCCATCAGACTGGTCCCCCTTTAACTTGAAGCCGGTGATCTTCTTCATTCCAGACCACACATCCCTCACATTATTCTGTTGGAGCTGACTTTCTAACTTCTTCCTGTAGTCCTCCTTGCACTTCTTAGATTGTGTTTTAAGTTGTTTTTGTGTTGCCCTCAATAACTCCCTGTCTCCATCCCTGAAGGCTTTCTTTTTGATGTTCAGCAGCTTTTTCAGGTCTCTGGTGATACAGGGTTTGTTATTGGGGAAGCACCTCACTGTTCTTGTTGGGACGGTGCTGTCCACACAGAAGTTTATGTAATCTGTCACACACTCAGTGATGGCGTTGATGTCGTCTCCATGAGCTTCCCAGAGGACGTTCCAATCTGTAGCCTCAAAGTCTCCTCTAAGAGCATCTTCAGCTTCAGCAGACCAGATCTTGATAGTCTTTGTGATGACTGGTTGCTGCTGAATGATGGGCTTGTAGGTGGAGGTGAGAAGAAGCAGATTATGGTCAGATCTTCCTAAAGGAGGCAGGGCAGAACAACTGTATCCATTATTTATATTTGCATAAAATAAGTCCAAGATCTTTTTTCTCTGGTGGAGCAGCTGACAAACTGCTGGAATGTTGGGAGAGTTGCAGAGAGGGAGATGTTGTTGAAGTCTTCGGAGCTCGCCATTAATGAGTTTGGACGCTGTGTTTGTATCCGAGCAACGACGAAGGTGATGATGTCACAGGCTGTGTCTGATGCGGTACCAGGTATTATATAAACCGCTACCAGAATAGCACATGTAAACTCTCTGGGTAAATAATATGGACGGAAGCTCAAAGCTAACAGTTCCATGTCCCTTGTGCATATCTTCTCCTTGACAGTAACATGTCCATGATGACACCAACGCTAGTTAACCAGCACTGCAATTCCACCACCCTTTAGCTTTCCACTGTGTTGTCTACTGCGGTCTGCATGGACCGTTTTAAAGCCCGGTACAGACACATTACAGTCAGGGATGTGTTCATGCAGTCATGTCTCTGTGAAGCACATAATACTGCCCTCTCTGTATTCTTTCTGAGACCTTGTTAGCATCTCGAGCTCGTCCGTTTTGTTAGCTAGCGATCTCACATTACCCATGACGACGGTCGGGAGAAATGGTTTAAATCTCCATCGCTTTCTCCACTCTCTGAATCCCGCTCTGCATCCTCTTCTCTTTCTTTTCAACGCCATCGGGATTTGATGTTATTTCACTGATAATCCTGATTTGGGAGAGGTTAATCAGTTGATCCCGATTGTAAACAAATCTTTCATTGCCATGGAGACTCATCATAACAAGCCTTGAAAGAGCAAAAATATGCAGAGTAATCTTTCTTGCCGCACACCTTTTCGAACCGGCATAAAATCCTCAGAAAAAAATACCTAATTTGAGGTAATATCTATGCAAGAAGACTTTGTACTTTTAAAAAAATCAAGATAACAAGACAGAGCAACTACAATTTGCTGCCAACAGATGGCGCAATCTAGAATGATGAGATGATGAGAGGTGAACTGCAATTTTTGGCACTTCCAATCACTTTTAATCAAATAATTTTTAACCACTGGAGGTTACCGTTTGGTTCTGTCTCATATATCTCATTCATATACTAGCAGCAGTCCAATTAGTAGAAAGTTTGGGTCTAGTGTATTTTGCCTAAAAATGCTTTGCCACATGTGAGGAATAGAGAACAACTAAAGTTGATGTGATTCGTGGACAATCTGCCATTCAACAGTATTTGAGATTTTTCTTTTAGATTTATCTGCCTATCTTTGTCTTTATTAAAGAAAACTGAATTATTTGTGTTATAAAGTTCATATTTACACAATGGAATAGTCTGGATTGCAGCAATAACTAGAAAAGTTCTTCCTCAGATATCCACCATAAAATGGATGTTTTTTTCATGAATTAAAAAACAAACTCATCATCAAGGGTGGCGTTAGGGAACTTATAACCATTGTGTAGACACAGTCATGTCGATTGCTATGCAGTGCACAATCAAGTCAAGGGAGATACACTGATTGTGTTCTGGTGTTGTCTCCTGAATGCAAACTACAAGGCTGAGAGTTTAAAGACGGCATTTAACAAGCAAAGAGAATTAAAGAGAAGTGGAACCTTGACATTTCAAGAATGGCATGAAACGCATCACAGCACAACAATGCCTCATTTACAACAGGAAAAAAAGAAAAAGCCATTAGCACTGACAGAGAGAATGCAACTCATAGAACCTTTAAATCAGAGAAAAACTTGCTTTTAATATGCAAAAAGAAAGTGGTACTCCAAGAATACAGATTATTGTTATCTGTAAAATGGCAATTTTTCTGTGCATTGTCTGCCTGGTATCCTAACAAACACAGTGTTGGCCCTTGGTAATGCAGGTGTTGTCAGACATACTAAAGAACAAAGAGGGCAGAATTAGCTATGACGTTCACCGATATATTAACATGGACAGCTTGGATCTGACGCAGTCAGTCCTGTCGTTACCTACAAGCCCTTTCCTCAATGTTAAAGCGGTTGTTGATGCAAAATTGATGTAAATTTCTCAAACTTCTTTGAGCCAGCTGTTTCATCCTCACATTTACAGGAAGTGTAATAAATTGCTGCATACAGAACTGTTCAGTGGGTGAGGTGCCTGTGATCTTCAAGCCCTCAGGAGCACTCCATTACAACAGAGCATGACTCTGGCATAGAAATCCCTGCAAGGACCCAGAAAGGCTTTGAGAAACAATTTTCTGTGAACACAGTTCACTGTGCCATCCACCGATACAGTTTAATGCGCTATCATTCAGAGGCAGTCATCTATGAACATGATCCAGAATTGCTGCCGTCTTCTCTGGGCCAAAGCGCATTCCAAAGGCAAAGCGAAAAACTGTGTTGTGGTCAGATGAATTTGAAATATCAAATACCTTTTGAAAATCATCGACATTACATCTTCTGGCCCAAAGAGAAAAGTACCTATCCAGCTTGTTGCCCGTCCTCATTTCAGAGCCACTGGAAAAGAAAACTTGTGCAAACGGGAAGTTGAACATCTGAACTAGAACCTTTCTGCGTGAGTTTGTATAATCTCCTTGTTTATGGGTGGATCAATACAAATACCAATAATATTGTTTCCAACGTTGCCATACAAACTGATCCATAATGGTGTCATAACATAAATTTCTTTAATGTAAAGCTTAAAAACCATCTGAATCTTCATGAATAAGTGGATTAAAGGGCTTTTTTGGGGTAGATTTGGATCATAGCTGTAACAAGGCACCAAATATACTGAAAATCAGCTCCTCTTGACACAATAGTGCCAAATTTGGATTTTTGTGGGATCAGTGTGGCTTTGCTGTTTATGTGTAAATGGGTTTTAAAAAAATTAAGATTAATATTGTTGCATTAATGCAGCAGTCTCAAACTCTAGTCCTCAAGTGTCGCCATCCAGCAGGTGTTTGTTGTTTCTCTGGTCCAACAAACCTGCATTAATGTGTTTTATTTCAAAAGCCCTGATGTGTCGGTGTCAATATCGGAATGAGTTTCGACTATTATCTACACGGTATCATTCTGATGCTGTTTCCTTCCTCTAGCATGGGCTCTCACTGGGCCCTCTGTCAAAGTCCAAAGACATATATGTTGAGTTATTTGGTCACTTTAAATTCTTCCTTGGTAAATGTGAGCACGAGTAGGTGTTTATGTCTATGGGTCGGCCCTAATACTGCTGTCCTACTACTTGCTGGGATAGGTTTTGCTCCCTCATGTTCCACATATGATGTTTTGTTTGCGCATTATTGTCATGCGGAAGTTATTTATTTTGGTCTCATAAAAATAATGAATTTTACTTATATCAAAAGACTGGTTTTAAAAGCCTCAACTGCATTTTTGTACATGCTGCAGTGGGAACCAGTTTGAGAGGGGACCTTTTTCACATTTGCAGAATGAAGGGGCTGAGTCTGTTTGGAGATACCTTTGTTTAATAAAAGGTTGGAGAAGGACTTACCAGGACTTTTCCTGCAAATATCGTCAAGCTAAATTTGTCACTGAAGAGAAAAATGAAAACAATCTGCATGATTTCATCGACAGACATGCTTTGGAGTAATGAAAATGTATGAAACAAAGATAAGCACCCTCCTTAGAGAGAACTGATAAAGCTAGATCAGGATAAGATAGAGATAACCAACGCCATCACAATCCATACAGCCAAAGACTGAAAAAGACGGTTGCATGGCTATAATCAAAACACTTCAGAGATTAAAAAAAGATTTTCTTTTGTTGTTTTCGTACAACATACAATTCTCATGACAATGGAATAGACTATTCTTAGCCAGTCTACCACACTAGCTTTGCTGTCATTCAGTGAAAAATGTGCTCAACACCCAGTAATGTACAGAAAACAGTTAAATACTGCAAACAGCATTATTTTAAAAAAAAAAATACTGTGCTTTTCCAAAGCAATCCCATCTAGATCATATCTTTATATGGGCAGATTATGCACATATCAGCAATACAATCTAAAGCTGCACAGTGCATCTGCTGCAGAATGGCTTTGTAGAGCTGATGGGTCTGGTGATGAACTGGCCTGCTTGCAGTCAGATTTTTCTCCAACTGAAAACATTTGTTGCATCATGCAGACACACACACAAAAAAAAAAAAAAGACGTGGGACTGTTGAGCAGCTGAAATCTAATCCAAACAACAATGGGACAATTGTTTGGCTCCAAAATATCCAACTGGTCTTCTTATTTTGTAGACAATTACAGGCAGTTTTTCAAGAAGCGGGAATGCTAAATGGTGGTAAACATTGCCAGTTGTAGATAAATTTCCTCTACTGAACTGAAAATAAGATAATGATCTCCACAAACTAAAAAAGATGTTTCACCAAACATGTACCATGTTTTCTTGTAATTACATATTGGTGAATGATTCTTTGTTTTAGTTTACATCTCACACACTGTCCCGACTCTTTTGGATCTGGGGCTGTAGATATCCTTAAGTCATCATCATGTATTGTCTCACTTCTACAGACACATACTAAATAAACAAAAAATAATCACACCTCATCAACTACTTAGTTGACTACTACTTATAGATTCTGACATAGACTTTACGTTGATCTGGCTTAGGCTTCTGTTTTGTTTTCAGTGCTGAGAAACACCCAACTCTCTCCTCTGTGTTGCTGCCTCCATGGGAGATCTTCACATCTCTCAGTGATAAAGGCCACAACTTCGCTTACTTGAGAAATGAAAGGTTTGATCAAAGAATATTTTAACCAGTGTAATGATGAGAGGGAGTCACAGCCTCTTTTGAACATTGCCAACTCCTTTGACCTTAGGTTTAAAAATTGCTTTGGTTTGCTTGAGGAAAATGTCAAACAAAATCTTCTGGACCATGCTGGGGAGCCTGCTGCTGCTGCTGATAATGGGAGTGAAGCCCATGTGCCAGCGGAAAGATCAGGCCAAGACAGGCCATTAAAATTGAAAACAGCTCATGTGACTGTTGTCTAAAATGGAAAGAGAAGAGAAATGGAGCATGCATTGAGTGACAAATGGAAGAGTTTGTTTCTGTGGCTCGTACTAGCAAGGTTTCTCTTTCAAATGTGACACTTGCATGTTAACATTAGTTTAGACACTCAGTTATTGATACAAACTCTGTTAGAATGTTTTTCAAGCTAAGTTAGCTCGTTTAAGTTTTATATGAATGTGTATGAATGTAGTTGCACATATAGACATGGTTCATTAACAACCGCTTACCTTATTATAACCCCTTATTTGTGTGTATATATATATATATATATATATATATATATATATATATATATATATATATATATATATATACATATATATATATAACTATGAACAAACACACAAAGGGTGGGACTCGATTAACAAGAAATATCTAATTAATTGCAGGCTTTGCAATCAATTAGTCTTGATTAATCTTGATTGCATGACAATATTTTGCTCAAAAAGAAAGTTTTTTTTTCTCAATTTACATTACATTATAACTTGGTGGATGACAAAATCAGATAATAGATGCAGATACTAATATTGTAAACTAAGACTATTAGAAAAAAAACTAAAAATTACATTTTTAATCAAATACAGTAAAAGAAAAAAAAAAAAGAAAAGAAAATTTCCCTGGTCTAAACAGAACACATCTAAAATTAAAATGTCATTTTATGGACTTTAACAGCTCCAATCTGCAACATGTTACGGTTTTTTCAACTTTTTAAATGCTTTCCTATTGGATTTAATGGAAAGTATTTCTACCCTGTACATATATATTGAGATTATTTATCATATTATATATATATATATATATATATATATATGTATATGTGTGTGTGTGTGTGTGTGTGTGTGTGTGTGTGTGTACATCCAGAGCATCTTATGAAAATGGATTCTGTAAGCACCATCCAAATAAAAATGAGAACACTGTATACAAGATCAAACAGTGTACAATTCTAATGAGTTATAAAGTCAATATGCTGAATGATCATTTTTATTTTCTCAAAAGTCTGGACCCTTTTTGACAAACTCTCTGTAATAATGTTCATAAAAGTTCACCAGACTTTCTGAAGTTCTAACATGGATAATGCTGCTTTTTGCTCCATTCTCTGTGAAGATGATCCCACACTTGGATAATGTTGCGATCTGGACCTATTTAAGATCCATCATTCCATCAGACGTGTTGCGAATGACTTTCTGTTCAGTTCTCATGTCATTTGAAAATCCGAAGCCTTTTCTCTCCATTTTCCTTCCTTAAGAGCAGCTTTTGGCAGCCACCTTGGGGAGAATTGGTCAAGCTTTAGCCAACAGCAGGTGAATTATCAAGGTTCCACATGCATCTCTCAGGCCCTATATCTAGTCTTCACTCTTTTTTAAAAAATTTTTTTTATTCCCCTTTATCAGTGACATCCCTTTTACAGTCTTTTCATCTACTGTTGTTAGGTTTAACTCTGAAACTTCTTCTTTATTCAAGTTTTCTTAACAGTTTAAGGCCACACCATTCTGAGAAATATGAAGTTTTCAGCTAATAACTATTGGTTGGAAACAAACTGTCTAATATCACAATAAAATCTGGTTCTTTGCAAAATTGGCCCACATGTGTTAGCATGGCACTGGTTCATACACAAAGTCAAAAGCCATTTTTATGCTTTAATGATGTAAACATCAGTTATAAGTGTCACAATCAGCCTTGCTTCCTCCAGCATTGCTGCTTGCCACACCCCTAATCAGTTCACTGCTCTCACCTGCCTCTGCCACCTGTTCACAATCCTCATCAGTTCAGCCTGCGCATATATGCAGCCTCCACCATTCACTCACTGCCAGATTGTCATTGCTCTCATGCCTGACCTTCCAGCACTCCGACTGCAATTGCCTGCCAGTTACCGACCTGATCTGTCCCCGACTTCCGCTTCCTGCCTTGCCCTTGGAGCCTGCTCCCCAGTGGTTACTGGGTTTCTGTCCTGGAGGACCCCCAACCGTGAGTTGTGGATCTTCACTCACCTTGTTGTGCTAGGTGTCCACTCTGTCGGCCCAGAGGAAAGTTACTATGCCCTGCTCTGCTCTACTCATTGGGAACCAGAGTTCAACTCCAGCACCGAACCTCACCAAGTGGCTGAAATAAAAACTGTTAATCTGCCCAGATCTCTTGTGCTGCTTTTGGGTCCTTTCTCCGATCATTTCAATAAGTAGCTTAAGATGAATAAAAAAACAAACAAACACACACACATATCTTAGAAAATGAACAGTACAAGGACTATGCTGAAAATGGGTGAAAAAGCAGCTGATGTCTAAAGAAATAATGTTGAAGCACCTTCAGAATCTGAAAAACTTAAGAGCAAGATGACAATAAAAGATCAGTAGTAATGTGGCAAAAAGACACTTTCTTAGATGTATTTGGAAGTTTGAAAATAGAAGAGAGACCAACTATAAGTGAAGAATCAGGGAATTAATATGGCAAATGAGCATCCATATATAACGCGTGCAGGAGCATGTGTGACTGAGAGGGTGTTGGAATGCTCATACATCAAGCAGGCAGATGGTCCTTTAGCAGGAGGTACAGGACCGCCCAGAACTTCTGTAACTGTGTGTGTGTTTGAGTGTACACTCTATGTTCGGAGTGTGTGTGGAAACAGCAGGTTTCCGGAAACAAGGAGCAAATTCCCAGCAGATCTGCTGGTTCAGACACAGTTGTGATTTACGAACACATAATACACTCCATCCATTTGTCCATCTGTCCTATCTCTCATGTCCTTGCTGGCAAAACGGTAGAGTCTCACACGCACACAAACACACACACACACACACATATATATATATATGTATGTATGTATATATATATATATATATATGAACAAACAAAAAGGTGTCTCTAATCGTACCTTGCTGATGAGCAGATGGCCAAAATACCTGTCTAATGGTGCAGAAGTACTGATAAAATAGTAATATACTAGCTGTGTTTCTATAACAGCTTTTTGCTAAATAATAGTGATATTCATAACATTTCAACAATGTAGTTTCCAGGTGTTTCTATTGAATAATGTTTAGCACAGAAGCTGCAGCTCTCGTAAAATGCCATCCATCTGATGAGATTTTACGTGAACTGTGACTTATACAAGCACAGCCACATAGCGTTATTTCTTGCTGTGAAAGACTTTTTCACAGTTTTTCCAAGCCCTTCTCTGTCATTTCTCTTTCTAATTCATTACAAAATTCCACATTTCGCAGTTGTTTGCTCCCTGTTGTGAAATCTTTACCTGAAATTAACTGGTCACATGACCACCATGTCACATGCGGGCAGTGCTGTGGTGGTCAGTCGAGAAGTGGGTATATTCTAATTTTTCACCCTTGTTTTAATACATCAGCATATTTGCTCATTGTCACATAATTTCAGCTCTTCGATTTTATGGAGGATGAGTTATGAAATTATTAAACTGATACTGACACATAGAGCTGGTGAGAGACAGGCTCATAGACTTATATACAGATATCTTTATTATGTCTATGTTCAAGCTAAAGTTAATGCAGCTGATAGCTAACTGCACCAGTGATGCATAGTTAACCTTAGCTGAGTTTTGGGGCGACGTAGCTACGTGTGTGGGGATGTTTGTAATTGTAAAAGCAGCATCACAGGGAGCTTAGAAATTAAGAAATAGGAATGCTCTATGCGGACTGAAAAAGAAGTGGGTAAACCCGCGTATACCCTGGACTACACCACTGTGTCCGCGAAGGTAAACGCGGAAAAAGTGTTTTCATTACACTTAACATTATACCTCTGTAGCGAAATGTCTGAAATACGATCTCATGAGACCGTTAAAACATTTAAACAAGATTTGAGGGTTTTTTTTTCAAAAGTAAGTGTTTCTATAATTGTTTTGAATTAAAATATTTAAGTTTTGTGCAAATCTGGGTGTTTTGGAGACTTAGCTAGCGATTAACTCAAAGGATTGCTCTGCAAAATATTACTTTACTACATTTGTTTGCTTGTTTTTTTTTTAAATAAAATATTTATATTTGAACCACAATCCGAATTAAATGTCATTATCTCCATAATTTTTTTAAATTTATAATTTCTTTACTCAATTTCAACTCATTTTAGTAACAGCAGTTTTTTTTTTCTTCTTTGTATGAATACATATGTTGATGACTGTAAATCCATAACTGCTCTGATCATAAGACATGACCATATAACTTAAAAATAATTTTGGAGGGCAAGCCTTGGCTGTTAAAAGTGAGAAGCAGAAATTACATATTTTCGTAGCAGTCCAAGGGCATAGTCTGGATGAACATTTTAAGTCCAGGTGGATGAAGTTTGGGGTGTTGATAAGCATAAATGAGAAAGAAAAAACAGTGAGTCTTGTGGAGGAGTACAAGGCCACTGCGAGGCCAAGATAAAACCTGAAAAACACTCTTTGTCTGAAACTGCCGCAGACAGGGAGGAACAGATGCAAGATCTCTACACTGAAACAGCTGTGACTGATAGTTTGTTAAAGTTTAGAAGAAACTGTCAACTCATGTTTTGTTTCTTTTTAACGATGAACAGGACCATTAGATTTAAAAATACAGTCGGTGTTTGGATGATTTGTTAGTTTGCTTTGGCAGTCATTAAAATGGACATTTTTGCATTCTCTGGATGTTGACATGCTTGTGGTCAGACATTAATCTGGTAAATTTGGCTCTAATTTGGCCATTTTGTTTGTAAGGTGTCATTTAAAAATAAAAAAGTACATTTTCTGCCCATTGAAATTATTTTTAAGGGATTTGCAAAAACCTTCAAATTCAGACTCACATGAAACAGGTTTTATGTTATTTATTTAAAACGGTGCACCTCTGTGCTTTCCTTTCCTTTTCAGTCTTTGTTTAAATGTTGGATTTATTACATTGCTAATTCATGCATTGGTTCGGAATATGAAATTACCTTTCTGTACTTTGATTTAGGACATTTTTTCATTTTCTTCTACTTTTCCATTTCACCCTCTGCTGCTACATGTCACTCAGGGCCGGCAGCAAGAAGATTGTGATCTTTCTGGAAGCTTGTATGAATGTTAAGTACAAAACTCGATCGGGTTACTTTTAGTAAATATCCGTGTTATATTTCCCTGTACGCACACTGGCAAACCCAAATCCCAAAGATGGTGATTTGTGTACAATTTGATGTTTGTGGTTCTGGTTGACATTGTTATGCAGAAAATATCCTTTCAGTCTGCAGATGATTCCTGTACTGACATGTCTAATAACCTCGGGGGCATTAAATACCATCTTCACACATAATAAAAACAAGCTTTCTCAAAACCAGAACAACACAGGCACAACAAACATTTGATCAAATACATGTGGGATCATATCTGTGCTGTGCTTATATTAGTAGAAAGAATTCTGGTTTCAGTCTTTGTGGCAACTAAATTAAGAGAAAAATGAGGTGTTTGTTTGTTTCCTTACTTATGTTTTTCCATCAACGTTGCTTTGTTACAAATGAGTTGCTCTCCATTCCTCTTTACGTTTCACTTGCATCTTTGCTGCTTCTCACCATGCAGTTCTGTGTTTTCTTATGAACAATAGAAGAGCAGGAATTTTTAGGTGATTAAATTGATTAAAAAAAAAAAAAAAGTGGAAGGCTGATGATTTGGGCTTTTTTTGTAGCATCAAAACCAAGAAAGTTTGCAGACATTGAGTTGAAGAAAGATATTCTTTATTTTAGTCTTCTATGGTAAAATCTGAGGTAATGTGGACTTTTTAAAAATAATAAACTTGATATTATATGACCTTTCATGATGTCTTCCGTTCTAGTTTCCTGTTTTATTTTGTAGTTTTTTTCTCTGTTTAGTCCCCTTGCCTTGTTTCCTGTGTAACCTTTGTTCCTGTTCATAGTTTTCACCTGGTCTCGTTCGTTTATCTATTTTACCTGAGTCTTGCTTTGTATCGGTCCTGGGTTTTAGTTCTGTTTGCTGTTTCATTGTGTTAGCTCGTACTTGTGTTAGTGTTTGCTTCCCTTCAGTTCAGTTTGAAGTTACATCATTAAAACTTCTTCATTCTGCATTCCTGGCTCCGGTTCCTGCATTTGGGTCCTCACCACCTCCGCAACCCGTGACAAAACAGTGCTTAGAAGAACCTGCATGGGGCCTAAAAGCCTGCAGGAGACAGTGCAATGGCATTTCTTCACTTTGTCATGAACCTTTTCAACATGTTTGTTTGTCTTACTGACAAAGAAAATACTTGTTAACTTTTCTCCTTTTTATAAATCACACATCACAAACAGATGCACGACAGATCCATATTTGTGTTGTCATGTTTTTTGTTTCTAAAAAGGACTCAAGCTGCAGAAAGTTCAAATGGTTTTAATCAGAAAATTCTTCAGGGAAGGAATCAAGTGGATGAGATTGACGACGGTCTGGTAACTGCCGTGGCGGAGTGATCTGGTTTTACTGTGGTGGTGGTGAGGGATAGGTGTGCAGCTGTAGGTGGAGAGGGAGGAAAGACTGAGCAATGCGAAGGCCTGAGAATCAGGAGGGAAGGGTCACATGACAAGGGTTGTTAAAAACAGCAAGTTGGTGACATACAGTTGGCTGATTAGCTGCTATCTTTCTGGTAGTTTTACCTGCTGCTGTACTGCTGCTTCGACTGACAAACAGACCTTGTTGAATTGAATAGAAAAAAACAAAAGAATTGAACAGAACAATGCTTAGGGTGGGTGGCTGCTGGTGGTGGAGGTGTTAACTCTAGATACTCTGTGTTACAGATATTTATGATTAAAAAAAAAAAAATCTTGAATTTCCCCTCAGGGATGAATAAAGTATCTTTGATTTGATTTAATTGAATCTTTAACAATGCATTTGAAGCACTCAGACAGCCTTAAACTGCTGAGGTTAGTGAAGGCACAAACAAATTCGAAAGGTAAAATCAGGCTAAGGCAGGTTTAAACAAGGTAAAACGCTCAATAAAACCACATCAACCTACTCTGGTGCTGCTTGCTGCCACTACCAGCTTCACATCTGTAATCTGGGGAGATAAGTTTGATTTCATGGAGGCCTGAAAAGCTGATAATAAGATTCTGATTCTGATGAAAACATTTTTTTTTAAAAAGGAAAATGCATTCATGCTATATTCAAGAACCATTAACATCTCATTGATTCCAAAAGGGAAATTCATTTGTAGCTTGCCCACATGTCACCCATCAGTCATCCAAATAAGAAAACAATGGACTGACCATGTCAGCCTCAGGAGCCCAAACAGACAAAAAGATCATAAAAGCAGGAATAAGTGGATAAAATACACAGTAAATACGAGTCAAATGAGTAAAAGTTAGCTTGCTTGTTGAAGACTACTAAAGTCAGAAGAAAGCATTTGGAGAAGAAATTTTTCACTCCAGGAAGCATGCTAGCAGTGACGAGAAGGCAGCATCACAAACTCAGACATAATGTGTACTTTGTATGCAAGTCTGGCAAGTTTTCAAAAAAATTACATTTTTTTACAAAGTTGTAAAAGTTTGTTTCAGTTCTGCCTCATGATTACTGTAATGTAGAGCATTGTTTTAATGTTGAAATTGTAATTCTGCTAAGTGTTTGTAGGGAGACAAAGCTTCAGATTGTCATAAATAATATCAAATCAACTATTTCAGTAGGAGAACTGTATTGATAGTTTGTTTTCCAGGCATTGCACAAAGCTATCTACAGTAGAAGACTCCTGCCATATGGCAGCTGAAAGAAAGCAAACTAAAGTCTGAAACTGAGGAAAAATGGGAAAATCCGACAGAACCATGCATGTCAAAACAGCTTGCTTGTGCAATAATCTCCAGCTAGCAAACGTTAGCCAACAAGCACAGCCGTACTGTAGTGCATAAAGGAAGTTTGCCGGGGGCTGTTTAGCTGTGAAGTGGCAGTTCTCATTATTCTGATTGTTTGTTTGCACAGAAATTGAATTGGTCTTGAAAATAAGTCTGCGCTTAATGTAAAACACAGATTTACCATGAATGGATGGTTTATTTTCCCTCAGAGATTTTCTACCATGTTGGGTTTGCAGGAACATTTTGTTCTGCTACTGCCTGCATGATCCTTATCAGGGAGCTTGCAGCAGCCTTTAGCAGGGTGGGTGCCGGCAAAGTAAATGATAGCAGTTGTAATGGCCTCTCTTACATCACAACTTCCAGGAGTTGAAGAAAGTTCCAGAAACATGAGAAGCAAATATCAGATAGTGAATTTAGTTGAAAACTAATTTCATAGAACCTTTTTTCCTTGTTACACATATTTTCGCATGAACATTTTTATAAAACACTGCGTTTTAATCTGTTTATTTACACAGTGAATAAAATGAGATTAAAAAGACAGTGTTCATAAATGTCACGCTGTTGTTTGTAGGAATTCAGAACGACTTTTTTTCTGACGTTATCGGCCTGCGTCTCATGGGAGTTTCCAGTTCAACTGTCACAGTATCTGCTTTGCATCATTAAATCCATCTAAACAGAAGCTTCAAAGGGAAAAGAGGGCAATGTTAAGCAATTCAGCCTCATTCGGGGTAAAATAGATCTCCCTTCGTGGAACAGAAGGGCTCTACTGCAAACAAAGATGATCAAAGTGCTACAACGTGCAACATTAAAATATCATCATAATAAGTAACAGATTTTTAGTAACCTTTGCTTTTCTTTTGCAACTGACACACAAATGCTATTAAGTTATGATGTGGCAGATAGAGTCAGAAATGTAGGTGAAAACATGGGCTTTTAGCTTCAGTTCAGATGAATTACGTTTTTACTCTCTGGCCCCTTATCCTTCTCCTGACCCTAAATTCCTTGCCGTCTGTGTGTGGAGTGAAAGCCAAGAGGTGAACCTGTTGACAGACACGTTGACGTGCTTTTAAAAAAAGGTCGTCAGAGGACTATTCAAAACCCTGCAGCCTCAGTCCATTATTACACCTGCAGACTGCCTTGGTCGACATGTGGCGACAGTCTTCCTTTCACTATCCATCGATCAAGAGGTGACATGGTGGAACGTAGGCAGGACGTAACTGAAGCTGCTGCAACTGAGGGCTGAGAACAGCTCGGATGATGAGTGGCTTCACTCCGCAGCTCGCAGTGGTTAAATCTGAGGCTCCTTTAAGTGGTGTCATTATAGGTGCTCTGAAATTGTTTTGTTACTCTGAGGTCATCTGTTGTAACGGTGACCCCAGACTCTGATTCTTAAGGCCCACCATTAATTTGAGTTAGGTGTGTGGAAGCAGGGAAACATTGAACTCCTGAAGGACAATGGGCGTAAGAGACTTTAGTTGTGGATCCCTGTGGTATAATATTACAAATGGTGAAGAGACCTGGCATGTTTAAGCTAGCTTAGGCCCAATGGATGCTGAGTCAGCAGCTTTTCCTTCTCATTAAGAGTGAAATATATTAAAACCCAGACGAGATGACTGAGATTTGGTGAATTCATTTTCCTCAGAGAATATTTACTGATCCATACATAACATTTGGTGTTATCCTCAGATCAAAATTTGTCTGTGATCAAGCTCCTTGTTTTCCTCTCATCATCCTTTATATCTTTAGATCTATGCTAACATGACATGAAGACCTGCCTTCATGTAAACCTTTTTACACCCCTTATCAAATTGTCAAAGTATAGAGTGTTTCTTTGGACAAAGTATATATTTTTTAAGTGAATCATTTTCAGTTTGGAATAAACAAGTAAATAGCTTCATAAAGAAATGTGGTTTATGTGATTTATTCTTCAAGTTGCTGTTTTTCCTCTGACATTTGTCTGCTGTCTGCATGACTCAGTGCATGTTTGTTAGATTTATTCACATGGACGTGCTAGTTTCAAGTCTCGGATTGGGTCTGTTTTTTCTAAAACTCGACTCTGGTGGCACCATCTTATTCATATGGTATTAAACTAACCGCAACGAGCAATACAATGAGTGTTTTTCTGAACAGACGTATCTGCCAGTGAGTGTGGTGCCTGCTTTGGTAGATTTACACACTTTGGCACCCTCTAATATCAGCTATAAGTAGGCTAATTCAGCATCGGTTTTGAGTCTTGTCTCCTCTCTGAGCTCTTTTCAGCCAGTAAAAGTCTGTCACTTTCTCTCTTTCTTTTTCTTGCTTCCTCAAATAATATCCTGTTTTTTTTCTTTGCTGTGGTGAATGTTCAAAGCAACCATTGTGTTGATATCCAGTTGATGGCTTGTGACACAGTGTCCTAAAGCAAAACACATTTGTTAGGTGCTCACCTGGGCCAGAAAAAAACATTGTGAAGTGGGATTTCTCAGCTTTAAGAAGACAATGCAAGGTCAAATCTCCAGGAATGTACAAATTAATTGTTAGGTGACACCTGGAGAGTTTTTTTTTAGTACTACTAAAAGTAAATACAAGAATCCTGTCTGAAAAGGTTCAGACATTTTGAAAAATAAAGCTGCTCATAGCAAATATGGACTGTACTGTACAACTTATAAAATTAGATTTCCATTCATATTTACTGATATTTTGTACATAAATCATTACTCTTTTTTCTTTTTTTTTTTTTTTTTTCTGGTAAAATAGTTCCTCAGGTCATAAAGACAAAAGAAAAGTAGCATGATTCCTTTATCAGCTGACAGTAAGCTTCTTGGAGAAGCAGGGAAACATGGTCTGACAGAAGAAAATGAGGATGTGTCAGGGATTTGTCGCTGCCAGAAATGTACAACTTATTTCCATTTCTGTTGAGGATGGTTAACTTTGTGATGGATCTTAGGTAAATCGGTTCTAAAACCTTCATTATGCGTTTCCTCTGTTGCTCGATGCTCAAAACAACATCTTTTATCAGCTTTTTATATATTTCTTCTTTGCTGAAAGTGACATTTTTATTGACTTTGTACTGTGACTGCTCTTTCCAGTGTGAAATTTTCCTTCCAGTACATTCCTCTCACATCAGGCTGCACAGAAACACTTATCTGTCCTGCTCCGAAGATGACTCATTAGGACAAAACTAGCTTGTGGCCTGTTCTTTACCTGACTGCATGCAGACAGAGATGTTTGCATTTTAACTTAGTTTTGTTGATGAGTTAATGATCCAGAGCGTTTTTAGGTGCTGCACTCTTTGCTCTCAGTAAATGCACCTACAGTTTAACTCCAAGAATAAACTGCAGCATCTAAGACATCTTTGCTCAAACAAACATCTGGTTGCAAAGTTTTCTTTTGGGTTCTTTTTTTTTAATGACCTGTACATAAATTGTCCTGTTCTGAAAATCAGATGTTGGTTTTGTTTTTATCTAACTGTTTTTTGTCTGTGTTTTATTATTTATAGCCTAAAATTCAACACTTTAAATTGAATATTTTTGCATGTGTATATTTTAGTGTGGTTGCTGGGATAGGCTCCAACTTCTCCTGCTAACCCTGAATTGGACAAAGCAATTAGGGAAATCGATGGATGGATATTTTAGCGTATTTCAAAAGGATCCTTCTTATATGTTAAGAACATATTGTTTGAAAAATACTGTATATTTAATTAAATCTTCCTTTTCACGCAGTTATAGCAGATTCACCTTGTAGTTGCAGTATTATGTTAAAGTCAGCATAACTGAACTTTGGCACAGTTTCACACTTCTGTGAGTTATGGTTTCTGATTTGGAGTTGATCATCCCAACCACGTCTTGCTCCAATAAGGTGGCACTCCACAAACTGCCACCTTATCGCATTTGATGGGTTTAACCCCCATTGGAGCCCACCTCTGGCTCGTTTCCAGGACGATGACACAGTCTTGTGCCAAGAAAAGTTTATTTTTCTTTGTCTTTTCCATTATTGTGTTTTAACGTCTGAGAAAGTAGGTTTTTCACAGCCCTTGTGGATGAAAAACAAATTCAGTCAATGTATATTAATATGATATCAGAAAAGCATTGAGCCCTTCATTGATACAAGAGCCTAGTACTGAAACCATATTTTAATAATACTGACTCAGCGGCAGGCGGATGATGGACGGGCAGACAAAACAAAATCCATAAAAATGGCCCTGGCAGAGCCCCACTGGTTAAAGAGGTTAAGTACCTGCATAAACCTGAAAACGGTGCTGTCTGGGGCAACACAGTTTTCAGAAGTTTTCAAAAGGATTTTTTGTGTAGCAAAATGACAACACAATCACAAATATATCCAAAGAAGCACAACGCTTGTCCAGTTCACGCTTGGATGAATATATTTGTGCTGCCAAATTCAAACAGTCATCTCTCCAGTTCTTTATGGTCTATCCTGGTAGAGTTTCACATCGTAACTTTCAGGTGAAAGTGACAGCAGCTGTGCAGGTGACATAGTTCTGTTGCTAGAACCGTACCTCACCTAGAATCTGGGGCACCTTCCTGAAGCCAGGTTTGGTAGGTGACCACTTAGTGGTTAAGCATTGGTACCTCAGGCTTGGTCAAGCAAAGGATGACAAAGAGACAGGCTGTCATCCCCATGTGGACTCATCACCACATGATGGCCGCAGTCGTCACTGAAAGAGGTGGATGAAGGTGGAACTTGGTGGTCCAATCTTTGGCTACAGAATGGACATCAACTGTTTAACCAAACTTTAAAAATAAGATCATCAGGTTTTTTTTTTGTTGGAGATTCACCAAATCTGTCATAAATATTGTTGAAAATGTACAGATATGAAAATCAAAACACATCAGTCGTTGATTAAAAAATCGCAACATTTATATGGATTCAGGTCCTCAAATATATTCTGAAGATAGAATGATAAACGAATGGCTGAAAAAAAAAACTTGATGAAAAAATTATTCATTAATCTCAGAGGGAAATTGCAAAGTTGCAGTTAAAGCATCGTTTTGAGAAACTGTAACAGTTGTAACCTGCTGCAGCTGTAAGTGAAGGTAAATGTAAAACAATGGAAATCTAGTCTGGCTATAATTTTATATAAATCTTGAGCTAAGCCGCACCACCATCAGTGGTTTTCATGTTTACTTAGCAAATGCAGGGGATGAGTATAACACCTGTGGTGGAAAATACTCTGGTCTTGAGAAGTTGTAATACATCTAAGAGTCAACTGTCCTCTTACAATGAACATTTTATTATAAACTAATACAAGCACACGCTGGAGCTTGGAGAGAGAACTCTCTCTGCAGATGTTGAAGTAACATCCGATTATAAACCATGCTTAACTCCTCCTAGTTGCTGGGCACACCACAGAAAACAATCATTCTCTTCCTGACCTTTAACCTTAAGCAACTGGTCAACCAAGCAGTTGACAAAAACAGATGCCCTGCAGGAAACTCTTCCTCTCTCAGACTTTGTCTGCACATTCCAGACAAGGATCATATAACTTAAAGAAAGCTTTGTGCATAGACACAAAACACAGCAGGATCACAGCAAATCAATGCATATATGTCTAATACTTAATTCAAACCAAAACCCATAATAATTTCTCCAACACTCTCCCTCCTCTTGGTCCTACAGGACCAACAATAAGAAGAGAAATTGTTATCAGAACGCAAAAATACATACAGAAGACAACATTCTCAAAACATCAGGAGCCTCATGCCTGTCGGGTTTTAAAAGAATCCTTCAGAAATTACAATAGTGAGGAGCCATTCACTTCAGCTTCAAAATCTCAGTCTAACAATAAATGTAAGAAAAGTGGAAACAAATCATTCCTCTTAGGGGGTGACAGAGGTGTAGTGAAGACACTGTCGGCGTTCTGGTGGGACTTGGCATGTCACAGTCGCAGTGGAGCGCTTCTTTCACCTTTCACTGATCTTGCTTGAGAGCGAAGGCTGGTCTTCAGGTGTGAGAGTAGACAATCTCACTTACCCACGCAACCACAGGGATTATTCTTCCCTTTGTTGGGTGGTGCGTTATTCTTCTGTAATTTCAGACTGAAGCGCTTCAGGAGGTTCAAGCAATCTGTAGTGCCAAGCAGCTCACTCTGCGACCTTTACCACTGTCTGGGTCGTCAGGAAAACCTGAAATGGCCTAAACCATCGATGTTGGTTCCAGCGCTGATGTTTAAAGCTTCTTATCAGGACAAAATCTCCAGGCTGAAGTGAATAGAGCTGCGTAGATGCTGATTCATGAAGGGCAGCTTTCACCTGTGTGCAAATGCCTGAAAAGGGTTCTTATGAGGTTAGGACAGTATGTTAAAACATTACTTTCACACAGAGCTGTGTCTGAACAGGCAGTCTTGGAAGGAACCATGCCCGCTTGGGTGAGGGTCCTGCAAAAAGAATCACAAAAAGGCCCATGTTTCCATGTTACGCATGCGCATGTACATCAGAACCAGAGAAAGTACTTTTGGTCCAAGGAAGACCTGAAAAGAGAGCCAGAAGGAAATTTCCCCGTCTGCAACCTGTGGGAGGAAAACATTCAGGAAAATGGCATCCAGAAAGTCATTCATAAGAGAGCGCCAAAACATGGACTTGTTTTCAGCTAAAGAGTAAGCTCAAGTAATGAGAACTGAGACGGGAGAGCTGCAGCCTCACAGTCACAGCAGTGTCACAGTCAGAGCAAACAGCATCAAAAGGAAAATCAAGTCAGGGTCAACTAGAGGTCGGTCAGGCAGGCCAGGCCTGGGGGGTGCAGAGGATAGTCAGTTTCAGCTAAACAGTCAAAGAGTAAATCATGAACAATACAAAGCAACAGTTAGGGCCACTCAGTTATCTGGTAGGTAATCATTCAAAGGAACCAAATTCATTTAATTACATTTTGCAAAGTTCCTATCAGGTAGTCTGATCTTAACCAACAACCAGAAAAAATCCTCTAGTACTGCATAGTACTAGAGGATTGCGATTGCGAAACAGTGAGTAAATGTTTGGTTGTAGGGCCTCATTCCTTGGCCTGGTCTTGTGGATAATCATTCAGCTCGTATCACTCGATCTGCTCAGGAGTCAGATGCGCCACAGCCACCATGCTCCCCACCAATCAGCATACAATCAGCCAAGCTGCATGCTGACAAGGGTTTAGAAGGGAACGCTGCAATGTGTCCAACACCATACAGCAGACAAGCTTTTGAGACTGAACCATTTGGTCATGTGGTGTATTTTCTTCTCCAGTAAGGGGAAAATAAAGATCATAGCCTCATAATTATAATAGTTTTCTTCTGAATCCTGTGGCAAACATATTATGTGAACCATGTTCTGTGCTGTGAACATCATGTAACTTGAATATTACATTGTAATTGTGTGTGTGAGACTATATTATCAGTGGATTCATAACTCAGTTCTCTCCTGGGAAAGCTGAACATGATCTTGCTAAGAAGATACACTTGTTCTGAGAACTTCTCTTCTCGCCGTTAGCTCACATTTAGCTAAAGTGAATTTATTGCAAGGGAAATTTACTCTAGCAAAGTTACGTTGGTTCACCATTCCTATTTTAAGGTCAAGAATTTTCTTTTTTTCCTAACATTATGCTTATTTTCAGCATCCTTCAGCTGCATTATTTATTTCCAGTTTATCTAGATTTATTTAGACATGCTAGGCATAAATAATAATTGCAGTAGTAAAGGAATAAAAATCACCTTATGAATGTCTGAAAGGGAAAAGACAGAAACCTAAGCTTATTGCCTACAGTACAGTAATTTAACAGAATAAGTCCCTAATACTATAAATCACATCTCTCACATTTCAGATTTTTCATTCTTAATATGTTGTTGCTCTTTAAAATGTTCTCAGGTGATAATAAAGAATTGCTTTTCCTTAGGAAAAGGGTTCCACATTCATACAGGGAGTGGCTTTTATGCTCTTATAAAAGCTTTAGGAAGAAAAGCACAAGCAGCTATTTTACACAGGATTTATATGTTTGTTTCTGCCTAACATGCTATGACATCATCTCCTTCAGTGAGCAGAAGGCCTTTAATGAACACACTCTTTTCCTCACTTCCCTCTCTCATACATTTTTTGTTGTTTGTTTTTTTTTCTTACTGCAGTAAATTAGATTTTACACAAACAATTCACTTCAACAGTTGGATGAATGCATGTGAATGGGTCGTGCCCCCACGTTTGTCTACCCCCACACAAGCTTCTAGGCTCTCCTGCGAGAGTCCGGTGTGGCTTCACAAGACGTGGTTTTAATTCTCCACACAATCAATCCAATCAAGTTTAACACAGGAAATTTTACACAACCACCCCAGTTTCCCCTCACATGAAGACAGAGATTTCAACTTCTTAATGGTGCTGTACATCAACCTCCTACTGCAAAGGAACTAGTTCTGTTTGCAGCGGATGTACACAGAGGGTCAATCCCACACCTTTGTAGAATTCATTCATTCATTCATTTTCCGAACCGCTTATTCCAATTCAGGGTCGCGGGGAAGCTGGAGCCTATCCCAGCCGGCTTTGGGCGACAGGCAGGGTACACCCTGGACAGCTCGCCAGTCCATCGCAGGGCCACACAGAGAGACTAACAACCACTCACACTCATTCCTAGGGACAATTTAGAGTGACCAATTAACCTAACATGCATGTCTTTGGATGGTGGGAGGAAGCCCACTGTGTCTGTGTTTGTTTCGACGGCCTGGGAGAGGGATCGGAAACCTGCAGATGTGCTACACCTCTCGGCTCTCCTCTCTGGCTCCTGAGGAAAATAAAATGTAATTCTGCATGACAAGATTGATTCATGGCCATTGTCAGTTATGCTGGCTTGCCTGTTTGCTTGACTTGTGGCCAGAAACATCTTCTTCATCTTCATCTTCGTGCCGCTTATCCGGGTCGGGTCGCGGGGGCAGCAGCCTAAGCAGGGAAGCCCAGACTTCCCTCTCCCCAACCACATTTGCCAACTCTGCGGGGGGGATCCCGAGGCGTTCCCAGGCCAGCCGAGAGATATAATCCTTCCAGCATGTCCTGGGTCTTCTCCAGGGTCTCCTCCCAGAGGGATGTGCCTGGAACACCTCACCAGGGAGGCGTCCAGGAGGCATCCTGACCAGATGCCCGAGCCACCTCAACTGGTTTCTCTCGATGCGGAAGAGCAGCGGCTCTACTTTGAGCCCCTCCCGGATGACCGAGCTCCTCACCCTATCTCTAAGGGAGAAATTCTGTCCATATAAGTTATGAACAGAATCGCCTTGGCGGAGTCCAACCCTCACCGGAAACGAATCCAACTTACTAACGGCAATGCGAACCAAGCTCTGACACCTGTCGTACAGGGACCGGACAGCTCGTACAAGGGGGTCCGGTACCCCATACTCCCGGAGTACCCCCCACAGGAGCCCCCGGGGGACACGGTCGAATGCCTTCTCCAGGTCCACAAAGCACATGTAGACTGGTTGGGCAAACTCCCATGCCCCCTCCAGGACCCCAAAGAGGGTATAGAGCTGGTCCACTCTTCCGCGACCAGGACGAAAACCACACTGCTCCTCCTCAATCCAGGATTCGACAATCCAGCGGACCCTCCTCTCCAGGACCCCTGAATAGACCTTCCCAGGGAGGCTGAGGAGTGTGATTCCCCTGTAATTTGAACACACCCTCCGGTGTGGTGGTCCCCCTTTTTAAAAAGGGGGGCCACCCCAGTCTGCCAATCCAGCGGTACTGCCCCCGATGTCCACGCGATGCTGCAGAAGCGTGTCAGCCAGGACAGCCCCACAGCATCCAGAGCCTTAAGGAACTCCGGGCGGATCTCATCCACCCCCGGGGCCTTGCCACCAAGGAGCTTTTTAACCACCTCAGTGACTTCAGCCCCAGAGATAGGAGAGTCCACCCCTGAGTCCACCAGCTCTGTTTCCTCATCGGAAGACGTGTTGGTAGGATTGAGGAGGTCTTTGAAGTATTCCTTCCACCGATCCACAACGTCCCGAGTTGAGGTCAGCAGCTCCCCACCCCCACTGTACACAGTGTTGATGGAGCACTGCTTCCCCCTCCTGAGCCGCCGGATGGTGGACCAGAATCTCCTCGAAGCCGTCCGGAAGTCTTTCTCCATGGCCTCGCTGAATTCCTCCCATGCCCGAGTTTTTGCCTCTGCAACGGCCGAAGCCGCACGCCGCTTAGCCTGTCGGTACCCATCAGCTGCCTCCAGAGTCCCACAGGCCAAGAAGGCCCGATAGGACTCTTTCTTCAACTTGACGGCATCCCTCACTGCTGGTGTCCACCAGTCCTGGGATTACCGCCACGACAGGCACCAACGACCTTACAGTCACAGCTCCGGCTAGCCGCCTCAGCAATAGAGGCATGGAACACAGCCCATTCAGACTTAATGTCCCCCGCCTCACTCGGGACATGTTCGAAGCTCTGCTGAAGGTGGGAGTTGAAGCTCGCTCTGACAGGGGACTCAGCCAGATGTTCCCAGCAGACTCTCACAACACGTTTGGGCCTGCCAGGTCTGACTGGCTTCCTCCCCCACCATCTGAGCCAACTCACCACCAGGTGGTGATCAGTTGACAGCTCCGCCCCCCTCTTCACCCGAGTGTCCAAGGCATGTAGCCGCAGGTCCGACGATACGACTACAAAATCGATCATCGAACTGCGGCCCAGGGAATCCTGATGCCAGGTGTACATATGGACACTCTTATGTTGGAACATGGTATTCGTTATGGACAATCCATGACGAGCACAGAAGTCCAATAACAAAACACCATTTGGGTTCAGAGGGGGGGACCATGCCTCCCAATCACTCCCCTCCAGGTCTCACTGTCATTGCCCACGTGAGCATTGAAGTCCCCCAGCAGAACAATGGAGTCCCCAGAAGGAGCACCCTCCAGCACTCCCTCCAAGGACTCCAGAAAGGGTGGGTACTCTGAACTGCCGTTCGGTGCATAAGCACAGACAACAGTCAGGACCCGTCCCCCCACCCGGAGGCTGAGGGAAACTACCCTTTCATCCACCGGGGTAAACTCCAACGGGCAGGCACCAAGCTGGGGGCTGATGAGAATGCCCACACCTGCTCGGCGCCTCTCACCATGAGCAACTCCAGAGTGGAAGAAAGTCCAGCCCCTTTCGAGGTTCCAGAGCCCAAGCCATGCATCGAGGTGAGTCCAACTATATCTAGCCGGAACCGCTCAACCTCGCGCAGAAGCTCACGCTCCTTCCCCACCAGAGAAGTGACGTTCTACATCCCTAGAGCCAGCTTCTGCAGCTGGGGATCGGATCGCCAGGGTCCCCGCCCCTTGCTGCCGCCCAGCTCACATTGCACCCGACCCCTACGGCTCCTCCCACAGATGGTGACCCCACGGGAGGTGGGGCCCATGTAACCCTTTCGGGCTGAGCCCGACCGGACCCCATGGGCAAAGGCCCGGCCACCAGATGCTCGCTCACGTACCCCACCTCCAGGCCTGGCTCCAGAGGGGGGTCCCGGTAACCTGCGTCCGGGCAAGGGAACATTTCTGCCCGAGTTTGTGTTCATCATAGGGCTCTTGTGAGCCGTACTTGGTCTGGTCCCTCCCCTAGACACCTGTTTGCCATGGGTGACCCTACCAGGGGCATAAAGCCCCAGACAACATAGCTGCTAGGATCTTTGGGACACACAAACCCCTCCACCACGATAAGGTGACGGCTCAGGGAGGGGGGCCAGAAACATGAAAAGCAAAAATTAAAAACAAAAACCATCAAAAAGGTAATTCCAAAACAAACACAGCATTGACGAGAAAGTACCAAACTGAAGGTGATGGAAAAAAAAAAGTGGTTACAAAACTTCTGTGGAAACACTTCTGAACACTTCAAACACTTCAAACTTACTTATACATTCATATATTGGAGCATCTATCATTGGACTTGACTTAAATCAGAAACATCTCTACCCACAAAGACAGGAAAAATACCATAATTTGTGGTATTTTGTAGATATATTAACCCTGCTGATGTGCAGGTTTGCCATTTTCTTTTGTCATCATGACAGAAAAAGCAATAAAATGTTGACAGTTTTGTTTATGTTAAGTTATTCTTTAGAGACAAACAGGTTTTGCCGCTTTAAACTGTTTTTATTTTGTGGTGAAAATGTCTTTTTCACGAGGAAACGCTGCAGACATCTGGCCTCGGATGACTCGTATCCTTTTGCTTCGCATATAGCGGATCATTCTGCTCGCTCATGGATTTGTCTTTGTAAGATTGCTGAAAGTTAAAAAGTGAAACCATCTAAACCTAATGCGCAAATCTGGCATTTGCTCAATGTTGAAAGTAGCAGTGACATTTGGTTCCACTGGAAGTCAATCAGGACAAAAGCATCAGCCCAGTGACCCCCAGTGTAAATGCAAATGTTGAGCAGTATGGATTGAACAGCATGAGACGTCAGCAGCAGGTTACATAAGGTGGATTTTTGCTTTCATTTCCTCCAGGCTCTCCTGCTCTCAGGTTCACCTGCTGCCAGTGGCTTCATGCCCACCTTCTGTTGGTGTTTATTTCTAGACCAGACCTCCTCCCTCCTTTTCTCCTCTCCTCATTCATCTGCCACCCTCTTTCTGCTTCTCCTTCATCACCCCACCACCTTGCTGTCCACCTCTTTGCATGTCACAGTTTCAATCTTTGTCACAGCTCTGCTTTACCTTCCATCCCTCCTCTTATCATCTCTGTTTTCTGTCACTTTCCTTACATTTCTCACTGTCACTCTTCCTTCATCAGCAGTTCCTTCACGTCTTGTTTACCTTCTGCAACCCATCTTTTTTCTCCTCTTCCACCCTCTTTTGTTCCTCACCTCCTTAATTATCAACTTTACGTCTCTTTGCTTTCCCCGCATTTAAACTGTCACCTCTTCAATTCTCCTGCTTTTCATTAAATTCTCCATGGGTGTGTGTGTGTGTTCTGTCTCTCCATACTGTGTTTTCGGGTCTTTCTACCTGCACGGCCTGGAAGTGCTGAACATGAAGCCTCGGGGAAGCTTCTGTTCACCTTCTGGTCCAGCTGTAAAGGGATGGCACCTTTTTTCCCCTACAAATTTTCATATATAATATATATATATATATATATATATATATATAGATAGATAGATAGATAGATAGATAGAGATACACTGCTCAAAAATATAAAGGGAACACTGAAATAAAACGATGTAGATCTGAATGAATGAAATATTTTTATTAAATAATTTGGTCTTACCATAGTTGAATGTGCTGACAACAAAATCACACAAATTTTATCAATGAAAATCAAATGTATCAACCCATGGAGGTCTGGATTTGGACTCAAATTAAAGTGGAAAAACACACTACAGGCTGATCCAACTTTGATGTAATGTCCTTTAAACAAGTAAAAATGAGGCTCAGTAGTGTGTGTGTCCTCCGCATGCCTGTATGACCTCCCTACAACGCCTGGGCGTGCTCCTGATGAGGCGGTGGATGTGCTCCTAAAGGATCTCCTCCCAGACCTGGACTAAAGCATCCGCCAACTCCTGGACAGTCTGTGGTGCAACTTGGCGTTGGTGGATGGAGCGAGACATGATGTCCCAGATGTGCTCAGTTGGATTCAGGTCTGGGGAACGGGTGAGCCAGTCCATAACATCAATGCCTTTGTGTTGCAGGAACTGCTGACACACTCCAGCCACATGAGGTCTAGCATTGTCTTGCATTAGGAGGAACCCAGGGCCAACCGCACCAGCATATGGTCCCACAAGGGGTCTGAGGATCTCATCTCGGTACCTAATGGAAGTCAGGCTACCTCTGGCGAGCACATGGAGGGCTGTGCGGCCCTCCAAAGAAATGCCACCCCACACCATTACTGACCCACTGCCAAACCGGTCATGCTGGAGGATGTTGCAGGCAGCAGAACGTTCTCCACAGCGTCTCCAGACTGTCATGTCTGTCTCATGTGCTCAGTGTGAACCTGCTTTCATCTGTGAAGAGCACAGGGCACCAGTGGCGAATTTGCCAATCTTGGTGTTCTATGGCAAATGCCAAACGTACAGATACAGCAAACCTTCTTGCCACAGCTGGCATTGATGTGCCATCCTGGAGGAGCTGCACTACCTGAGCCACTTGTGTGGGTTGTAGACTCCGTCTCATGCAACCACTAGAGTGAAAGCACCGCCAGCATTCAAATGTGACCAAAACATCAGCCAGAAAGCATCGGAACTGAGAAGTCGCCTGTGGTCACCACCTACAGAACCACTCCTTTATTGGGTGTGCCTTGCCAATTGCCTATAATTTCCACCTGTTGTCTATGCCATTTGCACAAGAGCATGTGGAATTGATTGTCAATCAGTGTTGCTTCCTAAGTGGACGGTTTGATTTCACAGAAGTGTGGTTGACTTGGAGTTACATTGTGTTGTTTAAGTGTTCCCTTTATTTCTTTGAGCAGTGAAAACATTTGCATTTACACTGGGGGTCACTGGGCTGATGCTTTTGTCCTGATTGACTTCCAGTGGAACAAAATGTCACTGCTGCTTTCAATATTGAGCAAATGCCAGATTTGGGCATTAGGTTTAGATGATTTCACTTTTTAACTTTCAGTAATCTTGCAAAGACAAATCCATGAGCGAGAACCAAAGGGAAAAGTGAGTCTCCTCTGTTTTGTGAAAGAAAAGACAGATGGACGGATGGATGGAGTGTGTTATGTCTGTGACACCTCTTTTTCTTGCTGCTGTTGTCTTCATTTGTGTGTTTGTGTATCTTTCATTTTGTCTTCAGGATCAGACATGTAGCTCAATCTGGTGGATTTAGGGGTGTTTTTGTCTTAAAAACGGCTACTTTCCATTTACACTATATTTTGAGTTACTGTCCGTCTGAAGTGTGAAGGACTTTCCTATCAATCTTGCTACATTTGGCTGAATCCGAGCTGACAGTTCATCTTTGAACTTCTTAGGAATTTGTCTCACTCTTTTTGTCACATCATCAATAAGCAGAGGTGATCCAGTACCACTGGAAGCCATGCATGTCCATGCCGTCACACCGCCTGATGTATATGTATCTTCCTGATAGCGATCTGCTCTCAGTCTCCTCCATACCGTCTCAAACCACAATTTGGCATTTTTAAAGTTCTTTTTTGTTTGTATGGGCAGCAATTTTTTTTTCTTTTTAATTTTGATGGTTATAATTTTCTTTTCTCCTAAATGATACAATTTCATCTGGTTTATTCTTTACATGGTATCTTACCATTTTCCCATTCTTTATTAGAGTAAACCTGTATCGTTTGTGGACTTGTGGCCTTTTAAAGTATTAGCATTAAATTTGAAATCGATGCGTTTTTTTTCTTATTTTTTTTCTTCCATGTTTCAGACTGTTGATTTTATCCAACAAATTCAGTTAAAATCTGTTTGCAGAGCTGCTGATTATAACCTGAATACTCCTCACTTCACCATCCGCTTCAGGAGATGCAGGAAAACCAACAAGGCCTATAAACTTGAAGATGGCCTCTCTAGCCATTGCCAGGCTTTTCTCCTATAGACTGCTGCAGAACAACGCGGTGACTTCAACTACCACAGTGAAATAAAAAAGAGCACAGGCAAATTAAATTGTTTATTGGAATTATTTATGTGAGAAATAATCATCTGGACACATTTTATGATGGTGATCAGCCCAGTTCTTCGGTCATTATTATAATCTATTATGTATTTGATCTTTTTTATTTAAATTACCCTCCTCTGTTCCTGTGTTCTCTGTAAAGCACTTCACCATCATTAGAATAAAAAAAAAAAAAAACACTGCTCCAAGCATTTCCAGAAACTATACCCTCTTTTCTCCAAACGCTATACACTAAATAAGTTTCTCAGAATTTCAAAAATCTCTTGCAAAATGAAACACAGAACTGAAATCCATTTTGTCTCTTTTAAAACTGTTTTCTTCTACCAACACACATGGCCATCTTGTATTTATGTCTTAAATACATGTGTTACATTGTTCTTAATTGAAGTGTTTGAATGACATTTACTGTTATACATGTAGCACAAAGGTTATTTTCCTTTATGTTTCATGTAGCAATATTCGTCATTTCTTGTGAGAAACACAAGCATCTGCAGAGATACAAAACTGGAAGAAAAATCTATCTGCTACAAAACGAAGACAGACAACTGAAGAGATAAAAAAAAAAAAAAAAAGAGGAGAATATAATGAAATCTCTCTCTGTCTCTCCTCTGCTCCTGGTCATTTGAAAGATTTGTTCATATTTGTCTTTGTCTTCCTGGATGACCTCCATCACCTACTAGGCCTTGTCTTCCTCTGACTTCTCGCTATTCCATCTTCTTGCTCAAGATCTGTATAAGTCACCTCAGGCTTTCTTTTTTCTTTGAAAAACTAACATATTGAACAGATTTTCAAAGTGAGTTTACACACACACACACACACACACACACACACACACAAACACACACACACACACACACACAGGTACAAAATAGAAATTAGAAAGTATGAAACTGAAGTCTGCAAAATGAAGGAGGCTATATTTAGACTTTTGCCAGACTTTAGAATATTATTTAAGCATGAACAGTAAAATTGTGCTTAGAGTTTAGTGGTTTGGAGTCATTTTGTTGATTAATGGGCTAATGTGTAGTTTGAAAAACAAACCTGTATTATTAGCGAGAACTATTACTCAATTACTCAGAATGAGTAAATATTTATATGACTGAGTATATATATATATATATATATATATATATATATATATATATATATATATATATATATATATATATATATATATATATATTTATATATGTATGTATGTATGTATATGTATAAACCACTAAAAAAGAAAAAAGAAAAACAAAAACACGCTCTTAGATACTCTAATTTTCGTTTCGTTGAACCACCTTTAGCTTTGATTACGGCAGCATTTGAATGTTTCTGAACGTAGACCTGAGTCACCTCAGATCAAAGAGCTACTGCTGTGATGATTGGTGGGTCTTATTTCTTCTCCATGGGACACTGAGTTTCTTGTTTAATGGCACTTTTTTGGGTTCTGTTTTGTTTCCTGTTCTAGTTTGGAGCATTGGTTTCCTTCGTATATTCTGTATGTGTGTCCTGCTCCTTGTTATCAATTGGCACACCTGATTCTCATCTTGTAATGAGTGCATACACTCTCAGACCATGTTCACACGTAGCCGGTAGTTTTGTAAAATCAAATATTTCCCCCCCTCCACCCAGTAAAAAACATGAGTCCACATGACCTCGTTTTTCAAAAACAAATCCTTCCACACATATCCGCATAACCGCATTGTTAAGCACATTCACAAGCATATGAAACCTTTAGGTAGCAGTAGCACCCCTAATCCTATCCAATTAGAATAACCTTCCATCTCATGACATCATTTCCACAAAACACAAAACATGCCTCCAACGTGATGTGGTTAGTTGGCAGAAAATAATTGTCCTTAATGTCGTCCTTCGCCTTTGGTCGTTTATGTAGAGCATTATTTGTGTCATGATTTGGGTTTTTCCTGTGCTTTGTTTTCGGGCTTCCTGTTTTATTTAGTAGTTTTCCTGTTTAGTTCCCTTGGTTCTTGGTTAGCTTAATAGCTTTCCTGTTCATTCAGTTCACCTGGTCTTGTTTCAGTTCATTCCGTACACCTGTTTCTTGTTTGGTTCCCCAGTGTATTTATACCCCTCAGTTTCATTCCTTGGTTGCTGGATCATTTTGTTGTGTTAGTTCCTTGAGTTTGTCCTCCAAGATCCTGGGTTAAAATAAATTAGTCTTGAATCTGCATCCCTGTTCCCTCGGCTCTGCGTTTGGGTCCACTCCTTCACCATCTCCACTGCCCGCCGTGACAGAATGATCCAGCCAGACGCGGACCCAGCGGAGAATTTAACTCCATACGAGTTCTTCTGCAGATGGGCTGCTATGAACTCTCTAAGCCCTGGTAAGCCAGATTGGCAATTTGGTCTCCTCCATCTCTTGGGCTGACATGGACTGCAGCAATGGCAAGGAGGAGGCGGGACCGCAAGCAACGTTGCTCCCCTTCGCCGCCTGCTCCCACGTCTCCAGTGTCCCCGCCTGCTCCGAGGCCCACGTCTCCAGTGTCCCCGCCGCCTGCGTCCCAGCCCTGGTCCCCGCCGCCTGCGTCCCAGCCCTGGCCCGCGCCGCCCGCGTCCCAGCCCTGGCCCGCGCCGCCCGCGTCCCAGCCCTGGCCCGCGCCGCCCGCGTCCCAGCCCTGGCCCGTGTCCCAGCCCTGGTCCGCGCCGCCTGCGTCCCAGCCCTGGTCCACGCCTTCGGCGCTGCAGGCCCCCACGCCAGCGCCCAGAGAACCGTCCACATCCTCTCTCATGAGTTCCCGAGGGGGTCCCAGGTTGGGACGCTCCTCCACTGTCGCCAGTTCCCGAGGGGGTCCCAGGTTGGGACGCTCCTCCACCGGCCCCAGTGCCCGACGAGGAGGTCGCTCCTCCTCCACCGGCCCCAGCCCCGACGAGGAGGTCGCTCCTCCTCCACCAGCCCCAGCGCCCGCCCCTGTGTCCGGCGAGGAGGTCGCTCCTTCTCCTCCGTGTCCGGCGAGGAGGTCGCTCCTTCTCCTCCGTGTCCGGCGAGGAGGTCGCTCCTTCTCCTCCGTGTCCGGCGAGGAGGTCGCTCCTTCTCCTCCGTCTCCAGTGTCCAACGAGGGGGATCCAGAGCCGGGCCTGCCCCTGTCGTCTCGGCCTCCCGGTCGTCCTCCAGAGCCAATCGACCCCGTTTGTCTCTGCCCCCGGACTGTTTTCCTGAGCTGGGCCGTTTGGACTCCCCCTCGGCCCTGTGTCCCGGGACTTTGTTTTATCCCCTGGTCCCTCCTTCGGGCCCCCTCCTCCCACCCGTCTCTGGACTCTGGACTTTTTGGGCTGTCCGTTGGCCGGCCCTTGAGGGGAGGGTAATGTCATGATTTGGGTTTTTCCTGTGCTTTGTTTTTGGGCTTCCTGTTTTTATTTAGTAGTTTTCCTGTTTAGTTCCCTTGGTTCTTGGTTAGCTTAATAGCTTTCCTGTTCATTCAGTTCACCTGGTCTTGTTTCAGTTCATTCCGTACACCTGTTTCTTGTTTGGTTCCCCAGTGTATTTATACCCCTCAGTTTCATTCCTTGGTTGCTGGATCATTTTGTTGTTAGTTCCTTGAGTTTGTCCTCCAAGATCCCGGGTTAAAATTAGTCTTGAACCTGCATCCCTGTTCCCTCGTCTCTGCGTTTGGGTCCACTCCTTCACCATCTCCACTGCCCGCCGTAGCAATTTGAGCATGTACTTTCAAACAAACACGAGTGCCTGGACAACAGATAACACCATCAGAGTTGTAAGGACGTCCATGCTGTTGTAAATGTAAAAGAGTTAATGTGTTCAGTAAGCAGTGTACTATACGGATAAGGTTTTATTTTGAAGAGGCCAGACTGTTGTTGTCGAAAGTTTGATGGTGCTGACTAAGAATAAAATATGGCGGCTGTGCCAGTTACGCAGAACTTTATCATGTTCTTGTTTCATATATTTTAAGTGTGGGCGCACCACCTTCAGTTACATAAACAAAGGTCACATATGTGACATAATGGCATTTTTTTGTTACAGACGATCATGTTTAAAAACCCAAAACCACCGGTTATATATGTCCATATGCAAACGTGCAAACAGTATTTGCAAATCTTCACTTTGGTCAGAGTTTTGAAAAAACAAGCATTTTTTAATGCAGAAATCTGCGTTTTGGTGTGGATGACAGGCTAAATCAAAGAAAAATATCTTCAATTTGTGAGATACCCTGTGTGGACAAGGCCTCGGTGTGTATTTTGGCTTTGTCCACATGTAGTCCACACGACCTTTGTTTTTCTAAATCAAATCAATCCACACCCCTCCAGATAAACCTGTTAAACACATTCTGCCATGGTGCATGGAGGTGTGGACCCAAAATGTAGAGACGGAAGCCAGGGATGCAGAATCAAGATGCTTTAATCTAAAAACTATACTGAAGATAAACAAACACCAACTATCACATGAAGTCAACAAAAAACACAATGGACCAGCAACAGAAACCAAGGGCTATAAATACTGGGAAACAGAACAAGACACAGGTAAAATGGATGAACCCATTGAGTCTAGGTGTACTTAAAGGGGTGCTATAATGGTATTTCAAGTTTTCTGAGCTTTCTACAGTGTTGCAGTGTTGAATCCTCATCACACATCAGTTTCCATGGCGACGAAGAATGCGTCGTTTTCAGAGTTTTTTCTCCTTCGAAATCCTTGTGACGTCCTGGGGGATAAGGTTCGGTGATTGGTTACCTTCTACTGGTTAACAAGGGCATGTACAAATACATCAGGTGGGTGGAAAACATCGGATAAAGTTATTTCCAACGATGGCTGGTGAGTTTACCAAAGAGAGACATCCTGCTGCATTCGTTGCTGTGGGTTGCTGTTTTCCACTTTGTTTTCAGGGTCTGATTCAGGTTCCAACATGTAGGGCTGTATGCTATGTGTTGACATTGTATTTTGTTTTTTTTATTGAGTTCATATTAGCCTATTCCTTCTGTTTATGAGATGTTACAATGACGGCGAAAGCAGGTGCGGTGCGCGCTCCCTATGTAGTGCAGTGGCGGGAGGCGGGGCTTAATGTGGAAGACTCTCAATCCACTTGTTTTGCCCACAGGCTGATCTGACAGCCTACGGAGAGGGTCGGTCTGAAGTAAATAAAGCAATTTGTGACAATAACTCGATCAATCCCAGCCCTTCTGGTCTCAGAAATAAAAATAAATTAGCCTGAAATACACATAATAGTTCCACTTTAATGAATGGCAGGTCAAACAGGAAACAAGACAAATGAGAACTAAACAGGTAAAACTACAAAATAAAACAGGAAACCAGAACACACAAAACATCACATCATGACACATTCATGAGCATATCAAACCTTCAGGTGGCAGTCACGTCCCTAATCTTATCCAATCAGAATAACCTTCCATCTTGCTACGTCACTTCCACAAAACACGAAACATGCCTCTAACTTGATATTGGTCAGGTGGCAGAAAATAACCATCCTTAATCTTCGCCTTTGATCATCTATATGGAGCGGTACTGACAGCAATGTAAAAACCAACACAAAGCACCTGGACAATAGATAACACTAACACAGTTTTGAGGAGATCCATGTTGTTGTAAACTATGGTTGCACATTAGGCGTCATGGTATTTTTGTTGCATACGGTGATGTTTCAAAACTTAAACCCCGGTTATGTATATCTACATGCAGATATGCAAACGGAGTATTTGCAAATCTTCATTTTGGTTGGAGGTTTTTTTTTTTTTTTTTTTTAAAAGAATCCATTTTTGAGTGCATAAATCTGCTACGTGTGGACAAGACCTCAGTCACTGCCAGTTCATTTAGTTTGTGTGAGTTAGTTGCCAGTAAAGGCTGTTAAGTATTCTTTTATTTTCTTGTTCTCAAGGCTGCAAGGACAAACTTATGTCATTTTGTTCTCTAGGACATGATTGGGGACATATTGTGGCATGTCCTTGATTCATCAGCCAAGCAGAGCTTTCTTCTTGCAAGGCTTCAAGAAGTATTGTGTGATTAATCAGATATTTGAGCTTGGTGTAGTTAATGCAGAAAAGCATGAAGTAGACAAATGTTCTTACTTTTACTATTAAACAAAGCTCTGACTTCTGTTATTGTTTATCTTCCATTTTATTTTACTAAACGTTTAAGTTGCCTCTGATCACCATCATTGAGGATTTTTTACAGACTCTTCTCTTCTTCGACAAAGATAGTTTGTCACTATCCTTTATGTTTGGAATAAGACATTCAACATTTCTTAACCGTAATTTAGTAGTTTCTGTAATTTCCTTTAAACTGTTTTCTGCTGAATGCATGCCAATGATAGGACCTTACTTTAGTGCTTTATTCTGAATAATTCACATAGTACTATTTTTGTAAAGTTGTTTCAAATCATTGTGGCCAGTTACATCAGTAACGTAAATTCATTCATTCATTCATTGATTCATTCATTTTTCTAACCGCTTAATCCAATTCAGGGTCGCGGGGAAGCTGGAGCCTATCCCAGCTGTCTTAGGGCGAAAGGCAGGGTACACCCTGGACAGCTCGCCAGTCCATCGCAGGGCGTAGCGAAATTCCATCCAGCAATTTTACAAGTTTGAATTTTTTTAACTAATGTTGATTTTTTTTTTTTTTTTTTTTAATATAATATTCCCATCCAGCAGATATAAGGGACCAATCAGAGAAGGTGTGTTGTCTGAGAAATCACTGGTTGCAAACTATGCATGTGTCATTTTTGCTGCTGTTTCATTCAAACGTTCATTCAAACAAATTTCTTCTCTGCTTCTTAAAGCAAGCAACTAGCTGCTAAAGCAGATTCTCCAACTGTCCCACAAATATCCTAAAGTCCATCCTGAAGTGGCCATAGTCCAGCTTCAGCTTCTGGATTAAACAATAAAACTCCCCAAGTTCTCCTGTCTTTTCAAAAACAAGACGAACCCAGTGCTTTTTATTTGTCTTTTCATACAGAATCATCACACTGTTGTTGTGGCTTAATGTGGAATCCACCGTGGTTTTAGAATTTTCATCATTTATTCACAATGTTGCATCGCTTGGTGTGCATAGACAGAAAGGTAGATAATTCACCTCAGAATCATTCACAACTTTGTGTTGTTTGCTTGCATTGGTCTGGGTGTGTAAAGACCTTAAAACAGACCAACATCTTTTCCATGACTACAGGATGTGTCTTTCCACATGATTTTATATGAAATGATAAGTTACTCATTGCTTTATTTGGGGTTAAATAACTGGATGCCTGCTAAAAGATAATCATCAATGCAGTAATTATCTAATCGGAGCCTCGAACCTATTTGGTTAACCAGGCAAGCTATGTATTCAAAGTCATAGCTGTGCAAAAAACTAAAGCGTTTTAGTCAAGCATCATTTTCACAATGACTTTAATCACAAAATTTAAATATGAAAAGGAAAAGCAAATCTTAAGTCGATGTTGATGTGTGAAAGTTGACGTGCAGCCTATCCAGCCGTGCTGTGATCTCCATCTGGCATAAACATAAAGCAACCATTCATTTTTTGGAGTATGACATGAATGACGAATGCACATCATCATCTGCAGCAGTCATGATTTGGACTTTAACAAGCCATGCATCGACCCTTGCTTTTTGCTTTTTTAAAGATACCATTATACTGTAATAGCGGCGCCCTGGTTTCATCTGCTGATTATCTATGGTATCATCCAGTAGTTTTTTTGTCAATCACAGGCCACCGTATAAGCTGTTGTTTGTCTGTGGTCATGCAGTTATTTTGGTCTTTACGGAACAAAATGACTTAATGCTTCTTTATTCAGTCATATAATATAGATTAGATCTCCCTACCATTATCATTACCCCCCACAAACCCCCCACCCCCACCATAATTCCTTACCATTCATGGCCCAGGGCTAAGAGTTAGAGAGCCATACACACTCAGCTTGCTTGTAGTGTTTACACAACAGCTACACAAAGCCTGTTGAGACTGTGCTGTAGCTACAGAGTAACCGTTAATTACCTCCAAGCATTAGGCTGAGATGGATTTAACTATCAGACCCTGCTGAGCCACATGGCTACACCCACACTTGTCACTACAACAAAGGCGCAAAGTCTTTATCACTTCAGTACACTCATATTGTTCAATCTAAAATGTGGTTTTCTGTGTCGTTAACGTCATCATCTCTTATCATCTGCTCAGACAAATCAAGTATCATTACCTCAGGCTTAAAATGCACAGTGTGTGAAAAACCATAATTTCTCTGCTTTTTCACAGACTAAACAACAAATTGATTATTCAGAAAGCTGAATTGCTTTTCCATAGAACAGAAGGAATAGCTGGCAGAGAATGGTTCAGTGTGAACAAAGTCCAGAATGAGGTCTTGTAATAGTAATTATTGGAAAGGTTATGGCTGACAGGCTGGTGAATGTTTTATCTTTCCATTGCCAACCTTAAAATGTTAGAATATATTTCCTAACTTCGGAGGAAAATCTGAATAAAAATCACATTTTTGAGATGATACTGCAATCAGATCTTCAAACCTTTTCTTTTATTTAATATAAATAATGTGTTCTTTTTAAAGGGAGTTTGGGATTTTCTCATGTTTTGTCAAAATGTCAAGAATCACTCATGTTAGGTTGGGAGATGGGGGAATACCTCAGAGAAATAAACAAATACAGGCTCATACTCATAACTGGTTTTCATTTTTGTTATGATATAAGTTTCTTTTTACAACAAGCACCAGTTTAAAGAGCCTTAATAATGTTTTGAACATGGCACAAACGGGAACTGTTTAAGGGGAGGGGGTGGGCTTTTTTTTTTTTCACTGTTGCACCTCTAAACAAGCCGACAGCAGAGCAGCTACCCTGTTAGAGATGTTGACACTGTAGCAGAAGTTGTAATTGAACATGTTGTCTGGAGTACTTTGGTTTTAAAAGGTTGGACGTGAACCAAACAGATATTTACTGCAGATGCTGCAGAGCTAAAGGTGTTGCTGCAGGGAGCAACATCAGACATTTGCTGAACCACAATAGCTGCAAAAAAACATACTTAAGAACCAAGAATGTATCGACTGAAGATCAGTGTTTCTGTACATTTTATAATTATCATGGCAATGCTGTCGTTAGCCAAGCTGTAATTCTTCTCTCAGTCTGTGGAAATGTATTTAATTCTCATTCATGCATGAAAAACATGTTCATTTTTCTTTATTTTCTTTAAATCAGTCACTTTGGAACTGATATTTTTATTGGAAGAAAATAGAATCTACAGTTTTGGTAAGAAAAAAATGCATCCATTTTTTTTTTTTAATTTATTTTTTGTCGAATTTCTTCAACATGTAGGTTTATCAGTCAGACACAGTCCAGGCTGTGTTTTCATCCCAGCTTTAATGTAATAAACACTGAAGAGGACCCTGAAATATGCCTCTTTAAGTTGGTGTAAGTTGTTTTCTTTTGATTTTTGTGGATGCTTTCAACAAGTATCGATTAAAGAAACAATTCAGATAAAAATCGGGCAACATGATTAGACATGATGTAGATTATGAGCAGAAAACAACACACTCACATATGTACACACCCTAGAAGCCGTCCTGGCCGAGCCCCAAAGGCCTGAATCCACAGGCAAGAAAGGGGGAGGGGAACAGCCCACAATCTGGGCACATGGAAGGTGTGTGTGTGTTTGTGTGTGTGTATGTTTTACACAAAAAAGAGGAGGGGCAGTGTAAGAAGTGGGTGGAGATGGGACTTCTGAGCGAGTGTTGAGGTGTTTCAGCAGCACTTTGGTGCAGCGCCTTTCAATGCACCGAAGTTTGGGTTCCAATCAGCTGACATACAGTCCTACAGTTGTGCACGTGCATGCTTCTTCCCGACTCTTTCCCTCCTGGGCCTAACTGCAGACCACCGTGGGAGTGGGTTTGTTGTTACCATGCCGTCAGAGGATTTTTTAACTTTCTGAAGCGTGAGTGGGGAGAGTAAATTCCTGGAAGAGTCACCTAGAAGGGCCTCAGGTAAGTTCCCTGCCTCACTCCAATTCAGACTCCTGCTTATTGTGAACACTGCCACTATTTAGTGTGTAAGTGTTACTAAACACACAGGAGTGTATATAAACACTGCTGAACTGCTAAACTTTGTGTAACTCATAAATGGCAGGTCAACAGTTAAACGTTAGTGATTTCATAATGACCACAGAAGACTGTAGTGGTGCACTACAATGTACAGAACCAAAGAAAACTTGAATATAGTGTCACAGAAAGCAGCTTGCCTCACGTTGAGGCAAGAAAAGAAAAGGAGCCTGAGTTTTGTAAAAGATTTAACTTTAAATCTGACACCTGCGTGGGAAGCTGGCTAAAGAGGCAGCAGAGGCACATGTCAAAGCATGCAGCACAGCTACAGACGTTGAGAAAGTTGGCTTGGCTGTTCCTCCCTTCTCTGTCTTTTGTCCTTCAGCTGATTTAGAGTGTGAAGGCTTAAAGTACTAAGTCATATTTTTTCCTCTCAGAATGGTGGATGTGCAGGACTATTTTGCAAAGTATTGACGAGAAGCGAAAAGGCTTTTTGAGGTTAAGAGTCAGTTTTCCCCTCCAGCTAGAGGCATATTCATTCCCTGTCAGTTTCCTGCACGGTGAATACTTTGGCAGTGATGATGGCGTTTGTAATGGATTAATTGAAAGATAACCTACAAGACTTGATTCTCTGGTTTCAGGGATTATGAATTGTTAAACTGTTTCTTTCTGTTTCAATTATGGAGAATGTTGGTTTAATCGATCCAGGAAATATTTCATCTTTCTCGTTGTTGTAGGAATAAATCTCCAGTTTTTACTGCAGCCCTAGGCTTTCCAACCACTAAATCTTGACCGACGTGCTCTCACACAGAGGCTTAACCTCATTAATGACAGATAACATGGTTGTTAGGTGTCATTAAGATAAAGTCCAGAACTGACTGGAAGGGGAGATGGAGCCACTCAGTCAGTGAGTAGACGGACCCGCTGGCTTGTTGAACAGACTGACTGTCTTACTGTCTGAGTGTGAGAAGATTACCAAGAAAAACTGAGAAATTTAAACCACAGTTGCAACAAGAAATCCTAATTATAATAATAATAATAATAATAATAATAATTAAAAAAAAGCTAAATAAATACAATAATCACGCGCACCTAACCTAGCTGGACCAGCTCCTCTCACACAGGCAGGTCCAAAAGAACCGTCAGTGTCCAAATGAGTGATGGGCTACTAACAAGGAATACTGCTGAGGCATTTCTGAATCTCCCTGTAATTATGACATTTGCTGTCAGTGTATGGGTGTGGATGTGTGTATGTGTTGAAGGTCCATTTAGTTTAACCAGACGCTCTCGACCCCTACACTCAACCCTTCACCCTTCACTTGACATGACCCAACCCTGAGTACAACAGTTCCTTTCACACGGGGTCATGTTATACTGCTTAAATAACCCTTTCATCAAACAGAACCGTGTAACGCTGTCCAGTTTCTGCTGTCTGATAACATGCAGGATTCCTGGGATCATGGTGTTTACTCCTGTAGGCTTCAGCTGGGTTGCACTTTCACAGTCTTCTTCTTTACCTTCAGTGTGCAGGTACTAAATATTAAATAAATGCACAATTGGGCCTTACCATTAGACAATTGGCTGTTTATCTGGCCATTAAGTATGTCACTGTAGGATCTGCAGTGCTGAATGTATCAAGTCCTGCAGGTTCTGGTTGCTCAACCTTAACTACTCTCTCAGCAGCTGCAGTGTGGGGCGTTCTGAGAGGTTCTCCTTCTCCACAGTGGGCCTTTGCTTTCAACAAGTCCTGGTGGGAGGGTTGTGATTGCGAGAAGGACTGCCTACAGTCCACCCATCCTCCTCCAGCTCGCTGTCTGCAGGAGAAATTCATTCTGAAACCTGCTCGAATGACTCAACAGACTTGTCAGTGTGTGTGTGTGTGTGTGTGTGTGTGTGTGTGTGGAGGCCTGGTGGGAGGTCTCAGTGCTGTGAATGCCATTTGTGGCCCAAATCTTAATGAACGTACCAAACTCTTCTCTTTCCACCAGGGGTTTGGAGTTGGATGCTTTGGGTTTTACAAAATGAATTTCACATATAGCTGAAGGGAGTTTCGCTGTAACTGTCCATTCCAGGCATTAGCTGGATAAATAGATGAGTACACACATATGTTACATTTTGTATCACAAGGCAAAGCGTGTACAAGACAACTCAATGCACTTTTCATCAAACATTAAAAGGCGAGGTGCAGAGGAAGTAATAAAACAAAAGACTTTAGAAAAAAATTAATGCATAAAAAGCGAAAATAAAATAAGCTCAAATGCAAGTAATGAAAGTTAGTTAGTCAGTGTGTGAAACTGACGTTGGGTTTGAGAAAAAGTTTTGTTTCATCTGGAGCTTACTGGGAAGTTTTCTGCATGTGAAAAGCACAATAACTCAACGGTGCCTCTCCATGTTCCAACGGAAAGTATTCTAGTCTGCTGAAGGTAAATACATGGACAGGTTTTTCTAAATCCTGCTGACTCATCAAACCTTTAATCCTCAATATGTTCTTTACGTGATGATCAGAATATCCTGTTGAGCCAGTTAAAATCAGTCATTGGTCAATTTATCACTCCTGTTGTTGTGTTTTCTGTTGAGGCTTTTGCTTTTAAAACCTGCGTAGCAGATAGTCACGTCCGACAAATCCAAGGTAGAACAGGGAAAACTAGACAGAGACTACTAAGGAGGCAAAAGCAATCTGTTTTGTCTTCCTCTGGCTCTCCGCAGAGATTCAGGATGCAGTCGAGTTAAAATGACACGTAAATGGCGCCACAACAAATGTTTGCATTGATGCAATTACGTGGGTCAGTGGTTGAAAACCCAAGTGGTTTTTAAACAGTTTTAAGGTTGAAACTGTCACTTATACCACCATCAGCTCCTGGTTCAGGTGGTGGAAAAGAGCTACTGCCAATTGATGGGTTTTGGGGAGGCCAGGGAGGGGGGGTTGGCTGACTGTTGACATCATTACACTGTTCATGGTTGTCATAGGATGCTGTAACTGATGATTGCGTACAAGTGTACATATTCTAGGTATTGCATCAAGCTTGCAACATGCTTAAACACACCTGATGTACCCAGTTGGGTGCAAACACATTTCCAAGGCAGTTTTTCCTCCTGGTGTCTCAATAAGATGCTATCATCACCTTTTGTTTGAAACCCAGAGAAACAACGCTACTGTTGTTTCACTCTGTGTCTTTGGACTTTTTATGCAGAAAGTGCAACATATGAAGGATGCAGCAGTCCTGCTTTGGAGGTGGAGGGGGTAGCAGCTCAGAGAGGAGAGTCTGCGGTGCTGGTTGGGTTGTATTATCCAGATGACATCATACTAAGGAGAATATTGTAACCATGTCATTGTTGCGGTGGTTCAACTTGTCTGTCTCCCACGATCACTTTAAATGTCATCTCTTGAAAATTTCCATGACTACAGGATATTTATGAGCACCTTTAATGGTGCGCTATCAGGATTTTTACGGATACTCAGAGAGCCACAGTTGTAAGTGTAAAGCTTGAAGAACCACTTTCAGTCAATGTTTCAGTCAATACTCTATTCCAGCTGTCGAATGCTTCAGTTTTTTTATTAGTTTTTATTTGAGACAGACTCCTGCCGTCTGCGTCCTCAGGGTCTCATCCGACTGTTCACTTCTCCTGGCAGGGTTAAGTACCTCCAGGCTGAAGCAGTGCAGCCTCATCTCAATATAACCTCAAAGCTCCACTTAAAGTATACATTCTGTGGGTGTGAGAAAGGTTAGGTTGAAGGCCGCGCCCTTCCCAAACCCAGACAGGGGTTAGCATCATAACCTCGCCCTGACATAATCCATGAGATCTAATCTGAAATTACACTCCTGTAAAAGTGTTAGGTGGGAAAGCTGAAAAGTTGCTTCTTGTGTTTAACTTTTGCTGTTGCACAGAGAAAACAAAAATCACTTTTAGAGTATGCAAAGCTTATATATGAGGAAATCATTAGTTTCCAAAGGTCTGTGCTGCAAAGCTCACAATTCTGAGACAAATGTACAAAATGTATTATCCTTCTGATAACAGAGTCCAACACGAAAGCACTTCTGACAGAGGGAGAATAATTTTGGCTGCTGACTTGAGTCATTCGTTTTAATGTCAAGGGTTATAGTTGTTGAGCAGTGGCAACAATCATGCAGTAAAGGAGTAATAAAACGAGAGCAGAGCAGAGACCTGGGAGGTGCTTTCCATAAATAACAAGTAGGAAACTTGGCCAGGCTTATTCGGCCCCGCTGTAACCCCAAGATTCCCCCCAAAGCTGAGTTTTAATTGCCATCTGAAAGCAGGAAGGCTAATGACGGAGAATTTCAATTTTTGTAACAGCTGAAGGCTCGGTGGTTGTCAGCTGTCTTCACCATCCCTTCCTTGTTAACATCAACATCTGCTGTTCATGCAGTTTATACAGTACAGTGTAAATGTCCTTAGTAAACAGGAAAACACAGGGAGAGCTTCGTGAATGTGAGCTGGAGTGACATTTGAAGTGATTTTTGGACTAATATTGTTAAAAGCGTTGATGCTGCAACTTGCATTTGATGTGAAAGATATTCCAGATGTGGTGAGAATTGCTGGAAAGTTTTATACAATGCGCCTGTTGGCTAATGGGATTAGCAGCGCTTTCTACTCAAAGTCTATCCATTTTGAAGTGCTGTACGGTCTTTGGTATCCCCTTTAGGCACTGACTGTCCACCCAGCCATAAACACAGATCAGTTACATATATAAGAATAACAGTAGATTCAAATAAAAGTAAAAAAAAAAAGATGTGTCAGGTTATTTAGGAATAAACTGTTCTTGCCAAGAGAAAATTGCTGGCAGAATATGTTGTTGGCTCAATCGCAGTCATATCCAAAGCTGTGCCAGCAGGTTTGCTTCACACTTCACACAATGTTCTGTTGTATTTTCTGATATTTCTTTTATTCAAAGTGATTGATTTGTGCCAGCAGAGTGGGAAAAACAAGACTGACTAAATAAATAATTATCTATGGCAGTGAAATATCGGAGGTTACTGTAGAATTACATGTTTAACTTGCACAGCATCTACCTGAGGCCTGATCCTTCATCACAACATAAAAGATGACTGTTGCATTTTTAAAATCGTCTGTCATCTCCTAAGGTTTGACTCAAGCCTTATCTGCACGTTCCTCCGCTGCTGAATCAGGATCATGGTCATCAATGCTAAGTACAGACTCTGTGATAATTATTGGCAAACTTAATGATCCGGCATCTCCTCTATATTGGCTTTGGAAAGAGAGATGGACGGGAACGTGTTGTTTTACCTGAGGCGCTGTAATGGAGAGGGTCTTGGCTGCAGAATGGAGAATGAGGCGAGGCTGGATATTGGACGGGGGTAGATGTCCAACCCCGCCCCCTCAACACTTTGATTGGATTAACCCTAACCACGCCCATTTGACATCTAATCCCGGCCATTTGATATATGGCCACGCCCAATATCCAGGCCAGGGGAAAAAATGAACTGCAGTATCAATATGTTAAATTTCTCTGAGGCCCAGATGGATATTTGCACACCTAAAAACTTGTGCGCATGTTATGTTAAGAGCACATTCACTTATCTAAATAATTTTTCATGATTATATAAACCGTTTCTAACTTCAGCAAAGCAAAGCAATAGAACAGAGGAAAGGGGCAGAGAATTGGTCAGTTCAAGCTAAAGATCAGAGCTAAGAGTGAGTAAAGATTTTTAATCCCTTGCATTTTATAATGCAGTGTCTCCATGCAGATACTGGTGGGCGTTGCATTGGAAATCACTCATTACAACTGAAAGTGACTTGAGACTTGACTTGGATTTGGAAAAATTGACTTGTGAACATGTCTGTTTCAGTCTTTACTCACTGGTTTTCAACTTTGGCTGCATTCGCTTCTTTACTATTTTTCCACGGCGTGCAACGGCCCTGATGTGTTGTTGCTAATGACTTCTGAAATCACTTTGTAGTCAGCAGAAAATCTGAGCACGACTGAAATGTTAAAGACCAGCACGTGTCAAAGTTCTCCTTCATTACAACCTTTTGTCTGAATAGGACCAGCTGCTGTATGCCTCGTTGTGGCACTTCATTGTCAAATGTGACATTTTGGGGTTATTTCTCTCTGTGAATCTTAAAAGGGAAGCGAAACATCACTTGTTCTTTGTAGTCAACCGATTTGTGCTGTTTTTTTTCTTCACCATAATACAAAAGTGAGCACTTAATAGACTGACACCGGGTGAAGGCTCCCCATCCATCATGGCCTAGTACTACAGCACAGACTCATTACCGCCTTAGATTGTACCAGTGTAAAGCCTATAGCTGTTGTTTTTTTAATGGATAGGGAGGAAATTGAAGTCGGCAATTATGCAAAGAAGTCTGAAAGTAAGTGAAGTTTCTCGTGAAAGAAAATGTGCTCTCATCCTGGAGACTGGCCAAAAGATGTTAAAGGACAACGTTTCATTTTAATTCCAGTTTTACAAGCAGAATAGAAACATCGCATGTTTCGTTTAGAGCGCAACAAAAAGTGCCAGTGAGCATGAAGAAAACACACAATTCGGTAATATCTTGATGTCCAAATCAAGTATTGGTTAATGCTGTAAAATGTTTTATGGGCAGTCATCTTTGTCCACTAAATCAAGTATAGACAGGCTTATTAAAAGAGATCATAACTCAAGGAGAATGCACCTGATGCACATTCAGGTTCTCAGCTGCGTTAACTATGGGCTGGTAAAAAATAATGCACCATGGGAATATTAAAAAATTCAGGAAGTCACCATATTCTCACTGGATTTAGTTCAATTAACACAAACACCATGAATCCTTGTTATATGTTGGACAGAGGGTGCTAGCTAGTTAGCAGGTTGTCTCTGAAGGTATCGCTGAAAAACTTAACATAAACATCTTCACATTTTGTCAATACCATACTTTATTAGACACACCTTGAGATTTTTCACTGTTTACAAAGATAGGTAAAGAAGACCAGGTGGTCAAGTTGGGGATGGCCATAAGAAAAGCTATCCACTCACAACCCAGCAAAAAACATGACAGCAAGGTCTGTAAATGAACTAAATTAGCTGTTGAGGAGAAAAACAAGCAACTCTGATGCAACTCTGAACATCTCTGTGCTTATCTGTGAAGTCTTTTGGTGAAAAGCAGCACTGTTTATTCTCTTTTCCTCTTTAGAATTTGCTTTTCCTCTTGACATTTTCCTTCTTTCTGTCCTTAAAAGCCACTCCCTGTTTTTGTATTACAGTGAATAATAAGTATGATCTTGCATGACTTTTTACAAAACCCCATTCAGAATATGACGTTTTTTGAGTATAAGAAGACTCACTCTGCAAACAGTGATTAATTCTGGGCAAATCAGTTATTCAGCAAAGTGACTGGAAATAACAAAAAAATAGAAATTTAAAAAAATGCAATATTATGAACAGAAAGGGAAATGTGATATTATACTATATGGAAAGTTATACTTGTAAAACAGAATATATATTCTATAGTAATGTACAGGGGTCAAGTGCATTAACACAGAATTACAGAAGTGCACTTCAAGATATTGTGAAGGTTAGTCGAACAGAACACAGCTAAAGGCTGTATGACTATTTTTTTGCCTTTTACATGCTTGAAATAAATTCAACTCAACTCAAAGGAAAAGCTGCCTGTTTATGGTTTTTACGTAATTAATCATTCTCACAAGAAGCTGTGTCACAGATAAATAAAGCACAATTTAAATTTATGGAAATACGACTCAATCCATTTATGTCTTTTATGTTTTAAAGACCTTTTTAAAACACCCACATCCTGAAAAACCACTTCAACGCATTTTCTGAGATCACTGAGATATTATATTACATCCAAATCTTCTACCCTTCTTCCTTTCTTTTTGAGGGGTGGGGGTGTAATTACTTTACAAAAACCAGGAACCAGCTTGATGGGATGAATATAATCGGAGGGAGCTGTAGGAGGAATAATGCCGTATAGTTTTCGGTGACAAAAGGAAAAGCATGAAATCCTTTCATCCACTTAGGTGAGTACTTACCATTGCACAGCAAATTCCTTGTGAAGAACTTTTGTAAACATGTGGAGACAATGCCACCAATTATAAAATGCTCCTGGGTCCTCAAAGACAGACTGGCAGCTGCACATTTCCATGATCCTACTTGTCTGAGCTGTTAGTCATCACGCAGGAAATGGATGACTACCTGTACAATGAATGAACTTTTACGATGTGAAAGAAATCTACAGTCACGTCTAAGGGTTTTTTTATGAGCACATGATAAAAATAAGAATGTCATCTGGCACTAACCATCTAAACTTGAGGTTGAACACAATCCCGGCTTAACGTCACATCTAATTTAACTGTGTCATAATTTGTTAAAAGAAATTCAAGCAAAATGCAGTTGTAGTGTGTATAAAGTGGTTGTGCACTCCACAATTCAGGGGCTTGTAGAATCATTTTACCTTTGTTTTTGTGTTGGGTTCCTATTTGTTGTAATCCATGGAAAGGGTCGTGCCACTGTGATGTCACACTATGACATTATTGAGGCATCTTTTGCTATCAAGTAAGTCAGTGTACTGTTAAATATGATCATGCAACAGATGCAACAAACCACGCCATCCCGTCTTGCGTTGTATCCCTTCCTGGAGTTGGACTTTACATGCCCACCACAGCAGTTCAGTCAGTTTCATGCCGGGACTTTGACTGTATCATGTCAACCCTTTGATTTGTTTCTTTTTCAACCATTCTGTTGTAGATTTGTTGCTGCTTTTGGGGGATCATTGTCCTGTTGCATTAGCAAATGTCAATCAAGCTTTAGCTGTCACACAGATGGCCTCATTTAACTCCAGATTACTTTGATGTGAAGAAGAGTTCATGATCCACTCAATGACTGCAAGATGTCCAGGTTCTGCGCCAGCAAAAAAAAGCCCAGACAGGCTTTACAGTTGCTATGAAAGGGTGCTGAAATGCTGTGTTTGAATTTCCCCAAATGTGCTACTGCGCATTATTGACAAAAATTTCTGCTTAGTTCTGCCCAAAAGATATTATTCCAAAAATGCTCAATGCCCGCTGTGTTGTGAGAATGAAGAAGTCCCAGTCTCTCCCCAACAGCCAGCCTGTTTCGTGTTGCACTGTGTGTACAAACCATTACCATGCTAGTCTGAAAGCGTGTGCACATGCCTGTATGTTTGCTAGGTAGCTTTTAAAAGTTAATTTGCAACCCTTGCTTGGCATGAACAAACCTAGAAAACAAAAAATATGAGATGTACAAGTCAACCAAAATTAGCTTATTCATAAAACATCCGAGCACAAGGTAGCAAAACTATACTTATGGATCCAAGTTGATAGAGCAGTGGTCACTGATATTATAAATGATAGTTTCAGGAACAGTTTGTTCAATAGTTTAAAATTCATTCTCATGATAAAGTTAACAGTTGGAAAATAAATCTATCAGAATATAAACAGAATCTCAAAATGACTCAAAGACTGGTGTCTTGAGGCAGATATTAAGCAGAAAACATGCTTGCATTGTGCATGAAAGTGGCAAGTTTGATGCAGATTTCAACATCGCAGATAGCAGGAGATATGCCATGCTTTCATTGACAGAAGAAGATGAGGGGGTGAAGAAAACAAAACAAAACAAAACAAAAAAAACTCCAGAAAGAGCGACCTGTCTGCAGTGGGAGCCATGAGGCGATGTCGAAACGCAGTCCTGCATGCTGGAGCTGAACATGTGGCTGCAGGTTGCTGAGTGAAACCCACAGCAGACGGGAGGCGATGTGGTGCTATGCGAGCTGACTTCTGCAGCAGTAGCAATGTCCTGAAGTTTCTGCCCTGGAGCGCTGGATGTTTAGATAAAAAATTTTTGTTTTTTCAGTCTCAGTTTTTTTCAGTTGAGTTTTCCGACAGCAGAGATGCCATGACACCCCGTCAGAATGCAGCAGATACATGAAAAGGTGTGATAGTGACTAACACGCCAGAAACTAAGCTTTTCGCTTCAGGGAAAGAAAATCAATGCTGTTTTGTTCTATCAGACTTTGTATTACTGAAGCTTCTGAACATCACTTCTAATATGAAATGTAATAGTCTAGCCTGCAACATAAAGGTGGGTTTGAACAATAACCACCTCTGTAAGCGGTGTGTGAGAGGAGATTGGATTTTTACAACAGTTGACAAAGCAAACAGCGCTGATTTGTGGGATTCATTACATGTCTGGTACACAGTTCGTTAAATTCCAATGGAATTCATAATATTTCGCCGTTTTTCAGTCAGAGATAAATCCATTCTCATCTCGCGCTTGCACCAGCCTCCTCTGGTTGCTCATTAAAGGATTTACCTTGGTTTTAGCATCAGATGAGTAAACATTTGCTCTGCACTAAAGACACACAGTGTTGCTACACAACTTTCAGAACTCTATGCTGTATCATCATGCAAATTACCAAAAGCTTTGGGTCATTTGTCATTTGTCTTTTCAATAAGCCACCTACTTAAAAATGATTTCTTTTAAATCATCTTGATTTCTGATTTTGAGTCAGCTAATGCATCTTTATATCCTTACACCAACCAAAGATTCCAGAAGTCTCTCATATAGTGCACATTAAGGCGTTTCTGCAAACTAAAATCCCTCTTCACCCTGTAATTAGTGCATTGGGAATTTCTTCATATCCCCAGTGCACTAATCCATATCTTCAAGACTGACATTAATATGACACTTGATATAAAAGCACATGCTACATGGATTAGGAGCAAGATGCATTGCCTGCTGCATGCAGTGGAGAGACCCGCAATCTGCTAAGTAGCGCATGTGTCTGCAAAGGAAAAACCCGTCCTGTGCTCCCTGTGGAATGTCCTATCTCATGCAAAATTGCAAGATTCTCCGAATCTCTTTGAAACCTAAATAGTACCCGGACTTTTGTAATCTGATTACTTGTCACCATGCAATGAAGATAATATCCAACATACCTGTCACCCGCCACTGAAACCCCCAGCGCCAGTCTAACTGGAGACACAGACTTCATCACTTCCTGTCTCAAAGAGATGCTTTTAAAAACCCATATTAACTAAGATTACTGGGACACAGGTATTCATAAACATAGCTCGTATTGCAAAGCCTAAATTTACTCACTTCTCAAATCTGCAGTCTGACAGTTTATCAGATGGTATAGATGTTCTTAACGAGCCTAATTTATTACGAAGATAAGGTCTTGGAGGGGGGGTGGGTAGCTTTTCATTGCCCCTGATCTCAAAGAACACCATATCTGGTCTCCAGATGTTTCTGTAAATATTATTTTTTTTTTGGCTGGATAAGGTGTCATATTGGCTGCGTGGGCCAAGTGTTCCTCCCCATAGTTCTGTCTGCTGCCAGATCTGGGAGACATTACAGTCAGCATACTGCGGTTGTGCATCAGCTAAGCTCATGGGTAAAACATATGTGAACATATATCTAGACCACATTTTCTGTTGAACAGTCATGTGGCAGACAACTTACACATAAGAAGTGATCAATTAACTATAGCAGTTAACCTAACATGCATTTTCTGTGGGTGGGTGGAAGCCGGAGTACCCAAAGAGAACCCATGGAGACATGAAGAGAACATAAAACTCCATGCATAGAGACCACTGTTCAAACCAACCCCCCAGCCAAGGCTCGCACCGGCGACCTTCTTGCTGTGAGAGATTTAGGCTTCTGAATTTTCTTAATGACTTCCTCCGGTGAAAATCTACTTTAAATAATTTGTAATATATTCATTTTGTGTGAGCAAGACCTATGAGTGATGGAAGCTGTGGACACCTTAACTAACAGCTAAGAAGGAGGTTTATCTGTTAGCATTTAACAGCAGATTATCAGCTGGATGCTGTCAAAGTCAAGTGGAAGACCCATATCTGCATGCATCTTCATCTGAGTGTGAGACTCAGCCACTGTGAGCTATTTTTTCTGGGCTGGTTTGTGAGTAGCTGTGTCTTAGCGTCCTCTCTGCTCAACTCCAAGCTCCTGTCATTCTCTTTGTGACACAAAGTGGAAAGGTAATTCGAGGTACTAAGTGTGGCATTTCCATTTTAAGGCATCAAAAAGTTACTTCCATGGGACAGCCCTATATTGCTCTTTAGAAGATTTTTTAAACTACTCATGAATCATTTCTGTAAAGTTGTCCATACAAATAGTTCATTTTAAAAGTGTTCTTTGCCATCTGAATGCTGTTGAATGTGTCACTGAGATATTTTTGTTGGCAAAAACATGTGAATGACGATAGAGACATCACTAACCTTTGCAATTTCTGTAGACATCCCAAAGCATTGTGGCTTTAGATTATTTCACTGTAATAAAAAAAACAGTTCCAGTGATTCCGAGGACACAAGTTATGCCATTCATAAAGCAACACTCCCCTAAAACATTAATTAAGATATTGATTAGTTTTTGAGGAATAGTGTGAGAATTTGGTAGTTTTCTCACAGTTGGATATGGAAAGCAATTAAAGTAAAAACCAAAGTAGAAACATTTGGTTTTAACTAGTGGGGTTTTTATTGGACAAACACGATTTTACCAGGAAAAGGGTATTGATTAATATAATTAATCCAAAGCTTCTGGTTTTGACCATAGATTAAAAAAGATGGACAGAGTTTCCATGAGGTCACTCGTAGGTTTCTGAAGAGCTGAATTAAAGCTCAATGGGCAGGTCCCACCATTGTCATCCTAGCAGCATCATTTGTGCTGTCTCTCCCAGAAAATCCAAAAATCCAAAAAGCAGACCTGAGAGAGGGGCTGTGAGCGTGCAGGTGGATGACTAACATCTATCAAACTCCAACCTGCCTTTAGCTAAGAGCTAACCAAGCTAACCTTTAGTGAAGAGGAGCTAATCAGCTAACAGATGTAGGCTGGCTAAAGCTAAATCACACTGTCAAACGGCTAAAAACAGAGATTGTGCTACAAATCTTGCAGTGGAATATGAGGCAGCTACCTGTCAATCAAAGGGACACACCTCTAATCATGCTGAATTTCAAGATGAAATTACTTCTAAACAGATATCTTATATATATATATATATATATATATATATATATATATATATATATATATATATATATATATATATATATATATATATATATATAAAAAATCACTTCCTCACAGTTTTCATGAAGGTAAACCTGACCTATTACACCTAAAATGGTTTTTAGTACCAGGCTGTAAACATGCTTATTTCTGCTGAGAAGTTTTTTTTTTAAATGGAAGTTTGTGGGGATCTGCTCTGTGTTGGAGCCCCTAGTGGATTAGGGGTGTACTGCAATTTTTGGTACTTTTGCATAGACTTCACTTTTTACTGCCATTTTCAGGAAATGCATAAATTAGTTGGATACTAGCAGTCATTTCTAAAATTGATAATAAACAACACATAATAATAATAATAATAATAATAATAATAATAATAATAATAATAATAATAATAATAATAATAATAATAATAATAATAATAATGATGATGATGATGATGATGATGATAATAATAATAATGGGAGGCTGATATCCAAGAGGTTTCTTTTGGCTTGGTAAATTTGTTCTGTACAGCACCAGAGCCAGAGCATCTTTGTTTGCTGGACAGGTTTAGGGGGAAAAAAGAACAAAAAGAAATGTATAGTTGGATTAAAACTTTATGTGCTCATGTTTTTAAAATGTCATACCAGACCAGGACCCCCATTTATAAACCATGCTTATGCACAGACGTGTGCATAATGAGTGTATAAATACATTTTCACAGAGCTATACCAGTCCATCATCTCCAAGTGGGATTTTGGCCGGTGGCATAAAATAAGAGACAGATTAACATTTCTCAACCTTCACTGAGCTGGGTAACAGACTTTGTGTTGCATGCTGACATTTCTCTGAGCCCAAATTACATTTGGTTTCTTGAGACAAATCAGCAGCAAGTTCAAATCAAACTGGAAGGCGCCACAATCTGCTGGGACGGTTACGTGCTTCTGCTCTGGCCTCTTCCAGCTGTACCCCACACCTTTTGCTACTTTTTTTTCATTCTTATTATAAAAACATATATGACTACAAGGTTCAATAACATTTAAAAATACATATTAGCATGAGCTTTCTTTTTTCACCCTCTCTTCCATTTGGCTCTTTTTCCAGGGAGGAACACCAACAACTGCTAAGTGATAAGAGGGTCTTTTGTCCCGCCTAACCATATACAGAGCATTGAAAAGATTTTTGAATCAGAAAACAAAATGGGTAAAACATGTTGGTTTGGAGGAAATGTGGAGGAAAGTATTTATTATTACCAAGTAAAAACCTCCAATGAAACATATTTTTTTGGGCTTTCTTAGAAAGCCGATCGATTAGGAAGCAGAAAGCAGCTCAGCATTTTATGTAAACCAAGCTCAAAGAATCTGCTCTCTGTCACATAATTTACCACACAAGAAGTAAGCATGCACACAGTTATCAGTAATCATGTCAGTTTTCTGTTCATTGTTCTTCTATATGCCACTCACCAGCCTTCTTCTTTATTACTCCTAGTCATAGTGAAACAAGCTTGCAAAATGAGCAGCAGTTCTGTGGAAGTGCATGTTATACGTATTGAGTAGAAAGTTTCTAAGTAAAACACATTCTAGAAACGGAGAAGATCAACCTCAAAACATTAATTATTAATGTGAATGACTGGCCTTTGCATGTGTGATAAATATGGATTCTTTTGCACTGACACGCTTTCAAAACTTTATTTCAGACAGAAGAATTGGGACAATAAATGAATTCAGCAGTTTAGTGACTCATGCCAGCAGTTTTCAGCTTAGAACCTCAACAGTTTGCATTCAGATACCAACTCCTCAAACTACAAATCCCACCTCAAAGCTTGGCTATGGCAAAAGCTTTGAGGTAAAAACTTCGATGAGTGTTTGTTATTTTATGTTCATCCTCTGAGGGAATAATTAAAAGTTCAGTATTTTGGCCCTACCTCTCTGAAAAGGCTCAGAGGCAGTTTGCTCGCTCTGAAACTTTGTTGTTTTACTTGTTTTACTCTTTTTTCTACCCCCCCCCTCCTCCATTGCAAGTTGAAACGAGTCATATACACCACAGGCCTCATCTCCGTTGTGTGACTATGTACTGTGTAAACATTATATTGTGGGTACACAAGTTATAAGTACAGGTGTATTTTGTGTTTTCATCCAGATGTACAAGTTGATACAGACAATGAAGGGCTCCATTGTTCTTCATAAACCGCTTCTCTTGTTTCCTATTTATAGCATATTATTTCAAGCATGCTCTTTTTTTCTCCCCCACAGGTCTGAAGCTAACCATGGAAGTGTTAAAGATAGCGACTTCAGGAGCAACATGCCTTATTTCAGTCATTTTCCTCCTGCATGTTGCAGGGTGTAAAGGAGCTGTTGGAAAAGGAAAGAACAGCTCTCCACTTAGATTTACACACCATCTCTATAATGCCACCATCAAGGAGAACTCTGCCCCGCGGATGTATGTCAACACTCCCGTGAAGATGGGCATTCGGCTGACAGATTTGCAATGGGACATCAAATTTAACATCGTTGCAGGTGACGATGACAGCTTTTTCCAAGCAGAGGCATTTTCAGTTGGAGATTTCTGCTTTCTAAGGATCAAAACTCGAAGTAGTAACTCGGCCCTCCTCAACAGGGAGGTCAGAGACACTTACACTCTCACTGTGGAGGCAACAGAAAGCACTTTTGACTACCAGGCAAAGACGAAGGTCTTTGTTCAGGTCCTCGACGCCAATGATTTAAAGCCTCTGTTTTATCCTGCTTCATACAATGTGGCCATCTCAGAAGACACCCCCCTTAAATCAAGTGTTGTCAGAGTCAGTGCTACAGATGCAGACATTGGAAGCAACGCTGAGTTTTACTACTCGTTCACAAGCAGAGCTCATCCTTTTGCTGTTGACCCCTTCACAGGTGTAGTCAGCCTTATTAAGAGGCTCAATCACACCAGGACGCAAAGATATGACCTAACTGTATTAGCAGAAGACAGGATCAAAAAGATTTCTGGTGTTCAAAAGTTTGGTAATGTTGCCCGGGTCACAGTTAGCATACAAAAGATGCCCACGAGGTCCCCTGTTATCACGGCTCCGCTTAAACCCATGGTGTCTGCAGATGGAAAAGTAGATATCAATGCCCATGTGGAAGCAGGAGTTAAGCCTGTAGAATCCCTTAATATTGTTGCAGGGGATCCCCACAAGTTGTTTGAGATAATCCCCTTAGGTGTGCAGGGCACTGACTTCCAAGTGATCTCGACAAAGAGGATTATGTGGTCTCAAACTCCTTTTGGGCTGAATCTGTCCCTTCAAGCTAAAGATAGAAGCTTCCCAAGTTTACTCTCTCCTATTACTCAAATCCACATTCCAGCTAATCATTATAGCCCTTTGGCATTTTTGGAGGACACCTACATAGTCACCCTGAGTGAGTTTTCACCCCCTAAAACTCATGTGGTCAAAGTTTCTGTCACCCCATTTCATTATAATGTCACCTTTAGCATAAAAAATAATCCAGACAGTTCAGGTTTTAAGATAAATCCCAAAACTGGGATTATAATAACAACAGAGAAATTTGACTATGAGAGGAAAAATCGATTTGAATTTGATGTTGTAGCCAATCACGGTGAAGCTGAGACACATATTGTAGTTGAGATCACAGATGAAAATGACAACAGTCCGCAGTTCACACAGACATCCTATCAGGCCACTCTGGATGAAAACACCCCAGTTGGAAGCAGTATTCTGAAAGTTGTTGCTTCAGACATAGACACAGGCAAAAATGGCCTTGTGACCTATGCAATTGCAAAATCAGGCCCTATACCTTTCACAATAGATCCGTTCACTGGTGTCATCTCAACATCAGAACATTTGGACTATGAGCTGATGAAACGGCGGTACCACCTCAGAGTTTGGGCTTCAGACAGTGGCAGCCCCTTCAGTCAGGTCAGTGAGTGCCCTGTGACAATAACCCTAAACAACATCAATGATAATATCCCTCTGTTTGAGAGAGTGGGCTGCAACATCACTGTACCACCAGATTTGCCTGTTGGACACACAATTGTTGAACTCTCAGCTATAGATTTAGATGAACTGCAGCAGCTACAGTATGTCATTGAATCTGGGAATGAGCTCGAAGTCTTTGGCATCAACTCCATTTCTGGAGCCATCACCCTTAAACAAACTATCCCCCCACAAGAGGGTTCATTCACTTTGAGAGTTGTAGCTACAGATGGCAAACATCATTCCGAGCCCTCAGTGGTGCGGATTACAGTCACAAACAAAAATGATGATGCAACGCTACGCTGCCTGGAAATGGGCATTTTTAAACAGGTGACTGATAAACTGATAGAGTCAATTAAGCCTGTCTTAATCAATCAAGAGGAAGAGTCATTCTCAGATATCCATATCACCAACCGTCATTCTCCCAAGTTTGTCACAGGCATTCCCAGTTCGATCGATGTTGCTGAGAACCATCCTCTAAATTCCACCATATTTCAGTTCAGGGCAAAGGACAGTGACTCTGGGTTTAATGGTAGGCTGGTGTATGCCATTTCAAGTGGGAATGAAGATGGTTGTTTTTCCATTGATACTTTCTCTGGGGACCTTCAGTTAGTTTGCCCACTAGATGCAGAGAGTAAGGAGTTCTACATCCTGAACATCACTGTTTACGACTTGGGAACACCACAAACATCTGCATGGAAATTTATAGCTGTCAATGTACTGGATGTTAATGACAACCCTCCACTTTTTGATCAGCCAAGATACGTGATTCATGTGCCTGAAAATGCTGAGGTAGACTCTGTTATTTTCACTGCTCGAGCGCTAGACATGGACGCAGATAGCAGCAGTAAAGTCCGGTACTCCCTCCTGAAGTCCAGTGACTTGTTCCGAGTTGATGGGGTGACTGGAGACGTGATTGTGACGGGCTCACTGGATCGGGAAAGTTCCCCCAGGCATGATCTTTGGATCGAAGCAAGAGACCATGCCAGACTCAGCCCTCCATTATTCTCCACCCTAAACTTAGTGGTGATTCTACAGGACATAAATGATAACCCTCCTAAATTTGCACCTAAAGTATACCACATAAAAGTTGCAGAAGATGTTCCTGTGGGTATTCTGCTTGTCTGGGTGGAGAGTGTGGATTTGGACCTGGGTAGTGGAGGCCTTGTCACATACAACCTTAAGAACACAGAGGGTGGGATCTTTCATCTCGACTCTACCACAGGGGCCTTGACCCTAGAGAGAGAGCTGGACTTTGAGAGGCGGCCATCTTACAACCTCACAGTCCGAGCTGTGGACCATGGCCTCCCGCGCTCCCTGTCATCCTCCTGCTTTGTGGAGATCGAGGTTCTGGATGTCAACGAGAATCTCCACAGGCCCATGTTCTCTGAGTTTGTGTACAAAGCCAAAGTGATGGAAGATGCACCGGTGGGCACGTCTGTGGTCACACTCACTGCCTCAGATAAGGATGTTGGCAGAGATGGGGTTGTCAGATATCACATCCACGAAGGCTCTGGTCTTGGAGTGTTCTCCATTGATGAGGAAACAGGTAAACAAAGTTGTTGTTTTTTTAAATTATTTGTGATGATATTATTGTCATGTTTTTACATTCTGAAGTTAGAAGAAGAAGCTTTATTGTCATTGTACAAGAGTACAACAGGATTCTGTTTGGCAGCATCTCTTATAAAGGACAAGTTAGAAACATTTACTTAAAATACATTCAGGCATTTGGTAAGGTTTCATAACATGATTTCAGGGAGATTTTTTTTTTTATTAATTTCATCAAATTTCATCAAACAAAGTTGACACATGCCAGCACTACCTTAAACCTGGAGTAATTTTCTAAAATTTTAACTGGCCATATTTTCTGGAAAGTCACAGCCGGAAATATTATATCTGAAATGCAGAGACTCTTTTTCTTAGTAACATGTCCAAGATTACACTATGTGTTGTTAATCAACACTGCCGTCCTGCATCTTTACTTTCAACACAAGTTTCTGTCGCACCATATTGTAGAGACATTGGAGTTCAGTGTATGTTTTTGAAGCCGTGTCTTGATGAAACTTGTCTGCCAGTGATGGCACATTCCCTGTGGTGATTAGATTAAAAAAAAAAAATGGTAAAAACTTCTTTCTTCTATTTCTGTTTTGCTCCTGACCTGTTGTTACAGCCTCTACTCTTCAACTCATTTGTATCTTTGGTAATATTGTGCCATTTACTTGGGCTTTAGAAAGCTCAATCAGTTGTTCCCACATACAAAAAGTATCCCTAATTAACATGTCATGCTTTTTATGTTAACCATACAAAGTCAGCATGTGCAGAGTGTATGAATAAACGTTCAGGTCAGTTAACCAATACAAAGTAGAACTTGTCCTGACAGGGATCAAGTGACATGATTGAAATTCCCAGAACAATAAAGTCTGTATTGAGGATTTTCTGTGGCAACAGTGTCATTGGTGCAGGATAGACTTGATAATTAAAATAACGCCAATGGCCAGAATTAATTACAGTCTATATTAAAACCAGACTAGCATCATGGGATGAATAAAGTCTCATTTTAAAATGAGTGTTGTGTAATATAGATATCTTTTTAAGCTGAAACAGCTGTAGAAGTCAATACATCACATTTTTTGCAAAATAAAAGCCATATTTGTAAATTTCGACAAAGAACCATTAGGATTTGCAGGTGTTTCCAATGAGCAGTGTTTAGCACATTAGCCTCAGTTATTGTAAAATCTCGTCTGATTAACAAGATTTTTCTGAGAATTGCAGCTTATGAAAAGTAGACATGTAGCGCTATTTGGGGGTTCTCTACTTGCTGCAGAGAATTTGCTACAGCATTTCAAAGCTTTTCTCCCTCATTTTTATTGCTGAAATTCTTTGTTTTTTGTTCCACACCTTGCCATCTTTACCGGAAATTAACTGGGCATGACCCACCGCGTCACATCCGGGGACAATTAAATGGGTGAAAAAAATTCCATTACAGTTTTGCCATATATTTCTCAATTAAATGTCTGAACCAGCTCATTAGAGCACAAACACTTTTTAGCAAAATTTGACCCTTTTGTTTCTATTAGCATTTTTCTTTTTAGTACGATATTTAGTTTTTGCGCATTTCTAGATGTAATGGGAACACATCTAAAGTCTGTGCAGCAGTACACCTTCTCATGTTTAGATGAGCTTATGATGAGATGAGACAGGACAACTTCATCTGGTGTGGAAAAGGTAGTTTTCCATCAACGAGTCCCACGTGGAGGATATCCTGGGATCCTGCAGCACATCCTGGTGCATTCCATTAACCTCCTGCTGAACTTGAGACTCAGATAAAAATCAGGACAAATGGAATTTTCTGTCATGATGGCACTCTGCTGAAACATAACCGCTTCTCTCAGTTGTTGAGTTTTCTTTTCTTTTCCTTTTCAGTCCCCCTTCCCTACACACACACCACACACACACACACACAGAGACACCCGCACCACCCTACTCAAACAGCCTTAGACAGCCTGCTTTACAGCGTAAGTAAGTTTAGGCAACACAGATTTGTTGTCCTGTGAAAACAATCTTTTTTTCTTTGTTTTTATGTGTTTCAGGTGTGATACGTACAACAGAGAATCTTGACCGTGAGATGATGCCGCACTACTGGCTCTCTGTGTACGTCACCGATCTGGGGACGGAGCCCCTGATCGCCTGGACTCATGTGTTCTTGGAGATTCTGGATGTCAACGACAATGCTCCAGAACTTTCCCAACCAGTGTATTTTGCATCTGTCCCGGAGAACGTGGATAAAATAAACTCTGTCATCCAGGTGTCTGCAACAGATATGGACTTGTCTTCTGAGGGGAAGCTGTCTTTCCAGATGATGGAATCGTATCGAACCCTCTTCGATGTAGATCCCAAGACAGGTAAGGACACGTTTCATTCAGACTGCTTCCAGCAAAGAAAAGTTATTTGTCAATGAAAGCAACACTTCAACAAAAGTAAACTTAACATGATGACACAGGCTGTGAAACTAGAATGTGATATGCTCAGTTGCTTAGGAAGGGTCTTTTTCCAGCATGAAGGAATAGTGCTGATGTCAGCTGCCTCCGTTGCAGTTGAGACCTCATATAACTAACAGTAAGTCTGTCGTATAAACTGGACACTTACTGGCATCCTAACCCTCTACAGGACATAAGGGACTTTTATAAAGTCTCATAAAAAAAAATAAAAAAATCTAGACTGAACTCAATTCACAGAAGGAATATAAATTATTATACCTTTTAACTGCTTTTTTAAAAAAAAGTTACTCTACTTTAAATTGACATATTCATAGTGAAATGAGTATACCCTTCCAAGATAGATTTAGGTCACAAGATACTCTCAGGGTGCATTCACACCAGGATAGTCCACGGGGCTCCATTTCTTTGGGTGGAGAATTCTGAAGTACTTTTTTATTTGGTTTGGTTTCTTTTCAAAGTGGACTGTACATCAGCAGACCAAACCGAATGTAAAGGAGTTGCAACTGCTCACTGGTAGTGATATTATTCCCTGAAATGACCACTGACCCAAGAAGAGAAACAAACACTGGGGCAACATTAAGTTTAAGCAGTCTTGGGATTTCTATTTTACTCAGGTATTCAAATCAAATCCAGCGTTTTACTGTTGTCCACTACAAGCAACTGGAGAGGCAGCATGCTATAAAGGATGTTACTCTACCATGCGTTCCACATCAATTCTTTTTGTTTTTGCTTCATGGTCTGCTTCTACAAGTGAAATGCACCACATTTCACATGCAAGTGCACTGAGACCATCAGTTTTTAAGTTGATCAGAGTAAAGTACTTTGGTTTTCACTCATTCACAAAGATTCAAACTATCCATCGAAGTCGAGCGGGCTTTGTTTCAGTGGAAATAATACTACCAATGTGAATGTGAACATTCAACTCTGATAAAGTAAAGTGCATTTTCACTCAGTTTGGTCATTTTGTCTCAATGTTTCCTCTCTGCTTTTTTTTAAGATGAAGTCAAATTCACTTAATAATAATAATAATAATAATAATAATAATAATAATAATAATAATAATATAAACATAATTCTTCTTTAAGTTCTCGTCAGTCCAGGAGCGGACTGGGACCAAATATTGGCCCAGGCATTTTAACACCACAAATCTTTGGATTCCCTTTGATATGACTATCAACTGTGCACCTTGTTAAAACTACAAACATGCAGTGAGTTGGCAAGAATCTGTATCATCAAAAAGTTTCATTTGTCAATAAAATAAACATCTGCCACAAATTACAGTGGTAATAAAGAAGCTATTATTGACATGTTGTCGTAACTTCAGAAACAGCTGTTATGTCCACCAAAACCTTATGTATGGTGCAAACATTCTGGGGTACCACCATCACCATCATCATCAACATCATCCAGGGCAGCTGTTGAAGGTCCTGTTGTCGCCTGACTGTAAATCGTTTTTTGGAATTTGGCAGTGTCCTTTTTGCTTTCATTTGTTTGAACTGTGCAGTTTGTCTCCGCCTCCCCTCCATTTCATCTACTCAGTTTTTACATGGAGCTGGATCCATTGCCACAGTGCTAGAAGCATCTGACTGGTTCAGCCTGGTGTAAGTTAAGAGCAGAACTAATGGGCTGCAGATGAATGTGATTCATGGGCCGGTGGAGAGGAGTTCTGTGATGAGTGGATTAATGATTTACTCAGGCAAAGGGACCACGACCAGAAGGGGTGGTGCTTCAAAAATTGAGCAGACCAGATCAGTGTTAGCTGTGCTGTAGAAATACTGAGTTTTATGGACCAATCAGACCAATGAAGAACATGTGTCGACCCAAAAACCATGTCAGCCCAATGGGAAAATGCTCGGTATGCCCGATAGTCAGTGTGTCCCTGCATCAGTCCAACAATCTTAAAGGGGTGCTGTTATGGTATTTGGAGTTTTCTGAGCTTTCTACAGTGTTACAGTGTTGAATCCTCATCAGACATGTGAACGGCACTGTTTTTTATCACCTAAACGCATGTTTGAGTTTGAGTTTGAGTTCCAGCACTCTCTCCGTTCGGTTTCCATGGTGACAAAAAAAAAGCGTCGTTTTCAGAGAGTTTTTTCTACTTGGAAATCCTTGTGACGTCCCGGGGGATAAGGTTCGGTGATTGGTTACCTTCTACTGGTTAACAAGGGCATGTACAAATACATCAGGCGGGTGGAAAACGTGGGATAAAGTTATTTCCAACGATGGCTGGTGAGTTTACCAAAGAGAGACATCCTGCTGCATTCGTTGCTGTGGGTTGCTGTTTTCCACTTCGTTTTCAGGCTCTGATTCAGGTTCCAACATGTAGGGCTGTATGCTATGTGTTGACATTGTATTTTGTTTTTTTATTGAGTTCATATTAGCCTAATCCTTCTGTTTATGAGATGTTACAATGTCGGCGAAAGCAGGTGCGGTGCGCGCTCCCGATGTAGCGCAGTGGCGGGAGGCGGGGCTTAATGCGGAAGAGTCTCAATCCACTTGTTTTGCCCACAGGCTGATCTGACAGCCTACGGAGAGGATCGGTCTGAAGTAAATAAAGCGATTTGTGACAATAACTCGATCAATCCCAGCCCTTCTGGTCTCAGAAATAAAAAAATAAATTAGCCTGAAATGCACATAATAGTTCCACTTTAAGTGCTGCATTACTGTTTCTATTTTCTAATCACATAGAAGAGCCTGTAGTTGGTGATCTGGAAGCTTCTACTAGCTTTGCCTCTGTCAGGGGGTGAGGGGAAACCAGTTCACTGTTTATTGATAGAATGCATTTTTCAATGGTTATTGTATTCATTAAAACATTAGCAGCAGACTCTGGCTGTTGGTTTGAGATCGTGTTTAAACCAGTACATCCCCACCTCCTTTGTTCATGCGAATGCACCATAAAAACCATCTGAATCAATAACAAACATGAATCAGAAGCTGTTGAGCCAAACCCCATGACTCAAACCCATAAATTGCACACATTAATAGTCAAATATTATTTTTCTTTAAAGAAATAATTACTTTTAGATTGAATTTAAAATTAAAGCAGCTTTGGTGTAAAATAATTACCCTCAGCCCTAGAGACATGTTACCTAAGATTTTATTGAGTCAACATGCAGGCGGGGAGATATACAGCAACTCTGGGACGCCATATGTAATTGGATCAGGTTGCACAGTGTGTCATCTTCTCATTTCACACACAGTTTGAGCAAAAATATGGACTACATTTTTTATTTTGATTGATTTACATCTTTATTCAAACACCCTTTGTGATTTAAGACATCTGGAAGGGTGTTTTTGTTTCTCTTTTGCAAATACTTTCAACGTATCCGTACTTGCTGCCGTGTCCCAGTGGCCACATTAACATATTAATTCAGGGGTAACAGAGGGTTATTTTAGCTGTTAAAGATTGCCTTCCAGTACAAGTCTGAGCAGGACAGGTGATCCAGAACCTGGGTGTGCTGCAGATAGAGCAGAGTGGAGAATGAAAAGGTACTTAAAAAAAAAAGAAAAAAAACTGCAGAGTTAACTTACCAATCCATTCATGCATGATCCAAAGAAAAAGAGGAGAAATTGAACATGGTAGGAGAAAAGAAAGTGCCTGGAACCCCTTAGGGATCTTTGCGCTCATTGCTGACAGTTGTAACTGAGTCACCTGTTGAGGACTTTGATGTTCAGGCAAACGACTGCAGCATTAGCTCCAACAGCACAAGTCACTACAAGCCCTGTCCTCCTTATTATCTCCTGTGGTGTTTGTCCACACCCTGGGGCCAGCAAACTGAGGGATTACAGAGGGAGAGGACCAGTTCTGTTGACAGCAATGTCGCACAAAGACGGGTTGGGTAAGAGGTGGTGAAACACCACAGTTTCATATGAAAACAAGCTCTTGTGTGTGTGTGTGTGTGTGTGTGTGAGTGTGTGTAAATGCAGGTGCATTTGATTAACTCATGTACAGTGGAGGATGAAGTGTGTTTGAATGAAAGTGCTTATTGAGAGAGTGTGTATGCCTGTCTTGTAAGGATTTCCTGATGTCAAATTAGGGCTAATGTGAGAACATTTCACTGCATTTGACCCAAACTTATGTAAAAAAACTAAACAAAACACAAACTACAGAACTCCATTCTGCACTCAGAGCTCTGTCAACTTTAAAATGTAAGTTTTCTGATGAATGAAAAAGGAATAAACAATCAACACTTGTTTTAAATAACAGAAAGATTAAACAAGACATCAGAACTGACTGCTAAAATTAGCATTAAATTCTATTTTAAAACTGTAAACACATGTACAAACTGTACATGACTGACCACTGGTTTCATGCCATTTCCCCATGTCATGGTTGTTTTTCGTGGTTCAGGTTCTGCTTTTGTTCTGTAAAACTATAAACTAAATGTATATGTAATACATGTTTTAGCATACAACAATGCATCGGTCATCAGGCTGTGTTTGGAACTTGGTTTTAATGTTATTGTTATTGTGTTATTGTGAATGTTTAATGTTATTGTTTCTGTGCACCAAAATGAGGGATAGTCTCCATCCCTTAATGTCTGAATAATTTACTATTACATAACAACGCCAAAAAAAAATTGCAAAAATAAAGGGAAAATGACAAAAAACAAAAGAATGGAATTAAATAAACTACAATTAATTAAAACAAATTAAAAATTATGCAAAAAAATAATAAAAATAAGATATAAATATATATTTAAAAATACATACATAATAGTAAATAAATCAAAATGTATGATAAATAAATTATAAACACAACACGTTGCTAATTTTTAATGACTGTTGTCATAAGGGATAAAGAAACTTTATGTAAGGCTACTGTAAGAGTGATGATACTAGTTTCTGTTATCATTTAATGCATTGTTTATAAGGATGGTTGGGAAATTTGACCCTCATTCTGAAAAATTGAGATGTTATTTTACTCCAACATATTTTATTAAAATTAATGAGTTACTGAGTAGAACTTGATAGACTGATGGATCTTTTGGATGTGAATCAGGTGTGTTTGAAGCAGTGAAACACATTAACCTTGCAGGGTTTTGGCTCTCGGGAACCAGCTGATTTATACAATAAACCTGCTTAAAAATGGCTCTGTTGGTGAATCCATAGATCGTTTTATACTCTGTGATGAGGCAAGCGCACTTCTCCAAGTTTTGGGGCTTTTTTAAAATGTTTTCGTTTAAACCAAAACATGCCCCTGGCAATGGTGTTGTGTTTAAGCTTGATGACTAAATCCATAATTTCAAAGAAAATTCACTCTTGTGGAAATGGAGGTTAACTGCCCTAACCTTTTCCTTTCTCTGCCCCACCCCCAAGCCGGGGTGCAGGAAGCACACACAGCATGAGGAAATAATGTTTTATGATGCAGATGAATGTTAGAAGGTGCATTGCTTAAATGAATTGTCATTAGGAATCCAACATTATTTTCTAAACTACAAAGAAAACGAAGTTAATCTTGATAGATCTTTTCTACCAACTCTAAATGAACGAACCCAGTTTTCCAGTTTGGCCTTCCACTCTTGAGGCTGTTTTGTCTTGAACTTTAAGATTTCTATTTTCAGGTGAAAGTTTCAACATTTAGATTTAATATTCGTCAAAGTTTGAACTTTTAACCCTGTTTTTTTTTTTGTTTTTTTTTTTTAAACTATCAACCAATCAGAAAACGACAAACTGCTGTAATTAAATGTCTGCCTGGAGGTCATTTCTTTGCCTCACTGGCAATTACAAAGTTATTGCTCCATCTTCAGAGTGAAGCCATCCTGCACCAGAACGGAGAAGAAGGTCTGAAAGACGTGACCTTGTGCGTGACTCAGTTTTTTGCAATAGAAAGGTGACCACAAAGAGCCCTCCTCCCCACTGAATGAGAGTAAATCCTTCACTCATAATGATGATTCTTCCAGGAGCACATTGGTTTCACAATCACATGTTAGCAGTTGCATGGCTTAATTGTATAGGTTTCTTTTGGGTTTTTGTTGAGACTGCAGTATCCAAACATGGAAAATCCTTCAAAAAATTAGAACACAGTACATCTCACTCTTAGATCTTAATAGTCCATGTAAAAGGACGGAGATTTTCACCCTCAATGGTATACAAGTGCTGTTGAAACCATGTCTTTAGAACATGATCCGCCTTGTCTTATTTCCACAAATGAACCACCCACTGTATTACTAATGTTCAGGGTTACTGATGTAAAAACCTGTCATGTCTTGCTTGACAAGATGAAAATTACTTCTAGCCATAGGCTTTTAACTGAGAATCGATAGTGAATCTTTCACATTAAGCCTTAAAGTGTCAGCCAGTAGTTCTTTGTGCTTAGAAATGCAGGAATCCTCATTTAACCTGATTCAGTATCTTTTATTCAGTGTAATAGCCGTCACCTCTGCGAACCCGTGTGTCAGTGAAAGGGTTAGCCGTGGCTTTCATTACTTGCTATGTGAAAAAGTCGTGAGCTGACAAGGCTGGGCAAGTTAGGAATGAGCCTATTTCAAATCCATTTAGCAACAGCACAATGCTCACAGTGTTAAATATCCTTAAACTGATACAGTGGATTTTTTCTATCTGTGAGTTTGTATTACAGCCTCTGAAAACAGGATTCTCATGTCCTGTTCTTTCCTTTTGTCCACAAATCCCATCAAGCTACTCCAGAAACAGCATGAATCCAATAGACCAGATTGCTTTTTACATTCATGAACACATTTTTCCATTAACTGTACCCAGCTGTCACAGATATTCACTCAGACATGATTCATTTTAAACTTAAAAATGCTCCACATTAATCATCTGTATTTTTTATTGTTTCGGTTTGAGTTCCCAATGAACAATTTACCTCATAAAGTTTGATCTTCTCACAAACTGATGATAAAAAGATAAATCTCTATGTCTGATGTGTTAAACCGGTTAGGTCGGTGTGTGGGCTGCTTTTTAGGGGAGATTAACAGTTTCATAAACAAACAGCAGTCATGTTGAAACTTTAATTGTCTGTGCCATCATAGGGCACATTTTGTGATTACTTATCCAGAATCATGCAAAATGTTTTATGCACATTTTTAACCTCCTGCTCTGGTTTAGATTTAGAACAAACTGCAAAAAAACGGACAGTGAGCCCTGATGAGGGAAAACAGTGTGTATAAAGTTGACTGAACTGTACTGGTGACTGTAAATGCAGGAAACTTTTAGGCAGATAAAAAAAAAAACAGTATTGTCAACCACATTTTAATTTTAATCATGACATGTTGTGCCGGCTGGAATACAATTATGTGGCAGAATGACTAGTTTTGGCGTAATATTGAATTCTGAAAGTCAGATCAGCATTTCTAGATCCGACACACCTGATCTGGACACCTACTGATTGGTTTCTGTTTTCTTAGAACCAAAGAAAAACCAATTGTTAATAACATTTGTATATGTTATGTCATATTACTGCAGCTAATGATGATTACATGAGCTGATGACTTGTGGTTTGGTTCCTCAGACTGTTTTTGGTTTAGGTTTTGTGAAGTAATGGTGTGTTACGTGATGTAGCGTTGATATGAGGGTCTGTTCAATGAATTTGAATATCCACTAAGTACTGTTGGATTGCAGTTTTTCAGCTGATTTGACCTCTATAATTGACATCATGTCATCAGTATCTCTGTTAACATATCTATCCTGCTTTATTGGCTTAAAAGTCATTATTACCTCACTGCTAACTCACACAACCCAGAGTCAGCTTAGTCCTGCGTCACCGTGTGCAGAATTTTGCAACATTTTTCTTTCACACAACGCAGATGCTCAACAAAGGCGCATTAACCCCATGTTGAATGGCATAGGTGAAAAGTTTTTTTGATAAATCAGACAAAGAAGGGTGAGACTTTCCTGATTGGATCTGATCAGATTTTATCCAGACTGTGAATAGTTCTTCAAGCCCTCATGGTGGCAGCTAGACTGAAGTAGCTGTGGATTGTTTCCTCTGGCAGCCAGCATTGAATTGGCTTGTTTGCATCTCTTTTCAGGCCCTTGTTTATCCTCATGACTGGATTTGCATAAATTTGTTGTTGATGAAATGCTGTATTTTCTTTTCAAGACGGACGGAAAAAAAAAAAAAAATCCCTTTTTCCCTCAACTAAAATGGATTTGGACCCCTGCTTTGCTCTCGCAATACATTTAAGTGACTTTATAGTTTGTAAATGTTTTCCTCCTTGCTCATTGATATGTCTGGAATATTACCAAAGAAATTTTAGATATCTCTTTTAAAAAGAAAGGAATTCAATGCTTAGTAAGTGAGATAAAGACATTAAAAGAGAAAAATGGTGAGCATCAGCCTTGGAGCTTAAGACTATGTGCAAACGGAGAAATGAGACAAGGAAACAAACAAACCGAGCCCTGACATGTCAAACAACACTGTTTATCTTCATGTGGTTTTGACAACTACCCAGCACGGTTGAGAGAAAACAATCGACATGGAAGAGACGAGGCTTTAGCCCTCATTCCCGTGCGTGTGCTAATGACAGAAACACACTTTCTCATGTGCCCCACCTGTCCCAATGATGTCTTCCCAGCAGGGCTTGTTTGCACGCTTGTAAAAAGACTGCTTGACCCTCAGCGGGGTCTTTCCCTCTACTTACGACCCCCAGCAGGCCCTGCACCTCATTTGCCACTAACCAAACAGTTGTGAGGGCACTTTGGGAGCAACTGCGATTAACTACTTCTTTCTGTTTGCATTTAAAGCACGTCCAGCTGAGCACAGCAGTGATGGGACAGTGGTGTAGTCTACCTGATTCCCTGATTCTATGTTTAAAACTCTCAAAAAAAGGTTTTCTTTCAGCTGGAGTCCCTATGGTGATTTAATTGGATTTTAATCCACTTTTTTTTTTTAAAATTCTACATATAAAGATGTTTTTTGTAAATGTTAGCGTGAAAAGTTGTGATTCAACATTGTGAAATTCTGGATATTGACTGAATAAAACAGCTTGTAATTTACATATAATTATCTTATGGTGTATGATAAATAGCTCACTGCTTACTAATTTCATTAAAGTACTTGTATTATTACAGAGGAAAGTAGCAAAATATTGAAGTGTCCAAAATGTGGGCCTTTTTTAGGGTGTTGGGTTTTATCATTTAAATAAGGGGTGTCCTCCGGGCCTCGAAGTCCACAATACTGCAGGTATTCATTGTACCTCTGCTTCAACACAACAGACTCAAATGAATCAGCCATTGTGCAGAACTTCATAGTCTGTAAGATCCATTTAATTTGTGTCAGGTGTGTTGAAGCAGGAATACACAGAAAATCCTGCAGGACAGCGACCCTCAACTTTGGGCACCCCTGATTTAAATTTTGGGCTAATCTGCAGATTCAAACCATGGTTTGAACGCAACCCAACACTAAACAATCAAGTTCTGACAAATGTTTACTGTAAACGTACCTTTACCTGGTAAACCTCAGATGCTGCTGTGTTGTTCTGTATGATGTACATCAGGGCTAGTGGAACAGCTTGGCTCTACAACAACACTCCTACTTTCTTAATAATCTAGGCACTTAAAATAAAGTTTTGATATTTATCTTGGCCAAATGAACTTGATTAGAAACTGAATGTTTCATTATCAGAATTAATGTATGTTCTGTGATGCCCACTCCTTTAAAAGGGTTTGTCCACGCCAGCATGGCTGTTTGATCGAACCATTATAGAGGCCAGGAGAAAGAAAACAGAACGAAATGTAGCTAGCAAAAAAACAAAAGAAAGAAAAAAGAGGTAAAGAAAATTAAATGAGAATAAGCAGCTGCTTTGTCTTGTTTGCTTTTGTTTTTCCTTTTTTTATTTAGAAGAGATATTAGCAGCACACCTGAGCTAGTACACGGGTTGGTGTCTGACAGCATCGGTAGGCTAATGCTAGTAAACAGGGTTAGCATTAGTGTTAGCTTACAGACAGCAGCAGCAGTCGACTCAGGGTGAAGGCAGCAAGTTTTCATTTATTATTAGAAATCTATGAACATCACATCAACACCAGTCATCATTTCACAGCAGTACTCACGGTAGAAAAAAAAAACTAAAAACAGTTGAACTTCATATGAATATTGGTGTTCGAGGGTGAACCTCGACCACATCATATTTAGTATCAGCATATTATTTGTAATCTCCGGATTATGAAGATGCTGTTGTCATCTAAAAACATTAATGTAGCAGACCTGAAAAAACTGTAATGTTAATACCAAGTGATCTGCCATCATCTTACAGTGCCCAAATGAAATAAGAAGAGAATATTTCAACTTTAAGGCCTTAATGTATGTTGTTGGAACATTTGATTTAGATATAATATCTTATAAACCAGCTTATTTCTTGCAATTATGACTTTGAATGAGTTATTCTTCATTTTGTGCATTAATCAGAACAAATTAAGTGTTCAGGTAGTAGGCCGAACATCTCAAGGTGTCCATCCATCAATACAACTGATGCTAGGCTCTTTTCCTCTGTTGTGCCACGATGGTGGAATGACCTCCCAAACTCGGTCCGATCTGCAGAGTCCTTAGCTGCGTTCAAGAGCAAGCTGAAAACTCAGCTCTTCAAGGAGCACTTCTACACTTGGTTTAACTATATTTGTTAGAGAAGTTGGAGAACTTGGTTCAGTTTTTTTGCAACACACATTGTGGTATTCATTCTTTTTATTTTAACATAGGGAATATTGTGTGGTGGAAGAAAAAAAAACACTGCCTGCAGCACTACATGTCAACACCTGCATCCAACTGGACTCACAGCAGTCCACCAGAACCTTCCTATGACGTTCTCTACTGTTTGATTCCATGCTTGTGATGTTCTCAATCTCATATCTCAGTCGCTTTAGATAAAAGTTTCTGCTAAATGACAGTAGAATAGAATCCTGCACATTATTCATTCATTCAATATCCTAACCACCTAATCCAATAAAGGGTTGTGGGGAAGCAGGGCCACACAGAGACAAACAACTACTCATGCTCACTCCTACAGGCAATTTAGAGTAACCAATTTACCTAACATGCCTGTCTTTGGATGGTGGGAGGACGCCAGAGTACCCAGAGAGAACCCATGCATACACAGGGAGAACACAGAAAGTTCCACTGTCCAAACCTTGCCCCAGCTGAGGATTGAACCAGAGGATTGCTGTGAGGCCACAGTGCTAACCACCATGCCACCATGCAGCCCTCCTCTGTATTATAAGACCCAGTATAGAAGTAGCATTGTTGTATTATATGTTGTCTACTAGGCAGGTTTAACTAATCCCATTGCCATACAGGTAATTGATACAGTTTAAAGTGCCTTGAAAAGCAATCAATTGCTATTAATATGAGATTAAATTGGGACAGTGTAGAAACTTGAAAAGTTATTTGCATTTATTTTCTGCATACATGTGTCAAAGTTATTAAATACTTTGCTTCATCCAACACAATGTTGTTGTTTTTACTGCTGATATGAAAATGTTTCAGTTTGTAGTAAGTACAATTAATTTGTAGTAATTTCTGTGGTTAAGTAATGCTTAAAGATGTGTACGTGCCAGAGTGACAGAAGTGACGATGATGATGATGATGATGATGACGATGATGATGATGGTGGTGGTGATGATGAAAAAGGGCTACAGATATTCCTCCCTCTGAAAGACATGACGATGCGAACCCTTTCCTAGTAACAAAGAGGCTTAATGAGAAGAAAGTTCACCTTGCTGTTCCAGAGAAACTTAATATAATCTCAACTGCAACCAGTTTAGTGACTTTTCCAGTGTTTTAAACCTTCAGGTTATTGTGTCTTATAGTATCAATGATTTAATCAACAGTGGATTTAGTGGGAGTAAGTAGCACCAACTATCAGATGCTCCTTTCTCTATAAAACATGAGTTCTTTCTAAAGCAGTTTGGTTAAAGATGCTTAATGAGATTAAAGTTCATCTTGCTGTTTTCCAGGGAAATTTAATCTCAGCTGCAACCACTTCAGGGACTTTTCTCCTGTTTCAAATCATCTGTTCATTGTATCTTATAGTATCAGATTTAGGCAGCAAAGCATTACATAACTCAGAAACTCTGGAATTTTTTTTTTTTTTTTTGTCTTGTTTTAGTGCTTCCTGTCTGCTCTTCATCCATGACAAGCATTTTTCACTTTCTGTCTTTGAAGAAAATGCCACCTAAAAACAATCTGTTATTAGTGTGTTTCAGTGTGGGCTCAAATCAGTGTTATTTAGATGTCATTTCTTAGCATCCTTTCTTGTGTTATGAAAGATTGAAACAGCTATTCAGCTATTAAATACATGATTAAAGCTAATTTGATGAAGATGTATGAAAAAGGGTTGGAAGTTAAATGCCCCTCGCCAAGGAACAATGAAATAGAATAAATGAAAACCATGAAAACAAACTCATTTACAATTAAAACACAAAAAGATCAGGACCCCCAGCCATTTTCACCACTAATTAACTTGTTTTTGCTGTAGTTGAAGGACACAAATGCACACACTCCTGTGTTCAAACACTTCACACTTGACCCTGATTATTCTACCAGCAGCTTTACCGTTCCTCCCCCGCCTGCATGCTTCGGCTCAGGGGCTGATAATGGCTGCTGTAAAACACTTCACTTAATTCATTTTTATTTGAAATAAGATGATAACAAAGTACTTGACAACTGAGGAAAATGATGCTGCACACTAAGAGCAACAAAATGGTGGATTAAATCATCAAAATATCTGGTAGTGTGAAGATAAATAGGTAAAAATCTAAGTATTTTAAGATAAATGAGCTCTTTGTTTACCATCACGATCTGAATTATTGGCCCCCAAGAATAGTTAAGTCCAAGAAAAGCCATTATTCTCCGTTTCCATCATTTAGAAGGTGCCTTTGCTTTAAGAGTCAGTCAATACATGTTGTTTAATTGAGATATTTATAGAAAACAGAAAAAAATGTCTGCCATAAAATAGAATAAGCAACAAAAAATCTACCCTAATATGAAAGAAAGATTCAGGCATCCAAACAAAAGAAACTTCAGAATGCCTTGTTTTATTTTTGACAGAAACACTCTGACAACATTAGAAAATAATGTTACTAAACAAGCCCAACGTCTGATAAGAATAAAAATATATAGTACCAGTCAAAAGTTTGGACACACTTGGCCCAGTAGATGAGGCTTTGAAGACATCTGATATTTCAAGTGGACATTGGCATGAATGACAAAGAGAGTCGTGTAGTCCAATTTAGGCATTAGCTTTTTCCATTAGATGACCACTTTCATTCATTCATTCATTTTCTAAACCGCTTAATCCAATTCAGGGTCGCGGAAAAAAACTGGAGCCTATCCCAGCTGGCTTTGGGTGAAAGGCTGGGTACACCCTGGACAGCTCGCCAGTCCATTGCAGGGCATGACTACTTTAGTTGTAGTTACTCATTCATTATTTGTCAAAATCTAAACCCTTCCAAAGTCTACCATCCACTATTTTCTATAACCCTGGTGCATTTCTTCCAGAAATGGTCAGAGCTTATTAATAAATGGCTGTTTTATAGATATGTGGTTACATTTTGTAGTTCATTACCTCTCCTAAAAACCACCAAACATCTCTTCAGACCGAAAGCTTGATTACAGATTTACAGAATCTTCAGAGTTAGCAGACTAAAAGTCTAAGCTCACATCAGCCAGATCTAAAGAGCCTGTCAATATGTTTTATCTGTCGCAAGCACACTGTTAAATATACAAATACAACTTCTGCTTCACCAAACCGTCAGTCAGGAGTCTGGTTTGTCAGATAACACCGCTACAAACAGGCTTCTGATCCGTCCGCTGATTGACAGTCATGGAGACTGCTATCTAATTGGCTGTTCAGCTCAGCGGATGTTTAACGTATTCATAAAATATAACCTCATTCTTATCTTAAGACTTTTCACAACCCAGCTCAGCAGGCTCAGAATAAAAAGAGAAACTCAGCACAAGCCAGCAACAGGCTCTTCTGTGCAGGATTCTGTTTTGTGTTTTTAAGTTATGTTTAAGGTTGTGTGTGTGTTTGGTGGTAATTTGAGTAAAAGCATGATTTAAAATCTGCAGCTGTGAGCTGCTTTTACTTCTAAAATAGTAGACTTATAAACGGCATTTACTGGCAATAAAAGACAGCAGGAAAAAAACGACCATAAAATAAAATGTGTTTACTCAGGTGTGATTGGCACAGTGCTGCTCAGAGCGAGACACATGTGCAACATGTAACCTCCAACAACAGATGCAGCAATACTTGAACCTGTTTGTTTTGTAATCAGCACTCTCACTTCTCGGGCCTGACACTCTGACAGCATGGATTCTTTGTGTTTACAGGTGTTATCAGCACTCTCTCAGCTTTGGAACGTGAGGATAAACCCGAGCACAGCATCGAGGTCAGTCTCACAAACAACATTTTCACTTCCTTTACATTGACGCTTAAACAGGGACAAATCTTGTGACGAATCCGAGTTTCAGAGTATCAATAAATCCATAACTGTGCATCTTGTACAGGCTGTTAAAGGCTAGTTGCTGCATGTTTCACCTCCTACTTTCAACACTTCACCACCACAGCGACAGGTTGGACTTGTGGTTGTGTGGGACTGCACACATGCAGGAAACCTGGCATCATGTGGGGATGCTTTAGTCTGCAGCTGGTAGCTGTGGTAGCACTGGAATTCACCATCACACAGACATATAGATCAGAGGGGGACAATTTCTACTTTGCAGAAGCAGCAGATACGCACAAAAAGTTTCCCCAAAACAGCTACTCCACCACTGCTGTTTAGGGACAAAACCCAAAACATGTCTTCATTTGTCCAGTGATATAAGGCAATATCAGGTAGATTCAGTTCGTATGGTTAATTCAACTGAATTTGTTTGAGTTTAACCGTGCTAGCTATGTGGAAATGTTTTTTAAAAAAAAGGAAAAAGAATCAGCGACATCGCTACTGCAAAAGGGTTTCTTTTTCTAAATATTTAATTAACTATTAAGTGTTTAAATGGAAAGCTGCAGATAGAATGATGACTTGATTGAAACATTTAGGAAAATACTTTTCTAAGTATGATTCCACCTACTTTGTTGCAGCAAAATCATAAAAAAAAAGTCTCATTTGAAAGTTTTTTTTTTCTTTTTTTCAGTACTCTGAACATAAGGAATGTCTGAAAACAAATATCTGTACTTTTACTACAGGAGCCGAATTGACAGTTAAAATGACGGGTTTTGTCCGTCTAGCTTTAGTATAACAGAACATTAACCAAAGCGCCAACTTGTTCTCAGGTAATCGTGTCGGATAACGGATCTCCATCTTTGCAATCCACTGCTACCGTTGTGATCCAAGTTCTGGACGCTAACGACAACAGACCCAAGTTCACAGACAAACTCTTCCACGTCAAGCTGTTGGAACAGCGTCTCCATGCCGGTGAACAGGAAGTCTGCAGGATGGTCGCCCGTGATGACGATGAGGGCATCAATGCTGTTGTGCATTACAAGCTCCAGGACAACAGTGATGAACAGTTTCAGATTGACGCCATGACCGGTGTGGTGACGTCTCATGGCGATTTCTGGCCCGGGAACTACACTATTCTAACGGTGGGCAGCAACTTTAATAACTTTCAGTCAATATGTTTTCCAGTCATACAGTCTGATCTCCACATGGCGAAGTTGTCCAACAAGGAGTTCAGCATGATGAGTTTGTAGCATAACAGAGATAAAGAGAAATTGTTCAGTCATGCTGCGTGTGTTTGTGTGTGTTTAGCTTTAAGTCAAGATGTTTATTAGTCTGAAAAGAGGAGCTGTGTTCACATGATGAAGGATTTTAGGTCTCGAGCTTTGTGGTCTCAGAACAAGAAGGTCGCTGGTTTTAACTCGGCAGGAGGAGGTTCAAACAGAGGCTTCTGTGTGGAGTTTGCATGTTCTCCCCTTGTATGCTTGAGTTCTCTCCGGTTGCTCCAGCTTCCCTCCAACTAGGCCTGTTTCAATAAGCAATAAGTCAATTAATCGCACAATTAGAAAAAATGTGCGCAATAAGTTTGTCGGACGCAACAATTTTCATTTGTCTTTCTTTTTTCTCTCGCTTACTCCAAGCAAATGCCGCATTTGTTTAAATATGATATTAACTAAACACTGCAATACAGCAAGTTTCCATCTGCAATTAAAACCCAATCATAAACTACAGTTTTCCCAGCTGGGATAAAAAAGACATTAACAACAGCCTGGATGAACAGACATGCTACAAATAGCTGTTCCACAACTTTACAATGACATGAAAAACTACATACTGAAGGCAATCAAAGATATTTAATTAGACTCTTCCACATGTGTTCAAGTCCAAGCATGTCCCCTTATATGAGCTTGACCACAGACTATGTAACTGTGTTACATAGTGTTTGGAGACCATGTGTTCCAGATAACCACATTGCCGACACCTGACTGGAGAATTCAGAAATGACAGTATATTGATCTTTGAAAGGGTGAAATTGCATAATTATGGCCTTATTGTTGTTTTAGTTGAAAATTATCTCAAAATGACAACAATAAACGCTTAGCGCAATATTATTGTCTAACGCAATCATTTCTGAGACAATATATTGCATGGTAACATTTTTTTTACCGTGAAAGGCCTACTTCCAACATCCAAAGACATGGATGTTAGGTTAATTCAGTGATTCCCAAAAACGTTCAGCAGGGGGCTCTTTTCATCAACAGCAGTAATGTTGAGCCCCCCCCCCCATCACGGAGGAGACAATACTTTATTGGCTGCAGTGTAGTTTACTAAAGTTAAAACCATGTCATTGTCATCATTAGTCTCCATTCTTCTGCTGGTGTGAACGTTTTAAACCAGGAATCTCTGCAAACTGCTTCAGGTGAGCAAAGTTTTCAATAAAACAGATTCTGCTTTAGTAAAAAAAAAAAAGAGTTCAGTATTGTATTTCTAAAGTGACCAACAGACTTGTCTTTGTGTTCAGAATGAAAAGTCCCCAAGTGACTTTGTAAGTGGTGTCTCTTCATTACTCATCATTGATTATTACCTTTTCTTTTACCATTACCTGGTCAAGCAAGGGTAGATATACTCCATCATACTTTCTTCTCATTTTTAGTACTTGAAGACTCCTTGTTGATTTGTCATTGTTTCCCATTCCTACCTTCACAAATTTGTCTAGTACCAAAACTCCAAGTTTTACTTGGCCTTTTTTGCACCCCATTCTTCCCCTGGTATAACTCTAGGCCCCTCCTGTGAGGCCCACCTCCCAGTTTGGGAACCACTGGGTTAATCGGTTACTCTAAGTTGTCCCCAGTAGTGAGTGTGAGCGTGAACAGTTGTTTGTCTCTCTGTGTGTGGCCCTGGCACATTGGCAACTTGTCCAAGGTATACCCTGCTTCTCACCCAATGATAACTGGGAGAGGCTCCAGCTTCCCATGACCCTTAATTGTACTGAGCGGTTGGATGGATAGCTTTTAATGCAGAGATATACTTGTTAGCACAAACTGACCAGAGGCTTGCATGAAATTAATCCTGCTGTGATCTTAAAGAAACATTTCTTCTTTATTTTTCTTCACCTGAACATAACAACGCTCATTTAGTTGTTTTTAATGAGTTAAGCAGATGGGTTTTCTCTCAGGAGACGGTTACACATCTAGACAGCTGCAGATTCAAGAAGAAACAAGCTGATGTCGTGATCTCCTCAGCCATCACATGCCCCATCAGACTCTATTTGAGCAGCTGCTGCCTGAAACAGAAAGCTTTGTCAGCCTCTCACCTTCACTTCCACAAGATTATGCCATTTGTTCGAATAACCATGGCAAACAGGTGTACACATGGACACAATGAACTACTGTTGAGTTATGAATCCATCTTAACAACCGTAGCAACTAGGTGTGTAAAAAGACGTGTGTGTTTGGAGAGCGTGGATTCATTAATCTCCTCAATAAAATAACAAATTGATTTAAAGATTATTTAAGTTGTTGTGAAAAGGATGCAAACTCTATCCCAATACTCACACACACATAGCATGTAGTTTCAGAGCTCAAAGCTCGCACTAAAACACAAGGTACACAGAGAAATACTCAACTGGTAGTTTTATTCTCAAATATTCTCAAGTATTAGCAGATAGAAACGTGAAGTAAGGCTGACAGAGAAATTAGAGAAGGTTTATCAACATCTACATCTAAAACCCTCCTCTTGAAAGGTAGCTTTTGCTAAGCATGGGTAAAATCTTGACGTACTGTTCTCACTGCTTCTTGGCTTCTTTTCAGATAGCAATAAATTATTCAACCAAAATTTGGCTTCGTCTTGCAGTGTTGACAAATCTGACTTCCCAGATCAGGTCCACTTCTGGTCCACAAAACCCATCCATTTTGTAAACCACTTGGTCCAATCACTGGGAAGGTTGAACCTATCCCAGCAGTCTTTGAGCGAAAGGCAGGATACACCCTGGACCGGTCGCCAGTCCATCACAGGGCCAACACAGACAGACAAACAACCACTCACACTCAGACTCACTGTTAGGGACAATTTAGAGCAGAGGTGTCCAGCTTCGGTCCTCGAGGGCCAGAATCCTGCAGGTTTTCTATGTATCCCTGCTCAGACACACCTGATTCAAATTAATTAGTAGTAGAGCTTAATCAGTTGTGCACGTCATTGGCTGTTTGATCCATTTAGTGGAAGCTAGATGTGTTGGAACAGGAATACATGGGAAACCTGCAGGACAGCGGCCCTCGAGGACCGACTTTGGACACCCCTGATTTAGAGTAACCAATCAACCTAACATGCATTATCTTTGGATGGTGGGAGGAAGCTGAAGTACCCAGAGAGAACCTACATGTACACGGGGAGAACATGCAGACTCTACACAGAGAGCCAACTGTTCCCGCCTTCCCTGAGCTGAGGCTTAAACCAGCGACCTTCTTGTTGTGAGGCTACAGTGCAAACCACTATGCCACCATGCAGTCAGTCCACAAAATACTTGTCCAAGCTTACAACTGGACCACATGGGTTCACAACAGAGTTGCTGTATTTCAAGCCAGGCTGCTAAGTGATATGTGGTTCTCTTCTGGGCCATGCAACACTTGCATGGTCCACTTCTGTCAATAAATAAAGCAACGCACTCCGAAGTTTCTTTTGTTTGAATGCCTAAATCTTCATTTTATATTAGGGTAGATTTTATGTTGCCATAACTAAGCCTTAAGTGTCCAAAGAAGCCCAAACATGTTCACTATTAACTTCATTAAACCATAAACTACTGAAGAGAGTTACTGTTGACAGATAAACAAAAACTCAGAGTAAATGGGGCAAAAGCAGCCAGTTTAGTTATGGTAAATATAACCAGATCTGAAGCTAAAGTTGGGTGGACATAAAGATGAGAAAGATGTGAGTGTGACATGAAAAATAAACAAAAAAGGTCCTTTTTTTCTCATATCCTATTTAAGCTAATATCAAGACAGATTCCTAGAGTTACTTTGATGAAACTCCCATTAATATCCTTATTTCTCTGTCAACATCCAGATCAAAGCCACAGACCAGGGCAGCCCATCGCATTCGTCCACGGCTCGGCTCGACATCGAGTGGGTCCGCCACCCATCACCCTCCACCGAGCCAATTACATTTGAAGAGCCTCATTTCACCTTTGCTGTCATGGAAACAGAGCCTGTCACTCACATGGTGGGCATCATCATGACGGAGACACTTCGGCCACTGCTGTGGTTTGACATCGTGGGTGAGTGGATGTGCACAAACATGAGCTGAACATGCGATTTGCAACATTAGCAAAGAAAAACTGTAAACTTCAAACTTCAAAGAGGAAGAAAAAGCAACATCTATAGAAAAAAAAAGATAAATGATGGATAAAAATCCCATTAGGATTTATTTGTACAGTGTCCTCAGTATGACAGGCAGTGACCGAAACCACATCAGAAAAATAAAAACTGCTGTTCACTGAATAATGACTCCTCATAGATCACAGCAAACCACTCAGCCTCTGTTTCTGTGTGACTTTAAACTCCTGCAGCTGGGAAAATTATATTTGACATACACCATATTGCCACTTACGCTAAAGTGCTGACTTGTGGAGCTGCGACTCGTTCAGGAGAAAACAAACAGGTTACAATCATCATCCATCCTTATGAGCCTCCATATAAACAGCAAACAAGTTATTTTCAAAAGGTCAGCAAAGTGTCGCAACGCTGAATGATATTAGAGCCTGAGCGAGGCGGTGACAAGCCATGTGAACATGTGTTAAAGCGAGAAAACACACTCCAAGTAGGAATTTAAGGAGTCACAATGAAAAACTTTTCCTTAAGTCAGCTATTCTGCTCTGATATGTCACTGAAATGAACTTTTTAGTATGTGGATTGAGGAGGTGGCATCAGATACCTCTGTTTGCTCCAAATAACTAAACTTGACCAACAGCTTTTTCTTCCTGTAGTAATCTGTGAAAACCTGCTCTTTTATTTAATTGACTCTCTCTGGCCTAATCTGTCAAACCCGCAAGGTTACATGCAACACAAGACAGAAGTGGAGCGATTTTAGGTCTCCAGTAAAACAATGTGTAAGCCGTCTTTTCAGCATATTTTAATAGAAATGTACTGCGACAGTTCTTTATTTTCCAAGCTTAAACCAGACATTCACTGTCACAAATCTGGCAGGAAGTTCTCCTCAGAAACTTCCTTTAAAGGACATAAAGCAATGCTACGTTTGTTTCTGACCTTAATACTTTCTTTTTGTGATGGCACACTGACTTTAGTTATTTACATTTCTTTGCCCTGCAGGCTGAGAAGCTGCACTTCACAGCTTTATTTTCTGCTCCTGAGCAGCACTTTACAGAATCCTTCTGCTTTACAGTGTCATAACACACCGATCGTGTTAAACATGCACGGAGGTTGATTCAGCAAAGACACCCAACAGAAACGAGGATAAGAAAGACAGAAAGTGGTCACAATTACATTAGAGTTTTAATTCCTCTTTAATTCTGGATACAAGTTAAATCTGCTGTAAAAAAAAAAAAAAACATGTAAACACCTAATTCTGAATGAAAATGACCATTTGGACTTAAACCTATATCTGACACAAGCATCTGGTTTCTTTCCCATTTTTAATCCAAACTGGTTAATTCCTCCTTTATATAAATGTTAATTCCATTCAAAGTTAATTCCAGTTGTTCTGCACGTGCAGGACACCTAGTCCCGTCCCAGTGACGAACATATTCCACATGGTCTTTTGTCTCCCGTCTCCGGTACGTTACCTTCCTTTTCCTCATCAGCTGCTAAAAAGAAGTGAAGCTGTATGCTTGTGTCAAGCTGGTACTTATTATGTTGTTTTCCAGGTTATATCCAAAAAGACGAGAAGCAGGATGCAGAGAAGTTTTTTTTTTTTTTTTTATTTCTGGTAGACATAAGTACATCAAATCCGCCCCGTATGCAATTAGAACCATTTCCAACCCACCAATCTAAAGCGGAACTAACCACAGATAAATAAACGCGTTTTCCATATAAACCCTTAATTGGAATTACTACTTCCATATAAACTCAAAGGAGAATACTATAATTTGTAAATATTTAATTCAGAATAATTAATTCTGAATTTAATAAGTGATGTCTCTGTAGTCACTGACAGAGTAAGAGAGGAGTGTTTACATCAGGCTGACTTTTACTCGCTGGAGAGAGCTCAGAGAAGAAACAAGATGTAAGACAGATGCTAAATTGGCTGCTATTTATAAAAATATATTTTAATAATATTTTATTCTCTACATTATGATCAGTCAGGAATAAGGATAAACAAGCAGCTTAATCCTGCTTTACATGCCATCATGTCTGTCCTTACTGACTACTGTCCTACTGGCCTGCTAGTCCACATCCATGTAAAAAAAAAAAAAAAGCTGCAGGTAGATCAAGTTAATATGTTCTCTGTTCATGTTTAGTTTTCAATTTCTTCTTCTAATTGTACTTTTTGTTGTTTGTTGGCTAAACCGGCTGCTGCTGCCTCCTTGTGCTGCCTGACAGAATCAGGTCAGGGAGATTTTACCCTTTTTGTTTTTTCCTACCGTAACAACACAAGGTTTTAGCTGTAACAACGGTGAGAAAGAGAAAGGAGGAAGAAAAAAAATAAATTGTCCGGGATAGTTTTTTTTTTCTTATCAATCCCTGATTTCCAGCTAAACTCATCTTTCCAGGCGTTCCAGAACAATCATGGCAGCGATCACCAAGAGTCAGAGAGGAAGGGTTTAGGGTGATTGTGAAGCTAGCTGCCTGGTTTTTAACTGATTGTGCTGAGGAAAAAACCCCAGACAGTCGTGTTTGTTGTGCTTTGATAGGCTTTCATATCCACATTTATTTCCACTTTTACCTAATGTCACATCCTTATTATGATTCCCGATTAACTACTGTGTTATGAACAGTTATTTCATGTTTCTCTGAAGTACATCAGACTTAAGTGTAAGTGAAAACCAGCAGTTTTTTAATAGTCTTCATATTTCATGTGGAATTCAAAGTGGTTGATGGATACAGAGAAAAAAAGGGTGGAGGAGAAGGGAATGAAAGGTCTTGATGTCAGCAGTATCAGCAGGGTGGTTTGCTCTGTGAGGATAAATCAGCAGTGTTCCTCCTCTCATCAGCTGCCAGATCACCACAGGAGGGAGGACTGGCCATGCCTCCTCTTCCTCCTGTCCTCTCATCCGCCTCGAACATCTCTGAGCCATTACCATTGCGAGGAGGACTGTCACAGCGAGCTTTACAGACAATAAAAGGTGTGAAAACATTTCTAGTTGAAGTGGAAATCAGCCCTCTGACTCCCAGAAGTGTCTGCATGCTGTTGCCTTTGAGCCTCGCTGGCAAACATGTCAGGGTTTGCTGACAGTTTCCTGCCAGGTGGGGCACCATGTGCAGAGAAGACAGAAAGTTCCTCCTGTTCGGTTTGCAGTGCGCAGCTCGATCTGAGACTCGCCCGGAGCGGACGCTCAGCTGTCTCCGAGCTGCTGACACCAGGCATTTTGTCTACTGAAGTTAATGGTGACATGTCGCAAACCGAAGCGGTCCTAACAGCCTGGAGTTCTGGAGTTACCTAGCGGTACAGTGACATGACGTCCACGGCCTGGCCACGGTAAAGGTCACATGCTAATGTTTTGTTGGGTCACCTTTTACATATAATTACACATTTTTGCAAGGTCACATTTATTTATTTTCTTTGTGTTATCTCTTGTTTAGTCTTTTCTATTAACATCCAAATCTTGTCATGATATAGACATTAATAGATTTTGTTTGAATGTTTTTTTGTTTTTTTTATTGAAGCAGAATCTAAAGATTGCTGCATAGGTTTAAGCTATGTAATCCTCGGTGGCCAATCCATGTGTAAAAATAAAAAAAAACATAAAAACAAAACTATTTCCTGAAACTTTTCCTCCCAAATTGACATTTGAATATGACTAATATATTCCCAGACCTAACCAACATACAGGCATGTATGGTTGGCACTAAGCATGATTGGAACATTTATTTATTCATTGCTTTTTTTACACCTAAACAGATCTAAACCCAGACTCCAGTCTATTTCTTCCTTAGGTAATTCAAGCATATCATTTTTTTTTATTATTACTTTTTCTTTTTTAGTTGTCACATGGAAATGCTTTGAATTCTGTTGATCTTTGATTTGAATTCAAAGCTTTAAGTGACCCTTTATCACAATCATGCATCACTTTGGAAGGTATGAGCCACTACTGCTGCTTCAGGTTTGGATGAGTTGGACTGTTCTTATACTAGTCTTCTAAACTTCCTTAGTTGCTTCCCTGCTTGATGCAACCCAGTAAAAACTGGGTAACACCTTTTCACGACCACAGCACGACTTCTGACGTAGTTCCGAAGCTTCACACCACATTGGTTAGGGTTAGACAACTCACTGCCAGCTGAAACTTATTAATCATTGCAGTTTTTCTTCTATCTGAGGTCCTGCTTGTTTGCTCAGTTAAATCCGGGTGGTGACGTTGGTGTGTGTTTAGTAGTTGGTGGTATGTTTGCAGTTAGAGGTCATGAATCTTTCATAAGTTTTGTTCTGAAATTTTTTTTTCCTCTGAAATCCAGCAGCTGAAGAAACAGAAGATTTCATTTGAAACTTCTCGAGGCGAAGGTTGATCATCTTTAAGGTTTAACAAAAGTATTATTGAGCATGTAGTTTGACTCCTTAGTTGGTGAACCTGTATTTAACCATTTTTATAGTGCTGATGAGAAACCACAAAGCTTGTTTGACACACAGCAGCAGGATGCAGTCTGGTTTATGCTTTGTTTTTTTTGTTTTTTTGTTTTTTTTAAAACCCCTTTTCAATATAGTTTTATAGTATAAATTGGTGCTTTCATTGTTCAGCAGAAATGATTGTTGTTGCTGCATATTGTGCTCTGAAACCAGCTCCAAATCCCAGAAAGGATTTAAGAATTGGATATGGACATGTTGGGTCAGCAGTAGTCTTAAACATATAGCGGCAAAAAACTTTGTCTGCTATTTTTCTGCATTGATTTATCATAGAAATGTGGTTTCATTTCCTTTCTATTTGAAATGATAGTCACTACTAATACCATTACTAATACCATTACTAATTACATTACTAATACCACTACTAACACCAATATTTCTAATTATCTAATAGCAGTCTAATAATCACCATCATCTCACTGATATTCATCATATTAATATTAAAATTATCAAATTGTCAAAGCTAATAATTATAGTAATCTGCTTTAAATTGCCAATATTATAAAGGAACTATAACCAGATGTGGAAAGCTTCACTTTGGCCAAAAGGATGAAGTTGAGATGTAGGAGAGTTTGAACAAGTGGTGTAATTTTTTAAGCTAATGTTATGTGAAAATATCGACGGCTTTTCTAGGGTCTGCTTGGAAACAAATGTTCAAATTATGTTGGATGTGTGGATCCATGAATAAAGATCTGCCAAGTTAAGGTAAACAAAAAAGATAAAAACAGAGGTATTTTGACATATTATTTGTCTCAAGGTGTGTATATGCTAATTATATACACACTTTGAGGTGAATTTATGGGCAAACACTCAAAAAGGAGTAAATACACAGTGAAGCTGAGTAAGAATCTGAGAATTTTATCCTTCATTTTGTCAGACAATTGACAATTTCCTCAAATAATGCTGCCGATAAAAACTTTTTTTTTCAATTGCTCTTTTTTAACTACATTGAGTGGTTACATTTTATTGCCTATTTACCATTGTCACGACACGCCGGCATGTCAACTTCTTTACACCTACCGGCCTGGTCTAGGGCTGATGCCGTGCATATAAAAGAAGTCTGGCCATCAGCTGCGGAGGAGGGTAAGGGCCTACCTGGGGATCCAGGCGCTGTCGTGGCGGGTGCCTCTCCGGGCAGTCCGTTTCCCGAATCCCCTCCCGGTCCTGGATCCGACCTAGCTGACTCCGGTTACCTCTGGCGGCACACCTCGCCCATCTTGTTATCAGTTCATTTCTTTATTTAGGACAAGACGAAAACTAACAAAATCCCACATCATGTTTCGAGAGGGGGAGATCTCGGCGTCTCTCGCACCTCTCACACCGGACCGGCATTTATCATTTTGATTGCCAATCCCACCTGGTCCCACCCACCACAGCATGACAGCCGAACTCGCCTGGGCGGTGCCGTGACACCATTTATTTAGTATTTTCAGCCATAATGCGCCATCAGACATAGTTTTTATTAACTGACTTACTTAACCCTTTGTCAACTGCCAGTGGGATCAGCATCTGCAGCTTTTGCTTAAGGTTTGGTCATATGTGTGAGATGAATGGATACAGTTTTATTTTTCTGATTAGTGCTTTTACCACTAATAACTAACTCCAAGTTAGTAGGCAACTAGCACAAAGTTAGAGGGATGGCTGTAGGGTGGCTCTGGTCCCCTCAGGCACGCCACAGGTAACTGTAACAGGAGAAGGATGATAGAAATGTCTTTACAGATGTGCATGGATTACTAGTGTCAACTTGCCAGATTTAAGTAACCCTGTAATTAGTTTTAAGATAATTTAAGATATCTCTCTCAAAGGAAGTGTAATAGCATACATTTTCATAAATAAGCAATGCCATAAAGTGTAACCAAACGACCCACTGGAAGCAGTCCATAAGTATGGAGAGGAAAACAACAGTCAGCTGTATTGGTGCCACAAAAGCTCTTTTACTTTCTTGGTGACTGTAATGTGAGATTTTAAAAATAAGAAGAAGAATAAAGCTTCAAAACATTTCTCCACCTGCACTTTTCCCAGACAGTCGTAGTCACTGGGTGACTTGGCTTCATACAGCTTCAGCCTCTGGGATCATTTATGAACACTCAATCACCCACTCAAAAAATGAGTCTATTTAGAGCTTGTAAAGTAACATTAATATAATAAAACAATGTTACAAAGTACACGACTGAATCAATAATGAACTGTCTGGAAAATATTTAAATATGAAAGTAGTTTTGCTGCAATTATATCTGAAAGGACTGTGTATGTCCTTCCCTTTGTCTGACAGAGGTTGGGTATAGTTGTTTATAATGGTATCTAGTATAATAAGATGTAGAAGCAGCAGAATGGCAGTAGCTTTTAGTGGTATCACTAAATTATCCCTGGTTTTATGTATTGCTGTATAGATGTGCATCGAGATGCTGGAACAGGGGTGTTGAACTCCAGTTCTTGAGAGCGGGTACCTGGCAGGTTTTGTTGTTTCCCTGCCTCAACACACCTGATTCAAAGCTAATGGATCCAACAGCTTCTTGTCAACCTGTTCATTCATTTCGGTCAGGTGTGCTGGAGCATGGAGACCACAGAAACCAGCAGGATAATGGTTCTTGAGAACTAGAGTTTGATACCTGTGTGCTGGAAGGTAACTACAGCAGGAGTAAAGAGGATATCTGTCCAATATACAAAAGATTGGATGTAGTATTGTGTTTGTTCCTTCTCTGTGATGCCTTCCAGGAGGAGTTTGCAGGAGCTTTGACTGTTCTGTGTTTAATCAGTAGGAGATGAATTTCTTGTTTTTGTGTGTGAAAATGATGCTCCTTCTTTCTTCTCACAACATGACTCTGTAATTACTGCTAATGTTTCCATCAGCCATAAAATCAACCAATCCTCTCCTCTCTGATTTACATTTTAGCGGACATCTCTGTACGGACATGACAGGCTGCCAGTTTCTGTATTATTTCAGTTAATTTTAATCCCTCAACCTCATGTATCACTGACCCCCATCTCAGCATCGGCACGACAGCCCCCATCGGCACATGGGGGCTGTTGTGTCACAGGATTCCTTTCCCAGACAGATATGATCAGGTATCTATTGGCATGCTTCGCCCTCCTCCTCTCTAGCAGCAGAAACTAGATGCCTATCAGCATTCACTGGCAGTGTGATAGCTCACGGAGACAAATGAAGGCTTCCTTCTCTGTCTGAATAACTCACACACCTCCTGCGAGTCTGCCCTAAAACAACATGCTGCGTTTAGAGCAAAAGTGGAAATAAAATCAGCCACACCAGTCGAAATGAAGGCGAGGACAGCTGTTTGTGGATGGACGGCACGCTCCCCCAGCTTCTGCAGACTGTGATCCATGTGCTGCATGCTGCAGTGGGTCCCAGCTGGGTGTGATGTGGTTGGCATTAGGTGGCTCTCTGCTGGAGAACCAGGTACATCACCTGCAGGGGAGGGCCAAGCATCTGGTCTAAGAGGATGTGTTCAGGATCTGAATTCAGCTTGAGGATGCAGCTTGGCAGTGTTTACGGACCGGTTAGGGTTGCTGTGGTGTGGATGTATTCTTAGAGAGAAAACTTGAGATAACTTTCACTCATGTTATCGGAGGACAAACCTAAAATAGTCAATCACTGATGAAGACCGAGATCGGGATGGAAATCATTTAAAAACAAGACCTTGAGTTAACACCAATTTGTCAAAGTTTCCTGTGCTCTCCCTTTGCACCTGACCTAGAAGTCTGCAGCCATCCGGGGGCTGCAAGATTAATTGGGCTGACGAAGTGCATAAACGTATATCTACCTTATTTGTGTTCGATTGTAAACTACAGGATTTATTTCCCTCCTCATGGCTTGAAAAACTATTTAAAAAAAAAAAAAAAAAAAGAGCCGAACGTAAATTTAAAAACTCCCAGATCAAAGATTTGTGATTGTGATGAACTGCTGCGCGTTGAACTGGATCACTTAAAGCAGCCACAAGCCAGAAAATAATAAGCCTTTAAATGAAATACGATTCATCGCATCACACTTAACCTTCCCATCAGTTTTTCTCTAAAGCTGGATTGAACATTTTCTGACTCGTGGTGAAGGTTGCGCTTTGTTGTAAAAGAGATTATGTTTGGCTCGGAATTAACGCACCGCGGTCATGACGTCATGTCTGGTTAATGACTTCAGACCAAAGTCAACTTTTCCAATCTGTCTTGCTTTGGAAGATGTCACCATGTGGGCTGGTGATAATTAAAGGGGAAAAAAAATCTTTCTTCATCGATCTTCATTTCTGGCCTTCACCTGTAGCCTCAACCTTGTGGCGGGTGATTCAGCAGCAGATCTGATCAGAGAAATGATGTTTTCTCAGCAGGAGGGCTGATCTGATTCGGCTTATATGGGCTGAAGGGAACGCAGTGATGTTCCCCCACCCCTGCGTTGAACTCTTCAGGTAGGTCAGGTAACCCGCAGCAGACCCTGAAGCAAAACTAACCCTCAGAGGATTCTGCTTGGAGGGAATCACTGCAGGAAGATCTAATAGTAAGATTGACTGTTTTGCAAGGCGCCCTGAAGGGAGCGGCTGCTGCAAACTCAGCTGTTTTCAGAAAGCATTTCCAGGTTTGATCCTCTGTGGCTTGAGGGATGTTGAACTAAGTGGCATCTTGTTGAGAATGCATTGTAGTCACTTCAGGTATTGATCCTCCATGGAGGAACAGGCATTTAGAATTATTCATACAAGTTGTGTTTGCCTCAGTGGCTTTTGCAGACAGGGATACTTTATTTAGCCCCTTTAGAGAGTGATAAAGAAGTTCCTTTGAACCTTAAAGGCTCTGCCACGTTTGAACCTGCTGGGATTCACACGAACCTATAGGCTTTAAAATATTTATATTTTCTTGTTTGATGTAAATTATAGCATTGCTTTGGAGTCTGTTTTGCTCCGGTAAAGGTCAGGGTATCACCTAAATGATCACTATTTATCCTCTCAGGAGAACATTTCTAACCTGTCTGGCTGCAGCTGAGACTCAAATTGAAGCAAATTTTTAACATTGTATAAAATAGTTTCTTACACAATTGTCCATTAAAATCATCAGAATAAATTCTCCTGAGACACATCTGTCATTCCTACTAAGTTTCCTTATTTTTTCTCATAATTATTCGTTTTGGTGCCGGACATTCATTCAGTTTTATTTCATCCTTGAACAGAAAAGCTGTCCGATTGTTGCTTGATGTTGATCGATGCCAGTCATTAGTTTTAATTTTTCATGTTTCTTTTCATCAAATTGATCCAGATCAATCCTGGTCTTCCCTGTCACTTCGCTTAAACAGCCACTAAATCTTTACCAAGTGCTTGTCATCAGTAAACATTGGTGATAATATAAAACACACTCACTTAAGTTTTTTTTTTACAAAATAAAAAAAGATGAAAATATATTTGTAGATACGTTCTGATGGAATAGTGCTGTTTCTGATCATGTTGTTTTTCCCTTTACAACGATAAAAGCTGTATGTTTTGCTTCAAATAGACAGAAAGTTTGTTAGTTACATCAGCATCTCCAGACCTGAAGGAGATTATTAAAATGATTTATTAAAATGAAACTTCCTCAAATGCGTCTTGTTTAGTTCTGCACAAACCTGTTCATAACTCACTGATATAACCCATAAGAACCCAATGTGACATAAATGTGATGTGAAGCATCCAGTTTCTGAGACATTTGGTATGACTTTATGGTGCAAACTTTGCTCAAAATCTTGTTGAACACAATCTTATTTTTGTCATCTGCCCATCAATGGACATCAAGCAGAAGACATATCACATGGTAATATCTGGAAAACATCCAAAAAAAAATGTTGGTACTTTTTTATTTTCCATTTTGTCAGAGGAACAAACACAAAATGACTCTTCATGGGTTAGGTCAGGTGTGGTGCAGCATGAAAACACCTGAAACCTGCAGGATGGTGGCCAAAGAGGTCCGGAGATGCTGACTGCTTCTTTTGCAGCAAAATTAGAGTTAAGATTTTGCAGATTAGCAAAGCATTTTACACGTTAGACTTTGACTGTAAAGGGAATCCCAGACATACACTTTACTTCTACAATACAAGTCATTGAGGTTTTACATGAACTGTTGGACAAATACTGATAACAAACTCTGTTTATTTCAACTGGAGCTGATGGTTAAAATGTCCTGCTTGACACAATCCTTCAGGATAATTATTCCTCTTATAAAGGACGAATCATCATCAGAGTACACGTTTTGTCAAGAGTAGACGTGAATTGACAAGTTGAAAGGAATTGCAGAAGTCCTTTCTGCTTTTGTTGGATAAAGCAGAGAAGAAACGTCCGGCGGCTTCTTTCAAAGGTTTAATTTTGATCAGCGATAGATCTGCTAAGTTCATCCATGCGTGAAGGATTCTGTAGGCTGGAGTGTTAATTACGTGCACCAACCACGCAGGCTGGTGTAGGACAGGAAATGTTCAGAGCTAATCAGAAACCAAACTCACGTTTCATATTTGAAATCTGGATTGAGGACACCGTGGTCCGCTTTGATCCTGCCCTCCTCTGATCTATCAAATCTTTACTTTTGCATCTGTCGCGGTAAAGTCAAGGCTGATCCGTTTAGATGAGTGATGAGCTCGAAGCTGCTCGGCCTGCCTCACTGCCACCAAGGTCCTGACCCAGATAAACATTTAGAGGATGGATAGGCTGGATAAAAAAAATGCACACTGTACATCTTTTCTTTCTCTGGAACATTTTGGCACCCACTGATTTACACAAGCGCAAGATACTCTCCGCATGGCTGCTTCCAGAGGTAAAGAATCCTCCAAGCGTGGCAGGATATCATATTTTTTGCGGGAGATGATCAGTTAAGTGAAAAATTGCCTTTTACAGAATATCATCGTGTCGGTGTGCGGAGTAGATGCTGGCAGTGCCGCTGGGCCGATTCTCCCAAGACTTCCTGTGTGCTGATGTGTGTCTTACAGGAAGTCAATTCAGGGATTAGGAATTTAAATCTCTGCCCCAAACGTGCACAGGGTTAATCTTCAGTGTTCCAGCTTGATCATTGACAGGATGCTGACAGAAATCCTGCACATTTAATTCCTAAGTCAAACTGGAAGGGCGGTATTTTTCTTTGATTGGACAAACACGTGTAACTTATTTTATTAAACACAACAATTAAAACAGGATCTTAGTTGAAAAACGGCGTAGTTTAAATATGAAAACGTCGTTGGTTCTATGTTAGATGGATATCTTAATAAACACCATCTGGCTGAACAGGCATGAGGTTTGCCTTTTCTCACATACGTCCACACGACCCGCTGAGACGGAAAGACGTGAAGCGAGACAAATCAAAGGGGTGCAGGATGAAAAGCCAGGAGAGCGAATGTGTGGAGGGATAAAGGAGGAAAGAAAAGGAGGAGAGGATAAAGGAAGAAGATGTGAGCAGATGGTCCGAATGAGTCAGAGGGAATGCAGATTAAAAGTGCGGTATGCTTTCTAATCAGGTGATTTGTGGTGAATGAAACAAGAAAAATGCAGATAAACCAGGAAAAAACAAAAGGATATTTAGGAACACATGCTGGTCAGTTAAAGAGGAGAGAAGGGCAGAAAAATGTCTCATTTCATGTTTAATGTCTTAAAAGGACATTTAGTTAAACATTCAGTTTTACCTCACATACTCCCATGAAATTTTACTTCCTTTAAAACTAAAAAAAAAGGGGAGAAAAGTGGAACTTGCAGTTTTTTCACTGCAAAAACTGAAATCTAAATAAGATTAAAAATCTTAAATTGAGTACACATATGCTTATTTTTTTAAATGTAAGATAGTTCTTAGTTTTTATGTCAGAGAATTCATCTTGTTTTAAGAGCATTTTTACTTGTTTTGGGAAGTCTTGACAAGCCAAATTTTCTTGTTCTGTTGGCAGATAATTTATTTTATTTTAATCAACATTTACCTAATTTTTGGGTTTTTTTTTCTTGTTTTTAAGGCTGAGTTTTTGCAGTGTATAATTTAATTAATACCTGTCTGGTGAGACTCATCGTCCTCTGCTTTGGCAGAAATATCTGTGAAATGTGAAACTGAAAGCACATCCTCACATTTTAAGGTTTTAATGTGACAGAATGTAAATAAATCCTCTGGGTTGAAGGTCTTGAAATGAAAGAAATGCAAGAAACATTATAACGATTATTTTAATAAAACCTAAACCATAATATGGAAGCGGTGTGGAAAGTGGAAGTAGCAGCAAAGTGCTGCTAATCAGATGAATATGATTAATTCATCGTCAGCTCTGTCGAAGCAGAAGTTTGCGGTTTGATCATCTGGTTTCCTTCCCAGTTAGATGAAACTAGCTGCTGAGCTTTAACAGTGGAGGTTTAAATTTCCCACCACTGTCTGCCAATCTGGTCATGTCCCAGCTGTAGCTGCTTAAACTGCAGATTTGCTTGTTTCATCACGGATGAAGAAGCCTTTAGTTCAGATCAGTCTGAGCTCTTTAATGCTGTTTTCAAATAGACCAACTTTCAGATGTGCTTCCTTTCAAATTTCAAGGTTGCGCTACACTGAGAAGTAAAAGTTGAAGAGTCTTCTTTGTCACACTTCTGGCCAAGCAGCTTTTGTCTGTTAGAAAACGTTCCCTTTTCCAAAGGGTTTTCAGGGTTGTGAAGATGGGAAAAGAACATTTTGTGAGAGGTCATGGAAAGTTCTAGGGATCTGAAATTCTGTTTGCAGCCTGCGCACTTTTCTTTAAGCTAAGTGTTAGCAAAACATTTCCAGCTGAATAGAAGTTTTCACAGCATTTTTTTTGTTGTTTCATTCCCTGCATTGTTTTAACAGTTGATGCAGAAAGGTCTCAAGTTCCACTTTCCACACTGCCAACTGCCTGAGGATGATGTGAGGTAGAGACATGTTTTTTTCTGGATGTGTGCCACCATTACAACCCTGAAACTGCAGCGGCCCTCCCACGTAACTATTCCCGGTTTAACTCCTGCACAGGTGTAGCACAGATAAGCGAAGAATGGACAAAACAGGACCTGTGTGGAAAAATGCTGCCGCCTCGTTCTCTGGAGAGGTTTTTGTTGCATCTCATCCAGGATTTGGCCTGCTGGTTGACTGAGTGTAAAACGGTTTCAAACCTCATCTGGGAATATTGGAACCTGTTGAGTGTTGTGGCATCAGATAATATCTAACCTGTTATTAAAGTGGACCATCATGTGTCTGATAGTTCCAGCTGCATCAGTACAGCTCCTTGTAAACTGTCCACAGTCATTAATTAAAGCATGCTGGTTGTTTCACCTCCAACACACACACACACACACACAGACCCACTCGTCATCAGGAATAGAAAGTTGACCTGGAGCTTTTACAAGCGGATGGGCAGTGAAACAGGAGAGCTGTGCTGATGCTGCTGTGGCCGCTCTGGACGTCTCGGTTGGTTTCTCAGCTCTGTCCGCGAATAAAAAGCCATCAGAATGTCTTGAAATGATGGATGACATCATACGAGGCAGAGGAAATCTGGCTTTTCTCGCCCCTCTCTTCTTAGTTCTGTGAAATTTGAACAAAACAAGTTGAACTATGTGAGTTTATCATGAAACTCTGTTCAGAGAGATGCATTACAAACCATTTACAAAGACTCGGATGTTTCAGTACAGCCACAATGAGCCGTGACGGAGACATGTACAGAATGATGGAGGAATTAAAAACTTCTGCGCTTTGTGAGATTTAACTCCTCATCTCTCTTTTCTGTCTCTCAGCTGGTGATGAGGACAAAGACTTTGACATCCAGAAGAACTCAGGAACCATCTCAATCGCCCGTCGCCTTGATGCCGCTCGACACTCCAACTACAACCTGACGGTGCAGGTGACCGACGGCCACCAGAGCGCCACCACGCAGGTTAGGAACACAAACTGAACGTCGTCTAAAAGACAAAGCAAGCTGACTAATGTTCCCGTTCTTAGTGTTTACATAAAAACCAAGAGATGCTGGTGTGTAATGAAACAAAAACAAGCGTATTAAGGAGTATTTGTAGTTACTGAGGTATGTTAGCATTTATGGAACCTTTATCAGAGGCAGGACTGTGGCTGAAAAATGCAAGAGGGTCTTGGCTAAAGCCTGGATATTGGGCGGGGTTGGACGTCCACCATTCTGACTGGATTAACTCTAAACCTAACTGTAACCCTAACCCCACGCCCATTGGACATCCAAACACGCTCATTTGACATCCAACCACACCCATTGGACATCCAAACACGCTCATTTGACATCCAACCATGCCCATTTGACATCCAACCACGGCCATTTGACATCCAACCATGGCCATTTGACATCCAACCATGGCCATTTGACATCCAACCATGGCCATTTGACATCCAACCATGGCCATTTGACATCCAAGCACGGCCATTTGACATCCAACCACGGCCATTTGACATCCAAACATGCTCATTTGACATCCAACCATGCCCATTGGACATCCAAACACGCCTGTTTGACATCCAAACATGCTCATTTGACATCCAACCATGCCCATTGGACATCCAAACACGCCTGTTTGACATCCAAACATGCTCATTTGACATCCAACCATGCCCATTTGACATCCAAACACATTCATTTGACATCCAACCACGCATATTTGACATCCAAACACGCTCATTTGACATCCAACCACGCCCATTTGACATTCAACACACCCATTGGACATCCAACCACACTCATTTGACATCCAACCATGGCCATTTGACATTCAACCACGCCCATTGGACATCCAAACACGCTCATTTGACATCCAACCACGCCCATTTGACATCCAAACATGCCCATTTGACATCCAAACATGCTCATTTGACATCCAACCATGCCCATTTGACATCCAAACATGCTCATTTGACATCCAACCATGCCCATTTGACATTCAAAAACGCTCATTTGACATCCAACCACGCCCATTTGACATCCAAACACACTCATTTGACATCCAACCACGCCCATTTGACATCCAAACATGCTCATTTGACATCCAACCACGCCCATTTGGCATCCAAAAACGCCCATTTGACATCCAACCATGGCCATTTGACATCCAACCACTCCCATTTGACATCCAACCACGCCTATTTGACATCCAACAACACCCATTTGACATCCAAACACGCTCATTTGACATCCAACCACACCCATTGGACATCCAACCATGTCAATTTGACATCAAAACACACCCACCGGCTATCCAACCACGCCCATTGGACGTATAATCTATCCAGCCCCGCCCCATTCTCCAGGCTGCAGCTTGGGGTTATTGAAAAATGCCCCTTTTTGCCAAGCAGGGATGTTCTAAAGGAAGTTCTAAACTCGTGTTTTGCTGTGTCTGGATTACTGTTTGCATCAAACACATCTTCAGTGGCTGTTTTCTAAATTCCTGAACAGAAACTCAGCAAAGTGTAGAACTAATTGTTTATTCTCTTTTCCCCCTGACAAGAAATGACAGCAATTAACCCAAGTTTAATGAACTTTAGATTCACATGGTTTTTCTCTGTTACCTTGTAGTTTAGTGTCACGACACTAAAATATTACAAGAAAACCCCAAAAGTGCCTTTCCTCCCCGTCTGAGATCAAAGTGAATACAAAGTGCATGTGATGACACTTTAGAGTCACTAAGCAAACCAACCCCACTGAGATGCTCCAGCAGCTTCAAGCAGAAACCTCCAACTACTTCCATCCATATCTTCATTTCATTTTGGGAAATCTTTGCTGAAGAATCTAATTTGAAGTCCTGCAGGCAGTCCTGATCAGGCGCTGCGTGCAAAGCAGCTTTGAAGCGCTGCCGTCCATATTTTGTGTTGTTCATGCTGAGCTTCCATTTCGTCAAACCCTGTGTATTTCATCTCCAAACTGCAGGCCTACATCCGTGTGTTGGACATGAATGAGCATCGCCCTGTCTTCTTGAAGCCGCTTTATGAGGTGAGAACAGATCTTTATTTAAGTGCAGACTTAAAGGTGGAGAGGCGACCTTTTACAGCAATAATACACAAAAAGAACATTCTTTGTTAACAGCTACAGGTTTCTCACGATGCAACCAGGTGTGAAAAGCAGCTGAATAGTGTTAACACTCTACAACAAGCCCTGAAGCATTTTTCTGAAGCCAGTTGTGGCTGATTTTTTTTTCTTTTAACGTATTTGTATTGTGTTTTCAGACTTTTTTACACATCATTGTTGTTTGTAATGTACTCATAGATGCACAGATGTTTCTCCTATTCTGAGTCCTTAGTAGGCCAAAGTTAATTTCACTGAACACACAAGACAATTAATATGCTTGTTGTAGTAATTATGTTCAAACATTTTCGTTAAATTGTGCATGAAGAGTCAGAACTGCAGAGCATCTTTTCTCCCCAACACTGAGACATGGACTGAAAAAGGCTTAGCTCCTCTTTATGAGACACGTTTAATAATGTGATAAAATCAAGTATACCTTCGACAAATAAACAGGAATATTTCAGAATTTGTTTGTTTAAAGATAAGTCAGCAGGATGAGTGTCAAAGCTGTATGAAGCTGCCTTCCTCCTGCACACAGAGGAAACAGTGTATGACCTCCAGCTATCAGGTGTTTCACTGCTGGAACAAACAGCAAGCAGGATTACATTCTCAGCTCTTCTAGATTGTACGTGGAAGTTCAATTTTTGATCCCTTTTTGCTGTGAAAACGGCAAATTTGGGGGCTTTACACGTTTCCTCGAACCTCTGTGAAAACAGCGCAGTATGTCGGGAGCTTGTTTTCAGCCAGTCGGTGTTGATTTCACCATGTGGGAAGGATGGAGGCTCGGTGGAGCTGGAGGCTGAAATGACCATACACAGCACCGGTTCACTCCTGCACTCAATTCCATTTTTATTTACGCCGCAGTTTGCTTACTTGTAACCTTTATGTGCTCTGATTTGGAAAGCACAAATACAGAAACACAAGAGAATAAGATGTCAGGCAATCTGCACAGCAACACCAAACAAACAATACACACAATCAGATCGGAGTAGAAGCACATCCAGCAAACTGAAGCAGAACTCACTGACCACACCAAACCCTGCTCGGACTAGCATTAATAAGACGTGGCTTCAGTCTGTTAGACTTGAGACAGACTTCAGGTCAGCAGGCCGTCTGTCTGGTGAAAAAGATTTGCTTCCACTTTGGTTTTCTTTGTTTATTTTCTGCGTTTCCTGAACTTTTGTGTTTAAGGTGAGGGTTCCAGAGGACACCTCCCTGTGGAAAGACATCCTGCAGATCAGTGCTCAGGATCCCGACGCCAACAGCAAACTGGTGTTCTCCGTCCACAGCAGCCTTCACCAGGACAGCACCAAGTTCTTCCACCTGGACCCAAAGAGTGGAGTCCTGGTCCTGACGGAGGAGTTGGACTATGAGATGATCTCTGTTCATACGCTCATTATCATGGTAAAGACACAGTCCTGTCAACAGGTCAGAAGAATCTGAAAGGGGAAAAACAAAATGGATACAAGAGATCATTCTGATTAAATCCCGCTCCAGCGCTACAAGCAGGCACCACTCCACTTTTCATTTACCCTTAAGAAGAGGTGTGACGAGCAGAAAAGACATTTTATATCTATTAAAAGAATAAAAATCTACTAATTTTCTAGATAATTGATACATTTTCAGTCTTTGCAACAACTCACCAGCTGTTTCTAGTCTGAGCTGGAAAACTATAAACTGGCATTACTGACTGACATATTTTCACATGTCCAAGTGTTACGACCCAGACTCAGCTAGGGCAACTGAGCCGCACAAAAGAAAGACCTGTGGCCAGGTGTACATATGGACCAATACAGATTTATTGTCCAATGGGGGAAGACGAGGCAAGAACAGGCCAGGAATGGCCTCAAAATAGCCAAACCAAGAGCAAAACAAGCCCGTACAGCAGTTCTTCAACCAAAAACAGCACTGGTTTAACTATTCAAACAAAAACTAACATATAACAGGACTGGATTTTATACAAAGTCAAAAAGTCCTCCAGAAATACAACAGTTTAGAGCCACAACACAAGCTGAGGGCAGACCACTAGCCAGTGGTAGCCGTTGAATGAAGGACTCCTGGTGTCTTTTAAGTCCTGGCGATTAGTGGAATCAGCTGAGCTCAGAGCTCCAATTATCCAGTGAGCAGGGTGGAGATGAGCAGGTGACAGGAAGGACCAATCCCAGCCAGGAGGCAGCAATCAGAGCTGTGTCTGAGCAGGAATCCCAGCTGAAGGTTCAGAATTAGTAGGCTGAAGAGCAATACAGGCAGCTGTAACACCAAGAGATAAAAGTCCTTGGTCTTCATCTCAGTTGTTCCTTTACCTCCTCAGGCTTGTTCCCACTGATTGTTTCATCTATTACCACTAAAAATAGACATATACCACGACTCTGGTGATGCTACACAGACAAGTTTTTATTAACTTTCAACCAGTAAATAAAAACATTTTTTTTATGTTTCTTTCCTCATATCCACATGAGACATCTATCCATCCATGTTACACCTCTGGTTTATCTAATCCAGCCTATCACAGCATCTGTTGGTTAGAAGTGGGAACAACCTGAATGGCTCCCATCTCAAACATATTTTTACACAACTCCAACATGCACCACAGATGTACTGTTCATTATTTTACATGTGGTCATAATCTGCCATTTTACACCCCTAAAAATCTAATAATAAAATTAAGTCAAGCATAATTATTTTTCTACTGGATTTTATTACGCTAAAAAGAAACGTCTTTGTACACAAATATTATATTAGAATACAAACATGGAAACATGAGCATTGAGCCGATGAGTAAAACCCCTGCAGCATCATGTCTCTTTCAGATTCATTTCACCTGCTGTTGTACTTCTAACCAGCTCTGCAGCCTTTCACTGCTTCCCTCATCCAAACATCTCCTCCTCAGGTGCGGGACCAGGAGATCCCGGTGAAGAAGAACTTTGCAAAGGTGGTGATTTACGTGGAGGACTGTAACGACCACTCGCCAGCTTTCTTCAGGCCCCGTTACGAGGTCAGCGCATCTAACCTGGCCCCCACGGGCTCCGAGGTCGTCCGAGTTAAGGCCCTGGACAAGGACATGGGGAGCAATGCAGACATCAGCTACTCGCTGCACTCTGGTGAGCAGCAGGGGCCTATTTTTATATTTTATCTACGCTTGCTCCTTTTCACCTCAACTCTGTTTCACATTCATTTAGTTATACATATTCACACCTGGGAGCTGCCACCATTTTCTAATTTTGAACACTGGGAGCATCATTTAAAATCACAGCAGTACAGGAAACAACGTCGGCTGAAAGTGATGCTGTATGATGAATTTGGTTTGGTGAAATGGTTTGTGTGGATCTTATTAAGCTACGTGTTTCTTTCTAACATAAATCACTAAATTAACTCGTTTCTTTTGGATAACGTATCCTTCTCTCTGCAGGTAACATCGACAACGTCTTCGCTATAGATCCAGAGCTGGGCTCCATTACTGTCTCCAAACCTTTAGATCTCCAGCCTCAGGACCGATTCCATCTGACTGTGAAGGCCACCGATCAGGGCTTCCCTCAACGCTCCGATGTCACCTCCGTCCATGTCCACATCCGCGTCTCCGACCGAACCCCACCCACCTTCCCCTCCGATGAATACTTCACAGAGATCAGCGAATTAAGCCTTCCTGGAACACCAGTGGTCACAGTCTCGGCAGCCAGCCCGGCTGCAGTGTATTACAGGATAGAAAGTGGAAACATAAATGGGACTTTTTATATCAATCCCTATACTGGATCCATTTCTACCCAAACGCAGCTTGATTTTGAGAAGTGTGAGTCCTACAAGCTGAAAGTTACAGCCACCACAACAGCAGGAGCCTTCTCTAAAACGTTTGTCCACATCTATGTAATCGACAAAAATGATAATCCTCCTGTTTTTCAGCAGAGGGAGTATCTGGGTCAAATCAGTGAGTCAGCTCATGTAAACAGCATGGTGATGGGAGAAAGAAACACCCCTCTGGTTGTTCAGGCCTCGGATGTAGATCGAGACTCAAACTCTCTGCTGGTTTATCACATCCTAGAACCAGAAGCTCTGAAAGTCTTCAAGATAGATTCCAGTATGGGCACCATCTCTTTAACCTCCCCAGTTGACTTTGAAGCCAAAGCTGAGTATCACTTCACGGTGCAGGTGAAGGACTCTGGGGAGCCATCACTGTATGCAGCAGAGCCTGCCAAGGTCACTGTTCGCGTCCTAGACCTGAATGACTGCGCGCCACAATTCACCACACCAATGTACGAGTCATCCATCATCTTCCCAGCTGTCAAAGACACAGAGGTTGTCCGTGTCACGGCCCATGACGCCGACTCGGCAGTCTCATACAGCATCACTCAGGGAAATCTTCACAATGCTTTTTCAATTCACCCTAATTCTGGAGTCATCACCGTGAACAATGTGTCTGACTTCAAGTCTTTTTACCAGCTGATCATCAGAGCCTCCGATGGACTTTTCAAAGACTCAGCTACTGTCAAGATAAATGTGACAAACCTAACAGTGAGCGATCTTGGATTTGAGCAGACTGGGTACTCTGCAAACATTGCAGAAAATTTGAAAACGGTTAAAACTTTGGCCGCGCTCAAAGTCTCAGGATGCTATCTGAACGAGCCCCTTTGGTTTTCTGTCATGAATCCAATGGGGAGGTTTGCAATTTCAGAGACATCAGGAGTTCTTGAAACCACAGGTCTCCCGTTTGACCGAGAAATGCAGGATGTTTATGATGTAGTGGTAAAAGTACAAGACACAAGGTCACCACCCAGAACGGCCACGACCCAGGTTAAGGTTTTTATAGATGATATTAATGACAACTCTCCACAGTTTCTAAACTTGCCTTTTTCAATGATGATTTCTGATGATTCAGAACCAGGAGATGTTTTGTATCAAGCCACAGCCGTAGACAGGGATCTCGGGGAAAATGGATCTATCATGTACTCTCTGGAAGAGGACTTTGACCTGTTCAGGATAGATCCTGATGTAGGCGATGTATCTCTTCAAAGACCACTTGATTTTGAAGCCTTGAATAAATACGTATTGACAGTCTTGGCTACAGATGAAGGAGAGCCTAGTCACAGCACATCGGCTCAGCTCAGCATTCAAGTAAGAAATCGAACCAATCCAGTTTTCCAGACTCTTCTTTATCCCCTGAAAGTTCCTGAAAATGTTCCTCCGTTCACCACCATCCTTCACATACAGGCCAGGAACCCAGAGGGTTACCGGCTTATCTACAACCTCGAAGAGGAAAATGCCTCCAAACATTTTCACATTGATTTCAAGACCGGTGTGTTGACGGTCACCAACCCCCTTGACTACGAGAGCCAAACCATGCATACTTTGACGGTTCGAGCCACCGACTCTGTTACCGGCACTTTCTCAGAGGCTTCAGTTGAAATAGAAGTGGAGGATTTCAACGATAATGCACCGGTCTTCTCCCAGGAAACATACAGTGTGAACATTCCCGAAGGGCTCCCAGTGAGCACCTCTGTGCTGCACCTTACTGCCACTGACAAAGACTCTGGTAGAAATAAAGATTTAACCTTTCAGATAGTTAAAACTGAGGAAAACGAAGCCAATTTCTTTGAGATAAACCCTGAAACTGGGTTAATTGTGACAAAACAGGTGCTAGATTATGAAGACACAAAACACTTTATTCTGAAAATCAAAGCTGTCGACAACGGGACCGTTCCGCTCAGCAGCGAAGTCCTTGTTTTTGTAAATGTTACGGATGTCAACGATAATCCTCCAGACTTTGTCAACTCTGAATATGAAGCTACACTAGACGAAATGGCAAGATGTGGTCACATAGTCATCAAAATCCAAGCAACAGACTCTGACTCTGATGACCTGAATAACCTCAAGTACAAAATCATCTCAGGCAATGAAGATCGATACTTCAACATCAACGAATCCTCGGGAATCATTTCTTTTTCCAATGTCTGCAAGAGGAATTTGGACCCTTACTACAACCTGACTGTAGCTGTGTCTGATGGAGTGTTTCAGAAAACTGCACCAGTCAACATCGACATGATAAACAGCAACAGGCACAGTCCGTTCTTCAAACAGAGCATCTATGAAGCCGAGCTGGCGGAAAATGCAGAGGCAGGAACTCGTGTGATCAGGCTGGCGGCCATTGACCCTGATGATGGGCCGTATGGAAGTGTGGACTACACCATCATCAACACATTCGCCGATGAGAAATTTGCCATTCACAAAGATGGGCAGATTGTCACAACCCAGTCGCTGGACAGAGAAAACCCCACGCAGAGAGTCATAGCGATCAAAGTGATGGCGAAAGACGGTGGAGGAAAAGTGGCCTTCTGCACTGTGAAGATTATCCTCACAGACGAGAACGATAATGTTCCTCAGTTTAAAGCTTCTGAGTATCAAGTTTCCATCCAGTCAACTGTAAACAAAGGTTCCCCTGTCATTCAGATCATAGCTTATGATGCTGACGACGGCAAGAACGCGGACGTCACTTACACTGTCGATGAAGCAGAAGAAATCCCAGAAGACATCATTGAGATCAACCCTTTCACTGGAATCGTCAGCGTCAAGGAGAGTCTCGTTGGCATGGAGAACAGGATATTCAATTTTAAAGTTAAGGCCCGTGACGGCAGCTTCCCTTTTTATAACTCCACAGTTCCCGTTCAGGTGAAAGTGGTTCCCCCTGAGGTTCCTCTTCCCAAGTTTTCAGAGCCCCTCTACTCTTTCTCAGCTGCAGAAGACTTTCCCGTCGGGACGGAGATCGGCTCTGTGAGGGCAGACTCCGACATGCCGCTCATTTACAGCCTGGTTAATGGGAACACAGTTGAAAGCAACAAAGACAAAGTGTTCAGCTTGGATAAAGAGAGCGGGACTTTGGTGCTACAGAAGAGCATTGACCATGAAAAGACCAAGTGGTACCAGATAGATGTGATTGCTCAGGGGAACCATAATGGAACAGATGTGGCATCGCTGGTTTCTGTCAACATCCAGGTCCAGGATGTGAATGACAACCAGCCGGTTTTTGATGCAAGCCCATACAGGGCTTTTCTGGCTGAAAACATGCCTGCTGGAACCACAGTTATTCAGGTAAGACAAGGATTTTTTTTTTCTTTTGTATAGATTTGCTGGTTTTTATTAGATATGGAATTAAACATGAGGTTTATAGTTTAAGTAAGGGCAGGCTTTGTTTTCTTTATGTGAGAGGAACATTTTTTTTCCCTGTAATGTAGGGGAACTAAGTTCTTACTTAAATTCGGGGAGATCATTTTACTTTCATTTGTGCGTGGTTTGCTCATTATGAAGTTTCTGGAATTTTTGAAGGAGTGTTCACATAAGAGTGGGTTCATGACTGGAGTATATTGTTACTGCTAGAGGAGGAAAAGGCACTTACAGACGGCACTCATCTGAACGGGACTTTTTTGATAAATTGGGGAAGTAATTTGTGCAAAATTAGTGGATGTATTTGGCTTTTATTATTGGAATTACAAGTACGATTCAGTTACGCGATTAAAACCTTGGACATGAAAAAATTTAATGACAGCACCGCTGTGTACTCCTAAAATATTTCAATTATACAAGGCGACTACAGAAAAGCAACTGTCTTGTTTCCTAGGTGACAGCCAACGACCCGGACACAGACACCAACGGTCAGGTGACCTACAGCTTAGAGGCTTTGCCTGACGACGCCCTGCAGGACATCATCAAGGTGTTTGATATCGACGAGGAGAGCGGCTGGATCACCACTCTGCGGGAGACGGACTGCGAGGCCACCAGAGTCTACAGGTTCAATGTGGTCGCCACCGACCACGGCGGCGATGTCAAGCTGTCGTCCAGCGTCCTGGTGGAAGTGATGGTGACGGATGAGAACGACAATGCACCAAAGTTCTCTGAAGACACGTACCGTGGCTCAGTGGTGGAGAACATCACCCCCTTTGAACCTATTGTTTCCATGACGACCACAGATGCTGATGTGTTTCTGGAGAACCGTCTTGTGACATGTTACATCACAGGTGTGTATATGAGCCCGTGTTTGTTTATTTAGTTTTGTTCGAGGTCTTTGACCCAGGGTGTTTGTCTGTAACTACACACCTCTTAGTTCTGATCATCTACTGGGAATTTTTCTGCTCAAGCAGCCTCCATGTTTATCAGTGATGTTTATCCGCTGCACTGCTGAAGATCTGATGCACTGTTGGATTTATCAAGACATTAATGAGGTGTAATGAAATCTTTGCTAATCGCCTTGAACTGACTCGAGATATCATTCAGAGGAGCGGGCCGACGTGAATGATCAACACAATGCCCTGCAGCTAACAACACAAACAAAGCCTTGAATTAATGCAAATCCCTGACAGTTAAACTGCTCCAAAGAAGCTCGCTGTCACAACATTGTTTTTTCGTAAGAGATAAGTGTTTACACTAGAATTACTTATGATAGCAGGGTTCGGCTCAGATGCTGGTTTGTTTCGAAGAAACGACAGAAGCAGTCAGGAAAGCTTCTCTGAAGCCAGTACGACCAATTTCCTCATTTATTACCAATGATTTTGGTGGGTTTGCTTCACATCTCCGCAACACACAATCCACCAAAAATGTGTGTTTTTTTATTTTTATTTATTGATCCAGTTACAAACATTCAAATTGTTTTATGAATGCTGCCTTAAGCGCTTTGTCACACTGATACTGGTATCTGTGTTCAGCTGCAGAATTTCTTCTTAAAGATTCCACTTGTTTTAATTCTGCACACAGTGAATAATGAGCTGCTGGATGCAAACGTTAAATGAAACCAGTCAGCTCCATCCTGCAGACAGACTCCGCTAGTTTCTTTCATCTGTTGCATTTTAACTGCTGCAGGTTCACAATAGAAATGCAACACAAAAAGAAAGGTAGGTTTATTCATTGAGGTCACACTATAATTAGGTCTCTTGAGGTCTCTTTGGGGATTCCATCAATTCTGTTAGCAAACATTTCTAAAGTAAACTCCGAGAATATACCTAAGTAAATCCTGGTAAGTTACACATGTAGACGCTGCTGTTTCATACAGTGCTGCAGGCTGGTTGTGTACAACAGCATCCAGTTATCCTTTCCAGGCAAAACAATATTCAACTTCAGTCACGAGACTTGCATGACAGCTCCAGACAGATTCCTTCTTAAAGCTGAACCATTTGATAAGTGATCAGACTGCTGTGACAGCTTCGTCTGCACACATCAACTGTCAGACAAGGTGTGTGACTGTGATGCAACCTGTCGTAACACACGGACCAGAAGCCATGATCAGCAGTCGGTCTCAGCTGTGCAGTCTGTGAAACACAAACATTACATTTTGTACATGGAAAAACAGAAGAATCAAAGATCCCAAGAGAGTCTGTACTGAAGAAAAATCCCCCCTCAATGTAAAATGAAGAGGACAGAGAGGAGAAATGATTGAATAATTTATCAGGAAGCAGTCATCATTGCACGGAGTAGAAAAGAAGCTGCTGCATTAAAATCCTTTCTATTAATCTGAAAGAAATACAAAGTTAGAAAACACAAGAGACAACAGCACAAGTCATTCTGCACAAACAGAGATAGATAATAAAATGGAAAAACAAAGAAACTTTTCACACTTTTTAAAAGTTCACAACATTTTGTTTCAGGCTAATTTTTATTATGAATGTAATTTATTGTCCATACAGTTTTCTGTAAAGGTGTAAAATTAAGCACTTCTTCATTTTTTTATTTATTACCTTGTTTTTGGTCAGATATTCAAAAAGTAAAATAGGAAAGTATAATATTTTAAGAAGGGGCCAGACCCGGTGGTTGGTATTTAGTTTGAGTCTCAGGGTCCATTCATGCCCATTTCCACGAATAGTCTGGTCCATTTAGGGCAATGTGAACATGGACACAAATATTCTCGTCCTCGTTGCTTTCAGTTCAGCTCCGGTCTGTTTTGACAACAAGCAGACCATCTATGGGGTTAAAGACAGGAAGTGATGTATAATGTGATTCAGTGTATCATGTTGAATATGTCGCCGCCTCTTTTGCTCCTTATACAGGACAGATTCTGGTGAAAACTTCATTGAGTTTGAACAACTAAATTGAAAGCTGAATTAACCAATACTGAACAAGTTTGAGTTGCACCGTTGTTCACTGGCAGCCATTTTCGGGAATGCAGCCCATAGCGAGCAGCTGCAGTAACTGTGTGACATGGTCAAGTCAGTTTGGACTGCCAAACTGTGTACCCTGATTGTAAGGACAGCGGGCGCTGTTGGGGCTCCCAGGGAACGGGGGGGCCCTAGTGCTGCCAGTGGCTCACTTTCTGAAGGAATGTCTCCTTTAACCTTCCTAGACTCAGGCTCATTGGGCCCTGGCCTCATAAAAAAAAAAAAAAAAAAGAAGAAGAAATAGAAAAAGGCAGAATTAAACTCATAAAGCTCCCCTTGGAAATGTACATTTGTTTGGCACAGCACATCCTCTTACCATACTTTAAAAGACAACAGGCAAAAAAACATATGAAAGGTCATTAGACTGGAGGAGGATGTGCAGTCACAGGTGTAAGTTGGAGTTCTTCATCTTCTAAACAAATCATGATGCCAAAAAGACACTGTAGGAGTTTCCTATTATGAAATATATGCAATAATGATCCACGGGTCACTGTAAAATAATTGGGATCTTATGGAGGGATCCAGCTTCAGGCTGGGGTGGGAACGGATCTGGCGACAGTGCTTTCATGTGCTTGCATGTGGTCTGTTGAAGTGGCTGTCAGGAAACCAACTACAGAAATACTTCCGACTGGAACTTGTCCAGCTGTTTAACATTGTGTTATGTTGATGTATTGCATCAATAACTTGTAGGAAACCTCCGTTGACTGACAAGAACACTCTTGGAAAATGTCCAAGTAAGCACTGATCACACTGCAAGTAAATCTGAGAGATTCCTTCCCTCTGTAGGACACAGTCTACTCTGTTGTTTGGATCTGGATCCAGATTGTCTGCTGCTGGTTCCAGACTTCTGCCAAACCAACACAACATGGTGGCAACAATGCATGCCCTACATTACCGGAATAAATCTTTTGTCTGATTTGTAAAAATGATCTTCAGATTAATTGATGAAAAAAATGTTTTGGACCTGAACGTTTCCTGATCTCTCGGCTCGTTGTAACTGCTGCTTTCTCAGATGGAGACCCGCTGGGCCAGTTTGCCATAATCCAGGAGGACGAGGGTCAGTGGGGTCTGATCGTGAAGGACAGTCTGGACCGTGAGACCAAGGACAGATACACGCTGAAGGTGACGGCCACCGACGGGAAGTTTGAGGCTCTGATCACCGTAGACATCCACGTGTTGGACATCAATGACAACAGTCCAGTGTGTGAACAGGTGTGTGAAGCCTCAAAACATGTATATTTCTGGACAGCTAGATCTCCATCTGACTTTATGGGTTTTTTTATAACATGTTTTCCCTTCTATAATCTTATGTGAAAGGCTGTTGATTAATAATGAGGTTAAATGATCATACTGAGTTGTAAACGTTAATAATGTCAATACTATATAAAATGTTTCAAGTCTGAGAGTACAGGAGCTACATTCTTCCCTCCATCGTCCATTATCAGACCCCTTGATGCTGTAAATCAGATCGATCCAACTCTGAGACAGATTGAGATGTGACTATTGTTCCCATCCTCTGTTTTCTAGCTGGTCTACAGGGAGGTGTTGATGGAGAACTTGCCCCACGGCACGTTTGTGCTCAAGGTTTTAGCTTCAGACCCCGACGTGGGAGCAAACGGCCAGATCTCGTACACCCTGCACGGTCCGGATGCCAACAAGTTCCACCTGGAGCACAGAACGGGTAAGATGGTGCCAGTTTTTGAGAAAAAAAGCAGCAACCAGGAGGCAAAATCATCTCTGTAGTTTTGTCTTTACTGGCTCTCACTGACTTCCATCACTCTTTATTTCTGTCATTCCATCTCCGCAATGACCTCAGAAAGTTTACAAATACAGTGATGTTAGCTAGCAGTAAGCGCAGCTCCAAGTCTGGCTGGCTTTACAGATGGCAACATTCCTTTCAGGGACTCTAAAGACAAGATTCTCTTATAAGCACTTTAAACTGGAAAGACACATTGTTCTGTGGTGTGGAATTTAACCAGCAACGGCCACGTGGATCTGAATTTGTCTCATTAGAACCAGAGAAAGAGCTTTCAGAACAAGAGTTGTATTATTACGCTTTAATTCATGAATTAAAGCATGAATATTTGTGGGTCAGAGTAAAAATGTTTGTTGTCTGGTGGTATAGCTGGATACACAGCCTGGAAACCAGATAACAAGAAGACAACTTCCTTCTGGCACTTTCCATGTGAAAAAGTCCTGTTTTCTTTGAGGTTTTTGCTGCAGTGACAGAAAACGGATAAAAGTGCTACGATGAATCTGTTTGCTGCTGGTTTACTTCACATCGCACATAGAGGGTGCAGAATTCTTCTCTTCATTACATTTTAGCTTTAAAAACACATGTTTATGCATTCTTTAGTGTTTGGTTTAGCTGTTTTCTCTGAGTCCTGGTGAATCCACCCTCTGCAGGTCAGCTGTTCACCGTGGCCGAGTTGGACCGTGAGAAGGACAGGGAGTTCAGCCTGGTGGCGAAAGCGACGGATGGTGGGGGTCGATCGTGTCAGGCTGACATCCTGCTGATGATCCAGGACATGAACGACAACCCGCCCCGCTTCTCTTCTAGCCACTACGAGGTCACTGTGTTCGACAACACGACGGTCCGCACGCCGATCGCCGTCATTTACGCCAAAGACCCGGACGCAGGTGAGCTGCAAGGAGCGTTGTGTTGTTTCTCTCAGGTCACAACGTGTCGCAACAAAAGCTTCGTTCTGGTGTCAGGAATCCGTTTTAGACTGCTGAGCACAGACTTGCCTTTGTGTGTGTGTACACTCTGCCTGAATACCAGTGTGTTTCAGCTGATCCTCAACATAATGAAGCACTAATCCATTCCTAACAGAGCTCTGGCTTCTGAAACACCCAACTGATACCTTCTACTGTGTCATTCCAGCTGTGTTGGTAATGATTTGCTGCTCAGAGGTTTTACCTCTTAACCCTGGCAGCTTTAATGCCTCACTCTATCTGGGAGTTCTCATTATTTTACACGTTTAGCTTCTGTTAAGTGTGTTTTATAATCCAGCTGCAGACACTAATATCCTCTTCAGGTCCTTTTTTAATGTTTTTATGTAAGTATTTGGGACATAAATGTTCATAATCACATTGATTCGCCATAGTCTCTCTGAATGTCCACAGTGCATCAGATTTTACTGTTTCGGAGTTAAACTGTCATGTTTGATGCACTTTACCCCATCAGAGCACATCGACACGTTAAACCATGTCTGACTGTAACAGCCTTTAACTGATGCACATTATTATCACGTTTAAAGCAACATAAACCAACATGGCAGGTTTAGACATCTATATTTGAGTGAAACAGACAATGCATCAATGATTAACGCAGCATGTTTTGTTTCTTTTGTGTTTTTTGTAAATGTCCAGGATCATTTCTTTTGTTTGTTTGTTTTGTTTTTTCTTTTGTCTCTGGATTGTGTGAAAATGTGTTATGTAAAGTAAGTAAAGGCAGTTTATATTTATATTGCACATGTCAAGATAAAAATCCATTGTTCACAATCAAACAAAGTAAAGATCAAAACAGAGAACTAAACAAAAACAAGTTTTAAAAGATCACAATTTAGCTGTTTTTTTTTTTTTTTTCTTTTTATGTGCAGATCACTTAATGTCACTTAACACGACAATGTTTCTCTGCTCAGAACACACTTAGTAGCCCATTTTATTATGGTTTCACTATGTTTTTGTTCCCCATTGAGACCCATTGCCTCCACTATAAGGTCAAATTCATTTTGTTTTCTATGCAGAGCCAAGTCACAAAAAGCCACTTAAAATCCCATTTCTGGACCAAGTTTCCATGGTGGAGTCCTGCTCCGATGCCACACATGTAGACACGTTCATGCACACACAGGTGATTCAATTCAATTCAATTCAATTCAGCTTTATTTGGATAACGCCACTTCACAACAATGTTGTCACAGGGCACTTTACATACACATCATTTCAAGCCAATTCATACATATCCTATAATAGAAACCTACTGATTGCATCGAATCATGACTTTGATCCAATCCCCCATCCTGAGCATGCACGAGGCGACAGTGGGAAGGAAAAAACTCCCTTTTAACAGGAAGAAAACCTCCGGCAGAACCCGGCTCAGGGAGGGCAGCCATCTGCCTCGACTGGTTGGGGTGGAGACGACAGGAAAGTCATCACTCTTCCATCAGCAGATAGCTGAAAATCCAACACATATGATCAGCATCTTTTAAAGCTAGGATGAAAACCCTCCAGAGAAAAGAAGACAGAGTATTTTTCCTGCTCCCGATGGATACAGACGATGTCATTTCTATTTGAGGAATGTGCACAACTGAATAAATCTGTTGTTGTCATTTCTCAGTTGCGTTACGGCTTAAAATGGATCTAATGCTCTTTGTAGGTTTTATTAATGTCAGTATGTTGTCTGAGATCTGAACTTGAGTGCGTCCACAGTTTACATCAGGACATTTCTGTCGTGACTGTTTTGGAAGGCAGCATTTCGGCCGAAGAAGTTTATAAATCCAACATGGCTTCACAGCAGAGTGTAGCAGTGAAATGGTTTAATCATTTTCGTATTTCCACTGTAGTGTTGTAATGGGTAGGTTACCTGTTACAGATACGGAGCTCATGAATACCAACCCAACAAGGCTGTGAGCCTGGGGGAAACACTGGAGCATGGGAACACTGGGACTCCAGCATGAATGAATGGTGATTTATCCATGAGCAGGATCTATAAACTCCAGATGACTCCATTAAAACATCCAGTAATGTTAATAAACATAGCTACAAACGCTGTTTAACAGCAGCTGCTAACATTTTAGTGGATTGGGAAAGAAAAGGATGATAACCAGAGTTTATATAATGACTTATTCCAACACAGCGGCCGTATCAGACACAATCATCCTGAAGCTTGAAGCTGGCGTTGATGTTCATGACCAAATTAAATGATAAATTCCTAATTAGTACGAAGCCTTTTGCTTGTTCGTTGATTTCTTGTTTCCTTTGTGTTTCTCCTTCATGTTTTCGCTGTGATTCCTATCTGCCATGAATCACGTTGATACCAGACCCATTCAAACCCATTTTCTGTCAGCAAGCAGGCTCTGCAGGCACTCTTTCTTACTAATTAGTTACTCTGGAAAATAAACATTTTTATAAGTTTTTGGTTGTGAAACAGCTTCCGCCTCTGAAAGCAGCTGCAGAGTTCAGTCATTCCAGTCGTGTGTGATGTCTGTGTTGTTTGAGCCCGGGAGGGTTTTTATGGTCACAGCTTAAACAGTGAAATGAAATAAATACGCCCACACAAAAAGCCTTACACAAAGAAGGACACATTCAGACGGGTAGGTGCACGCAGCCCGAACAGGTCGGCCGCTCCTTCAGATGTGCAGCAGCTTGTCTTCCTCAGATGTGGATATGGATACGTTTCTGTATCCTGGTGTCTCAGCATCCATCAGACGTTTATTTATTTACCAAAAAACATCAGCAAACAGTTAAATGTCATCGGCTAGCTTCGACCGCGCATGTTCGCGTTTGTTTACTGAAGTAAAACAGAGGAATATATTTTCCTTTCACAGTTTGTCGACACAGATTATCTGTTTGTTTAAGGTTTGTGTTAAAAAATGTTGACCTTTGATCATGACACTCCCTGTAATTTGGCTGATCATGCAGAAGCAGCAGATCCAGAACGCCCATTACAAATGTGTGTGTGTGTGTGTGTGTGTGACTCGACCTCACAGGTTTTTGAGCTTTTCTAACCGTGGAGCAGGTGGACGATGTGATGGGTGTGTGATTCTTAAACACAATGCACGACACAGTCGGGAAAAGTAGCATCTTGTCCTCAGTTAGAAAACAAGTGCACAGCTTGGTGAAGAGACGGTGGTTGGGTCTGTCAACGTTTTCCTGTACCGAGGAAATTCTCCTTGTTTTCACCTGCTGCACTGTTAAACAGCCTCGTAAAGTTTCTGTTCCATGTTACACCCTCCTCAAGTCTTTGTCACTGCACAAGACTACAACAAAACACGTCATTACGCACCAAAAACACACTCTGCATCATGTTGGATGGCAGCAGAAAGACGAGAAAAGAATGGAGGGGCATCATTTTCACCAGGACTTCTGATCCAGAAGTTAGACTTTTCAGAACTTTGTGGCAGAAAGCAGAGAGCGGGTGATGGCAGGGGTGGGGGAAATCTGTCGACAGGCTTTTAGCTGCAGCTGTGCAGGGCAGCGTGACCTGAAAGCATCCTGCTGGTTTTCAGCCAATCAGCTGCATTTAGTGGGATTTAAGAAGTTTCTTCAGGCTGCAGAAGTTGACACAATGCCCGTTACGTTAAAACGTTACGGGCATCGTTACGTTATGTTAAAAAACATTTTGAGGCTTTTTCATGAGTTCACCCTCCATCAAAACAAGATTAGCGACTGTTTCTGTCTTTAGAGGCCAGATTTAAGTCCGACTGGACGTCTTTGTCCGTGTTTCTGTCCTCCAGGGATAAACTCGGAGGTGAAGTACTCCATCCTGTCAGGAGACGACGGCTACTTTTCCCTGGATGAGTTTTCAGGGGTCCTGCGCTTGGAGCGACCTTTGACCTCCGACACGCCGCCTGCTTTCGAGCTGAAGGTGAAGGCCACCGACCGTGGCCTGCCTCGTCACCTGTACTCTGTCGCCACGGTGACTGTGGATGTGGTCTCCTTGGATGACTACCAGCCTGTCTTCCTGAGCTCAGAGTACACCGCCCAGCTCCCAGAATCCCTGGAGGTCGGGTCGGAGGTGCTGAGTGTCTCCGCGCTCACCAGGGATGGCGGTGGCCCAGATCCCATCGTGTATCGCATCATCTCGGGAAACGAGGACAGACGCTTCCTGCTGGACTCTCAAACAGGTCAGAACAGTCGACTGCGTCCACATTTCTGTCTTTGCTAAATGTTGTTGCAGCTGCTGAGGCGGAGCTGCTGGGATTCTTCACATGAAGCTCCGTTTATGGGAAACGCTACGACTTCAGAGTAAACAGTGAAAACAGGCGTGTTGTCGTCTGATGCAGATGGCGGCCGCGTTTCAGTTCGGTTCCTCAGAAGGAACGACGCCAGCACCGCAACCACATCACACATCTGTAAAATATTAACTAACTTATTCAGGAATCTAAAATTAAACAAATGAAGGTTGAATAAAAAATAAAAAGTTGAAATTATTATTAAGAAAACAATTTAACATTCAAATTTTCCCCTCTTAATTACTTATCTCTTAAATTCTTACAAAGAAACATATTTGTTGATCTAAACAATGTTTACTTTTTTATTGTTATTTTAAGTTTAGTTTTTTAATATATTTTATTGCTAACTTTATTTATAAAGCACTTTGAAACAACAATAAATTTGAGATATAAGATAAAAGATAACTTGATGCTGTGAAACAGCCGTATAAACAGAAATAAAGCTCAGATCTGGTATCATTTGCTGCTGAAGGGAATATTTCTGCATTTTCTGCATTTTCTTCACCGGCATGATTATATTGTATTAAAATGATTTCATTAAAAATCAAAAAGCAGTGAGCTGAGGTTTTCTAATGAGAACAGCAGCTTAATTGTCAAAGATCCATTCAAATAACCTACAAGAAAATTTTCATTTCCATTAAAATCATTAAATCCTAGAAAATCCAAAGATTTCTTTTTTTTTTTTTTTTTTTTTTTTTTTTTTTTGTCTTGTCCAGCATTTAAGCAAGCAGACTGATGTTCTGGATGCTGTGTTCTGCTGAGCAAATTTATTTTGCCAAGGGGAACTTTTGTAGATGTAATGATCCCCTTGTATTTCTTGATTCTTATTTTATTTTTCAATTTGTTTTGGATAATAGCTTGTATTACAGAGTTTATGCTGCTGGACCCGACCGGAAAGGACAGGAAAGGGGCAGAAAGAGAACAGAAAAGAGAACATAAAAAAAAAAAAAAAACAACCAAAAGAAAGAGATCAATGCATACATGTATATGCACATACATACCCACCTACATAAATATGTATATACACTCGCACATACATTATATATATACATATATACATACATACATACATATACACATACATACACATGCATACACACACATGTACACATACATGCATACATAAAGATAGATATACATACATACATATACACATACATACACACATATATATATATATATATATATATATATATATATATACATATATACACATATACATACTCACATACATACACATACATATACACATACACATACACATACACACACATACACATACATATACATACACATACACTCACACATATGCATACATATATACATATCCATACACATACATACATACACATACACACACACATAAGTACACACACATACCCACCCACACACATAAATATATACACCCACACAAGCCAACTCTAGATTCGTGGAGAACAAAACCGTTGACAATCATGAGGACCAGAAACTAGCAAGTTAAGTCAAAAAGACAGAAAGAGAGCTACCTGCTGTTAGTGAATAAACTTGCTGGATGACTCAGTGACTGTGACACATGCAGAACATTCATGCAGAACATTCAGAGTGGAACGTGTTTAGAGAAGAGTGATCATGCCAATGTGACCCCGCCCGCCTACAGCTAGAGGAAGGCCAGGAGAACCCAGAGACCCGGGTAACCGACAGTCACCCCCAGGTACAGATCCCAACCCCCCCACTCCAGAGCCAGCCATGCATCTGCCCAGGAGGTGGCGAAGGAGGTGCCCAACCAGAGTCCCCCGCAGTCAGGGGGAACAGGCCCCAGCAGGCCCAGGCCGGCAAGGGCCGATCCCGCCGGGCACCGGCCACCTAGGGCAGACAGAGCGCAGGCCCCAGGGCCCCAAGAGCCCGTGAGCAGCCCCCCGCCCCCGCAGGCAGAGGGCACAGCCCACACCGACGGAGGACCAGGATCCCCAGACCGCCACCCAGCGGCAGCCAGGTCGCACCCCAGCGCACCAGCCGCGCCCCCGGGTACAGGACACCACCCCCCCACCACCAAACCACACACACATATACATGCATTACCCCCCCCCCCCCCCCCCAACACGCACTCCCCTCACACATATACATGCATCCCCCCCCCCCCCCCCCCCCAAACACGCACTCCCCTCTCAACCCCCATCCACACAACCCTCTGCAATCCATGCACATCATCCATCACATACACAACCCCACCCCACCTCTACTCACTCACCCATACCAAGTCACACGAACCCCAATCGCCCCCGCCCCCACACACGCTCACCCCCCCCCCACACACGCTCACACCCCGCCACCCCATCCCTCTACTTCTACCCAACCACACATGCCCCACCAAATACCCCTCCACCACCCATAGCCCCCCTCCAAACTTCACCCTCACTCACACATCCCATTCCGCATATACACCCCCCCCTACACACACACACACACACACATACCCTCACTCCTCCAACACAGGCACACCCCAATACAACCCACGCGCCAACATACCCCTCCACACACACATCTACTCATCCTCACACATCCCTATCCCCTACCCACCTATATCCCCAACCCTAATCCCCCCCCAGCCATCCCACCATCCATCTGTAACCCCATACACCCACTCCCACACATCCTCACCTCACCCCTCCATCATGTCCCATGTGAGATACCTCAGAGGGGGCAGAGGACAGGATGGCCCCGATCAGGGCCCCCATAATTACCGCCCACCACTCCCAGCGTCCCCCCCACCACCCCACAGATGCAGCCGACCCAGCACCCCCCCAGGGCCGGCGACAACCCTCCTACAGCCAGGCCAGCCCAGACTTAGGCCTAATGGACGGCACTCTTCCCCCACCCGTACCCCCCCCCAGTAAAGCCCCGAGAGCAGGGGCATGAGAGGACCCTATCGCCCCTGCCTCCCCCCCGCTTATGACTGATTGTGAAGTATGTATTAGTTGCAATTAAAATTGAGGGAAGTGCCACGCGGTGTTGGGAGAGGGACCACCTAAGCAGCCCCGCCCACCATACACCGCACGCCCTTCCCCCTAATCATGTGAGTCGTCAGTGTTTTGGTGTTTGGTGTCTAAGTGTAATTAAAACTGCGAGGTGAGCCGAGGCTGGGTGCAGCGATCAAGACCACCATCCAAAGATTTATAAATCAAAGCTCGAAAACATGAAATGTTTCTGCATAATCGCTGCGCTTAGGAGAGCATGGAGGAGAAAAAAAAAACAACAAAAAGCAAACTTTTTTAAGTAGCTGAGCTGAAGCAAGACTTTATGGCAGGAAAAATATATGAAAACAGTTTAATAAAGGCTGTAATCAGATTTCCCTGCAGGGCAGCTGGAGGCCGCTGCTTCGTTCGCACAGGTTTAAAATAATTAGCTTTGTAATTAAATGAATAAATATTAGACCTTCATTAATATACAACAGCCTCTGTTCCCTGGTGACTCTCGGAGTGAAATGTTGAAATGTTCTGAATGGAAAAGCTGCCCGAGTCGATTATTTTTGATAGATTTCAGACAAACGGCCCAACATGCTAATTAAACTTGTAATTTAATAACACATCAAAAATGGACAGACTGGAACCTACATGTTCAAAAAACTTTCTAATTATGATTGTAGTTATTTTATTAGTTAATCTATTTTGAAAATATTGTAAATCTTACATACTCCACCTTTAAACTGTTCAACATTTCCTGCAGATTTTTCTTTCTGTGGTTTCTGGCCGTCAGTTTTTTTGTACATGTCACACAGTATAAACCAGAGACTCAAACCAAGCTTGAGCTCAAACATTCCCCGTTTTATCTCCGTATTTATTGTTTGGTTCAAGGCAAAATAAAGTTATTTTCTCCCCGGTGGATGTAAAACTGCTCCAGGCGCTGCAGTGGGGATTCCTCTATGAGCCTCACTGGCGTCCTCCTTCAGTCCAACCCCGTTTCGTTTTTTCTCTCCTTTTGTTTTTGTCCACTACACATGAAGAGACTGACTCACCGGCATGTTGACATCACGCTACATAATTTATACGCTGCATAATGAGTTTGACTTTTTAATGTCCTCAGAATGACTCAGAAGATAAATTATAGATGCTCTGCATCATCAACAGATAACTCCAAGGATGCTGTTAAGGACGTAGTTGTAAAGAGTAAATCTCAGTCCACTCAGGATCAGGAGTGGGCAGTGGGCACAGAGCAGTTTATCATACCTCACTGGAAGAAGCAGATGGATGGCGCTTCGCCGTGGCGGCAGCGTGATGCGTCGGTGATTCACAGCGACGCGTTTGATGCGCCACAAATCTCTCTGGGACTGACAGTTAAGTGTGAGGCGAGAGACGACGTGGATGGTCACAGAGTGATGTGAAGCTAAAGGACTTTGGTTAACTAGAAAGTGTCAGGGAGGGGTGGAGGAGAGGACCCGAACACAGACAGGAGACGAGAAGCACAGGTACGAGGCAGGTAGAATGATGAGACTCTTATTTTAATAAACCAAAAGACAACATGGCGACTACAAACACAGAACCAGTAGATGAAGACTGAAACCAGGTGGTGTATATACACAGAAAGCGCAACAGGACGGAGGTGGACTGAATGAAACCAGGTGAACTAATGGACAGGAAAGGGAAGTTAAACCAAATACACAAAGGAGAAAATACAAAATAAAACAGGAAAATAAAACTAAAGACGACACAAAACCTCTACAACATGACAGAAACACAAAGAGTGTCAATCTGGTCATTTACCAAAAAACATCTAGTATGTAAAACATTTACTGTCTGTTTTTCTCATTAGTTTCTTTATTTATTGGACAAACAAGACGAGCATCATCAGTTAAGCTTTAAGTCGCTTTTAGAGTCACAGTCCGATTCAAGCCGATTCATAATAACCTCATTTCTGTAGTATATAGTGCCGCGCACATATACTTATACTTATATAAAATAGTGCCCGCTCTTAGGCGGAAGTATTGGGAGTGTGATCCAGTTGTTGTGGATCTGTTGTTGTGATTTGGCCGCGAACCTACGGCAGTAAAAAGGGGACACGCAATACACAACCTGGTGTCGTACTCGTCTACTCTGCACCACAAAGCGTGTCATATGATGGTAACAGAAAATACCACAATTTCCTTCAAACAAATCATTAAATGATCAACATTAGTCCAATTTATGTGTATTAAACCAGTTCAGGAATAATAATTATCCAGCTAAGCATGGCATAATGCATCGAATTGTCTGTCCTTCGTACGGAGCACACACACGCGCACACACGGTGGCTGGCAACGGTGGAGAGGGGGGGGGGCATCTGCCTTGACCAGCTGGAGCTGGAGGTGATGATGCCCAGTGATCTTATCTGAGATTTCCAAACACATTTTTTGGGGTTTAAGAGTCCATGCAGGTAAATCCGAAGACCTGATGCCGGCTCTAAACTGCAAACCAAAGTCTGACTTCAGCTCTAATCCTTCATCTGCATCACAGACAGATGTTACAACCAATCTGTCTTTCAGCAAAGAAACACAAAAAGAAAGAAAGGGACAAAACAAGAGTCATCACCAGATCGTCTTCTGCTAACTGGTAAAAGTTCTGGAGTGTGTCTCTCATATAGATCTGAGTCCTCTAAGCAGAAAGCAGCACGTCACTACAGGTCGATGTGCAACAGCATGCCAGACTCTTTATCCCTGTTTATTTACTGTTTTTCTACATTCTGTTTGTTTGTCAGAGTCTTTTCTTTTGTTTTAGTTCTTGTTTTGAGAAGATACTTGAGAAGAAAAAGCATGTTTTGTCTGGCGTGTCTGTCTGCGGAGTCATGGACACATGCGCTGCATTTCTGGTTTGCTTTTTTTTTTTTTTTTTTTAGCTAAAATAAGATTAAATCTTTTGCAGCATTTAGAAGATTTTCACAAGGTTTTCCAAACATGCACTTGACTTTGTGTTTGTGTTCACAATAAAACAAGTGGAAACCAGAGGCCCTCAAGCTGACAGTGACAAACAACCCTCATCCAATTCCTTCTCTCTGGGAAGTCACTCCACGCTGTGTAGGATGAGCTCAGACTGCTGAGAGCAAAACACAAAACCCAGAAAAAAAAGAGCTTAGCTGATGGAAACCTGGCAGCAGGCAGCACCAGCAGCTGTATGTTTATATCCAAGACTCACTGTGCAGGATTTTAACTGTCACTACCACAATGAATCTCACACATTAGCATAATTACAGTACCTGCACGAACAAGGCAACACAGAGGAATTTCTATAGAAGCATCAGAGATGGCTGATAACGCTGAAGCTGCCTGTCAGATCATCCAAAATGCAGAATCCCCAAATCTGGACCTGGAACTGTTTCTAATTATTCTTTGGGAAAGTTTTCTGTAATTGAGAGGAAAATGACGGCTCTACGCACAGATTCCTGACAAGATGCAGACGGTTTGATTACCTGTTGATAATAAATGGGTGTCGTAGAAATTTCATGTTCTAGCTTTAGGTACTCATCTATTTCATAATCCTTATATTCATATCTGATGATCGCTTTGTAGGTCTGAAGAGGTCATGATGAACTTTAGCTTAGTTACACAGCATCTGCCTGTTCACCCTTACTGACTAGATAACGCGTGGAGGCCCAGAGATGTCTGCATCCAGACATCTGGAATCTGATTAACCAGCACACGCTCTTCCCGAGAAGAAGGTTTACGGCTAGGAAGGCAGGAGAAAATGGCGCCATTAGCGAGATCATAAATTAGTGGTCAGTTTGACCTAACCTTAGGAGTAACAACAGACCATTCTTTGTTCAGAACAACATAGTTTATGACATGCAATTGACGTCCTTTAGGCGAAGACTTTAAAAGAGGGGGTTTAGTAGGACTCATTTCAAGCTTTTTCAGACTTCTGCGTTGTCAGAATCAGCACCTCAAAATCTGAGACCATGGTCCTCAGCTGGAATAGGGTGGATTGCCCTCTCCGGGTCGGGAGTGAGGTCCTGCCTCAAGTGGAGGAGTTTAAATATCTCGGGATCTTGTTCACGAGTGAGGGAAGGATGGAGCGTGAGATCGACAGACGGATCGGTGCGGCGTCTGCAGTAATGTGGACTCTGCGCCGGTCTGTCGTGGTGAAGAAGGAGCTGAGCCAGAAGGCGAAACTCTCGATTTATCAGTCGATCTACGTTCCTACCCTCACCTATGGTCATGAGCTGTGGGTCGTGACCGAAAGAACGAGATCTCGTATACAGGCGGCTGAAATGAGTTCCCTCCGCAGGGTGGCCGGGCTCCCCCTTAGAGATAGGGTGAGGAGCTCAGTCATCCGGGAGGGGCTCAGAGTAGAGCCGCTGCTCCTCCGCATCGAGAGGAACCAGTTGAGGTGGCTCGGGCATCTGGTCAGGATGCCTCCTGGACGCCTCCCTGGTGAGGTGTTCCAGGCACGTCCCTCGGGGAGGAGACCCCGGGGAAGACCCAGGACACGCTGGAGGGATTATATCTCTCAGCTGGACTGGGAACGCCTCGGGATCCCCCCCGCAGAGTTGGCAAATGTGGCTGGGGAGAGGGAAGTCTGGGCTTCTATGCTTAGGCTGCTGCCCCCGCGACCCGACCCCGGATAAGCGGCAGAAGATGGATGGATGGATGGATGGATGGATGCGTTGTCAGACATCTGAACTGTCTCAGAATTTGTAGTACTCTGTTCCTTCTTAGTTTCTGTTCAATAAACTTTATCTTTTTCACTTCAGAACCAGACTCCTCACCGTTGACAGGCTTTTCTCCACAACATGTGCTTTTCTAATGCAAACTGTTACGGTGTGTTCAGACCAAACGCGTTTTGACTCCACATAGACAAAAGTCTATGTGGAGGCGCTGCAAGGGGGCGTCGAGCTTTCTTGCGTCGCGTTATGGGCGTCGGCGTTCCGCATCAAAAGCCAGAGATGGGCAAAGCTGAACTAATGCCGCTTGACGCATGGCGTCAACCAATCAGAGCGATCAGCTTGCAGCTCCTGGAGGATTCCTGTGGTGAACCCAGACACGGGGCTGGGACACCATTACTGCAATATTACTGCGTGCAATATTTAGGATAACCTAAAAGGCTGAATGTTACTGATTTGGCAACGTAGCCGGATACGTTGGCGGCAGCTCTCTGCCGAGTGCGGCTCTTGTTGCATTAACAGTGACTATCACTGCCCTACGCCAACGTCATCTAGCTTTATTTATTAAATAAAACCATGTCATCGATCTACTGAATCCGCCATCATTCAGACTGACCAGAAGAAAAGCTCCGCCTTTCCCCCTCTCTTTTCTGCCGCGTTTGCCGCTCGATCTAGACAAGTGGCAAACGCGTCAGGAGCGTTTTGGGCGTCGGACACAAAAGTGACAGTTTAGTGACCAGCATTGAGCGTTTAGCGTTTTGAGAGTTTTTGGGCTGAACACACCGTTACTGCAGAGCGTAGACATGTGAGGTGTGAGTTCCCATGTTTGGTTCATTTTGTTTTACACTTTCATGGAGTCTTCCGCGCACCATGTTAACGTTGGGCAAAAAGTTACTCCAGACTATATTTAACTACTTTTAATTATTCACTTTACAGTTATTTTGTCCTTTTTTACCATCTGTTTTACTTCCTTTTGGGGTGAAAGCACAAAACCTCTCTTTGTCATTAAAGTGGAATATTTCTCAATCAAACTAATACATGTTTGATAGATCAAGTGGCAAAAAGTCCACAGTTTCTCTGACATATATGACCAGATTTTCCAAAGTAATGCTGAATGTGGTTGTTGTGCTTACAGAGAGTTCATATCGTGGTGTTTCTAGGAACAGATATACCATGAAGAAGATTTTAGTGGGAGTTAGCAATAAGCTAGAAGCAATGAGAGCACAGGAGACTGAATCTGAAGCACATTAATACCAAGCCTGGAGAACGAACAGAAAAAAACAACAAACATTCCAAAAAACACCATGCAAAGCTGCAGAATTTGGCTTATTTCCACGCTGCACCCCTAAGAATGGCCATCCATCTTGCGTCCTATCTCTCTGCTTAGCTCTCGCCAGCTAGTAAAGATCAGTCTGATGTTTTCCACCTTCTCTCTTGCTTTTCTGTTCTCTTCCTCTGATGATGTTGTCTTGCATGCTGAATAATTACTGTGTTGACGTCCAGTTGGCGGCATGTGATGCGGTTTTGCATGAGCTCAGCGCTGCTGTAAACTGATGCTCAGGCTGGGAGGAAAAGGCTGGGAAGTTTGGTTCGTCAACTTCAGGATGCTGCAGGGCAACAACGGCTCGAGGAACGTACATAATAAATGTCAGTGTGTGTCATCAAAACAAGTCAGAAGCTGACTTTTAAAGTCGATGCCAGTGTAGTGTTGCTTGAAGGAAACTTTGATCAGCTCCAGAAACGGCACATTTAATTATACTTTGGCAACAAATATGTCTTTAATGTTTGTTTTATGCCTGTGAAAGTCTTTGAGCTTGGATTTAAAGTTTGTTTTAATCTAAAATAAAATATGAAGAGGAAAGCAGTACAGCTCAGTGCTGTTTATCAGTTCCAATAAAACACGATGTTACATTTAGAAGAACCTGATATAAATATAGCAGGTATTTTTATAAAGTCCATCAGCCTTTCCTGGTAGAGGAACGAAGAATTTGATTTGTTGTCTTGTCTTGCTGAGAAAAACTCATAAAACGAAGAGCATAATTTCTTTATACTTCCCATAAAACACTAAACACAATGGAAGAGCCACACTGATTAGAAATAATAAAGCTGTTGAGGGATTTTTTTAAAGTTATTGTTATTTTTGGTGTGGATGCTAATCTTCCAAATCCTTTTTTTTCTCAGGCTGATAAATGAGTCAGATATGACACTGCTGGGATGCAAATGTAGTGGGGGGTTTTTCTGTCTTATCATCTAAAATCACTGCTCCTACACAATGCAGTTGACTTACAGTTACTGTAAAACCATATCAAGTGCATAAATAAGCCTGTTTAAGCTTCATGTAGATGAAAATGATAAAGTGGATGAGTCAGCCTGGTAACGCACAGAAGAGAAAGACTGAGATGTGGGGCGTCGATAAGAAGAGAAAACCGGATTCCAGTCAAAAAAAACAAAATAAAAAACAGGATAGAAAAAGAAACAAATGAATTAATAAGAGATGTTGGATCTCTGACTTGTGGGTGCAGAAATTTCTGTGATCTCAGGAAAATCGATAAAGCCACGTACGAGGTGTAAATAATGGACTTGGTGGAACCTGGAGGTGTTTGGTTCGAGGGGAATGCTGGATGGTTGTTTATGTTGGATCCTGTTTTTGTTTTATCGTAATGAAGTGTGTTTCGGCAGACTGGCTGGCAGCCTGAGAAAACGGAGCTCGTCTCACCCACACACTCGGACTCGGCTGGATGCGATGAGCTGCAGTGGGCAGAGAGCTCAGGATCTGTGTGGGATAATAAGCTCACTGAGAGATATTTTGTCTCTTCAGACCTGTTTGGTGTGAAACACAGAGAAAGGTAACAACCTTTACAGTTGGTGCCCTCTCTCCAAACAAGGGAACCAATGAGCGTTTGTGTCGGTGAGCCCCTTAAAACCCTGCATGTACTGGTTTAGTTGACATCTGTGGTTTAAATCTGCTTCCCGCTGAGGGTGCGACTACTTCAGCAGGTGGCACAATGAGATGCATTTATCAGGGTTTTTAATTTTATTAGTATTTCTGGGGACTGGTGACCTGTCCAGGGTGTAACCTGCCTCTGTCCCAGTGATTACTGGGATAGGCTTCATCTTCCTGACCGGGATTAAGAAATTAAAGAAATGTATTTCTGCTCTTCTTTGCTCATAACTTATGAAAGAAACTTTATGAAATTGTTTTAATGTTGTTCCTGAGTGTATTGGACTGGAGTTCATGTGGATTTCCATCAATGTTGATTAATTTGATTAATCCACATCCTGCACAGTGGCATAGTGGTTAGCACTGTGGCCTCACAGCAAGAAGATTGCTGGTTTGATCCTTAGCTGGGGCAAAATTTGGGCAGTGGCCTTTCTGTGTGGAGTTTGCATGTTCTCCCCGTTCTCTTGGTACTCCGGCTTCCTCCCATTGTCCAAAGACATGCATGTTAGGTTAATTGGTTTCTCTAAAATTGCCCATAGGAGTGAGTGTGAGCGTAAGTGGTTGTTTGTCTCTGTGTGGCCCTGTGATGGACTGGTGAGCTGTCCAGGGTGTACCCTGCCTTTTGCCCAAAGCCAGCTGGGATAGGCTCCAGCTTCCCTGTGACCCTTTATTGGATTAAGTGGTTAGGGGAATGAATGAATGAATGAATGAATAGGTGCAGAAGTTACTGGTGTGTGGTGTTTGGTTTCTGAATCTACACTAAATTATAGTTAACTGTTGCAGAAACATTACCAAGCAGTGATTTGACTTCTTTACTTTTATCCAAGCTTATTATCCTGACAATAGTCCAGAAATATTGAATTTACATTGAAAAATCATAGAAGAATTGGTTCTGTAAGTTCAGGTATTTGCAGATCTAACCAGTCAGCTCCTCTTTGTTATTTGCTTGTTCCGTTTCCTTTAACTTAAAAATAAGGTGCTTCCTGCAGTCACAGTTTTGCTGCCTAACTCAATGTGTACCTACTTTTAATTTAAAAAATGATTAAAACATGGTTGTTGACATGTTAGGAGGAAAGCACCTCCAGGTTTGACTGTCATTGCTACTAATTTTCTGCTGAGGGAGACACAGAAGGAGGGCCATAGGAGGTGACTGGAAACAAACTGAACTGTGTTAGCTTAATAACCGTGAATGTACGGTGTCTACACAGGCTACATTTTATACATAACAGTATTTTTAATACATATATATATATATATATGTGTTTGTAGTTGTGTGAGCAACATGAAACAAACATGATTGCTTTAGTGGTGGATAAACAATTTATGACACTCTTTGAGGCCCGTACATCATGTAACTGTAGCCAAAGAGATCTTTAGTGTTGATGTAAACGTGTTGCTTCTCATTAGGACTGCCGATGACATGCAGCCATGTCTGTTAACACAGGTCAACATGTGGGTGTTTGTTTTTCATTTCAAGAATACCGACAGATAAAAGCAATAAGATAGATAAGATATTAAAATAAGATATTACTTCAATGATTTGCAAAATGATGTTCGTGTCTTTTTATTATTTGTTTTATTACGAAAAAAGTCACCCGTATTTATTAATAACTATTAATATTGCTTAGAATTATATTTATATGCACAGCAAATGGTAACTGGATAATTAGATTTTTGTCACTGAGCATTTCGGAGGAGTCACATTGTTTTTCTTTTTATTTTTATAACACCATAATTAAGATGCTAAAATGAGGAGTCTTCTGCTGTAAAAGACAAACAACAAAAGAAAGTCATGTGCTTGTACATATATTAGTCCACTGTAACTCATTCAAAAACACGATTGCTGCCAAAATATTCTGCGACTGCTGTATGCAGCCAAGTCAATCATAAACATCTCAAATAGAGATGAGAAAAAAATAAAAACATCATATGAAGACACCGCTGTGCGGCTGGCTCAGGGTGTGTGACAAACACACAATGCTGCTCAGCACAGTGATGAAATAAATTGAACGCAGTTCAGGATATTTAATGTATTAAATGAATAAACCTGCGCTGCCGATGAATCAGTGCTTTTCTTTTTTAAAAAACATCAAGAACCGAAAGAAAACTTGATATAACCTACAAGTTTACTGTTTTTTTGTTTTTTTTTTAGCTCTCCCTTAGTGTGTCGTCTGGATGCTTGTAGGGGAGCTCATCTGTTTTTGCATGGAGCCAAGGGGAGCTTGGCTACTCCGTAATTCAAACCCTGGTTTTAACCAAAGAGAGAAATACTTACAACAAGAGCTTTCATGGTCCTAAATCTTGCCTTGCAGGAATTTTTATTTATTGTTCATTTTGCTGTTAAGTATAACTATTTTCGACACACATAACCTGAGCAAAGATAAAATATTGATCTATCGTCCTAATCAGAGGCTAAATATGTAATAAAATGTCTTGTTTCATAGTTATCCTTCACTTCATCATCATACAGAATAACTCTCTTCCTTCCATCAGTTTCTGCTCAAGCTACAACTTTGCTAGTTTACAACATCTTCATTTATCACCTACCCACATGCTAACCGTCGCGCATTATTTAAGACTGTCTGTGCTTCTGGTTCTGTGTTGCAGATTTTTGTTAGAAGTTGTTCCTAACAATTCTAGGGCTTGATCCTCCCCATCAAATGCAGAAACATCAGCCAGTGGCATGAACTCGCTAGCATTCAGACAAGCGTGTCAGACATGAGATTCCTGCGCTGCTGTTGTTGTTGCTGAACACCCGAAACTTCTGTAAGACTCGGTCTTGATCTTCTAGGCCTTCTGACCCTAATGGCGCCGCTGGATTTTGAAGTTTCTCGGGAGTATTATCTGTCTGTGGAGGGAAGTCGAGGCAAGTCAACCCTAACAGACATAACCACGGTGATCATCAACGTGACAGACGTGAATGACAACGCGCCGGCATTCGGACAGGGCGACTACAGTGCAGAGATATCAGAGGATCTGACGCCTGGAAGCCTGGTGATGAAGGTGAGACCCAGACAGACAGCAGCTTTTACTGTAAAAGTGAAGATTCTGATTGCTTTGCTGAGTTTAGGGACACATTTCTGTTTTTGCAGAAAACATAAACTTTTTTTTATTTTTTTATTTAAGCATCCTCAGTGTGAAAGCTTAAACTTGTGTAACTAAACACAAGACAGAGCGTCTCCTTCCTGAAGAACTGAAGGTCACGGTGAAGAAATCACTTTGTTATGAAGTCTGCACGCACATGCATGTAGAACACAGCACAGCCTTTTGTATTTAGCTCCCATTTAAGACAGAATAATCTCAAGGTTTTCCTATAGACACAGTGACTTCCTCTAAAAAAAACTCATCATTTACATGAACAAAGTGGAATCCATCAGAAACGGTTTAAACCAGTATGATGTAGATCTTTTATATCCAAAAACCAGTTCAAGACTGTGAAACTAAATTTCCTATCTTGAAAGATCCAACAGGACCAGTATAGACACCATTTTACTATCTTGGGTCCTGGGGAGACCACTGGTAAGTTTCTCCGTGCTGTTCCAGACCTCTGAATCCTGCCTGAAACTCTTTACTGGAGCTGAAATAGTTAAATGTCAATTCAGAATTTTCTGCCCTGCCTTCAAGCTCCAACACACACGTGTTCATACATAAATGACCTGTACCACATATCAAAGGTGTGACCCGCTAATATTTAATTTTTATGCAGGAACATGCACTCAGACCTCCCCTCAACAGATCCACACAGAACACACACACACACACACACACACATTAATTTGACAGCCTGTGACAGCTGTACTGAGAAAATGAGATTGCGCACAAACGTGGAGATTTCCACTCATGAAACAAGCTGGATCGATAACATGACATACAGTAACAACATGACGGTAGGAGATGATCTCGTGTTAGAGTCTGATTAAATACACACATTTATTTGACAGCATGTCAGTTGTCATGTCAGGCCAGCAGCAGATAACACGGCAATAACACAGCTCAGTGGCTCCACTGACGGTCACACCACGGCTGGCGGATGAGTCTGGAATCATACGGCTTCACATCTGACATATTTCTCTGCCTGCTCCGATCTCTGCTTCTTCACTGTTTTACTTTTACGCATCACATTAAAAATGTCCTCGTTCTCATTCAGGAGAAGAAAAATGGTGGACGCCCCCATTGTTCAGTCCGTGGAGATGAAGAGAAAGACAGTGATGTTAGACATGTTTCATGTCATTTTTACTTATCTTGAGGCAAAAAGGGGTTTTTTTTTTCATCAGACATTAATAAAATATATTTACATTAAATTTAAATGTGTTTTTGGGAATCGACAGAAATGTGCAAAATAAACAATAAAACAATCAATGCAGTTAAAACAAAGCTGGATTTACAGCATCCAGGGAAGAACTAAGCTCAGACCAGGACAATCTGAAGATAAATGCTAACATCAAATCTGCATCTTCGGTTGGCTAAACGGGGAGACAAACGGGGAGCACAGTGGCGACATGACAACGAACTGACCATGGAGGTACATGCAGAGGTGATCTAACAGCAAAGAAGCAAATTAAAAGCTCTTTGTGCAGAATAAAGTTTAAACAGGAGGTCGATTAAAAGCAGTCAGCTGGAGAACCAAAGTCCATGTTCATTTGTCAGAGTGAACACTGTTAAAAACTTTTTCTAAGGTGTGTGTGGATGAGCAGAGGGTTTAGAAGAGCACACACAGTTTAGAAGAAGACAGCAAATCTCTTACAATCCAGTGTTTTTGTTTGTTTCAAACGAGGCAGCAGGAAACTGTGCATCTCCAACTCTGAGTTTCTTTTTGTTCCTCGCCTCTAATGTCCTCTAAATTTCCTCCCCTGCAGGTAACAGCCTCTGATCAGGATGGTCCGATCAATAATCTGCTGCGTTACTCCATAGTGAGCGGAGATCTGCAGCAGCAGTTCTCCATTCACCCTCGCAACGGTGAAATTACTGTGCGTACAGCGCTCGACAGAGAAGAGGTCAGTGACGGTCAGATAAAAGAGATGGAACGCACTTTTTCTTTATTTGTACAAGAAGCCAACATAAATCCCTCTCTGGCTTTACCTCCGCTACAGATCCCTCATTACTCTCTGACGGTGCAGGCAGCTGATGAAGGCAACCCTCCTCTGTCATCAGCGGTCCTCATCACCATCACTGTCACCGATGTCAACGACAACCCTCCCGTCTTCTCCCGGGTTAACCACAGTCTGCTGCTGCAGGTATGCCCACTCCAAAGTCTGATGCTGAAAAGCAGGGCAGCAAGTGTGTTGCTTGAGCAGCATCTATATTGTTTGGAAATGCTGCAGGGTGAAATTTGGACTTGGTGATCATACATTGAATCTAAAATCCGTTGTTCTTCATACTCTCACATTAAGCGACATCCCCTTAGAGCAGGGGTGGGCAACTCTGGTCCTCAAGCGCCACAATCCTGCAAATGTTAGGAGTTTCTCTGCTGCAACACATCTGACACACATCAGACCTGATCAGCAGACTTCTGCAGAACTAGACATCAAACTCTGCACAAGTCTGCTAATTAGCCATAGATCTGAATCAGGTGTGTTGCAGCAGGGAAACTTCTAACATTTGCAGGACTGTGGCGCTCGAGGACCGGAGTTGCCTTCCCCTTCCTGACAGAGTCAAGATAATTTTATCTTACCTCACTTCGTAGACTCTTCTTAGATTTTCGACTTCATTTTCTTAAACTTAATATGACAAACATCTCCACTACAGATTCACCGATACCGATACCAGCATCGGTGTCGGCTCAATACCAAGCGTGTGTACATGTACTTGGTATTAATAAAAATGTATCGATAACACAGCCGATAGCACGCTCGTCAAGCCAGCGCAGATGTGTTTTATGACATGCTTCGGACATGTTTTAAAAGAAATAAATGCCTTGAATGTTAAAATGTTACACTAAAAACTAGATCTTTGTTTCAAAATCACACATTGATAGTTGTATTTAGGTAAAATGTGCCGAATCAAAATAAAACTTGTTGAAACTGTTAGATCTGTAAAGTTATTATATTAGTATTGGTGAGGTAACTTCAGAAAGGATGGGTCATTTATTACAACCTAATGAATTATTACACAGTTATAACAGCAATTATCATAGTCACAATAATGTTCACATAAGGTATCAGCAGATATTCAGATTTCAGGTATCGGATCGGACCTCCCAAAAAGTGGATCAGTACATCCCTAATCTCCACAATAGACAATATTACACACAGCAGAAGTCTTTCCTCTGGAACGGCCTGTGGAACTAGTCTGATGTTATTCACCTGGTTTACACGTCAGTGAGTCATAGCTACGGCACGGACAGACTTCTGCCCTGATGCGCAAACCCACATACGCATGTGCACACACACTGGTGAGCAATGACCAGAGCTAGCGCAGAGACCTAGTCCAAAAACACGACAACCACCTGGAAGATCTGACAAAAACAGCCATGTTTTTTTCCACTGCTGGGGCGATGAAGACGAAAACACTCGTGTTTCTCTGCATGTCCACTGCAGGAAGGTGCAAAGCTAAACAAGCAGAATCTAGTCATCACTCGTCGTTTCTGAAGGTTCAAACTGATCGATGTTTTATTTGGGTCAACACATTATCTGCAATCTGAGCTTTTTTCCGTTTGGACATTTCCAAAGGTAAACTTCTTCTGGCCTCATCAAGTCATTTCAGTCATTAAAGGAAAAATTAGTCTGAGTTTTGGAAACGGGACCTAACTTCTCAGCTGTCAAATAATGTAAAATGATTTTATGATTATTGAATCTCACAGTCTCACAGAAAATCTGTGGGTTACCTGTGAAAGCCTCATATTTCAGAGCTGATTTTAAGTTTGGTGACATCTGCATCCCCTGCTAAGCCTTTAAGTCACACTAGTTACATTTCTAACACTTAGAAATGTAAGAGCAAACAGACAGTCGTGATGCAGGAAACACTGTTTCACTGCGTCTGTGTTCCTGCACATGGAGCGAGATTATTTTACGTTGTCTTTTAAGCGTTTGTGCCAGTGTCTGTCAGCTGGGGGAAGATACTGAGATCAGTCATAAAAGCCCATAAAACTGTGGCATCCCGTACTTCAGCTCCCAAATTGTATTTATTTTTTGTTTTCATCTGTTGGCTCTCTAAACTGGCACCAGTTTGCTGCTCTGCATTCTGTCTGCATGATGAATTCTGCAGACATAAATGGACAAATCTGGCCAAGGCAGTGTGTGCACAACCGGCTGCACGGTAGGGCAACAGAGGAATAATAAATGATTACAGTCACTGAAATCCTTGGTTTTGCACAATTCTTATTTGTAATAAATCATTTTAGTCTTGCAGCACTTTTTTTTTTAGGAATCTGTGATTCTTTCCAAGCTGTTTAAAAAAAAACAAAAAAAACAACAAAAACAAAAACAGCTTTGTGCTCAAAAACACAAAGAAACATTATCATCATAGAGCCTGAAAAGTGAAGACAACCTAAGCACTCACAACCTCTTGTGTCCTGCAGAGGGATGCACCAGTCGCATTTAGGTGATAAGTTGATGTAAAAATATGCAGCACATCTCTGATTATAAGCACAAATGTCATTTCCTCCCAAAAAGCCTGCACCGTTCTCCGTTTGCCTTATTAACTTGAAGGAGTGAATAAAGCGTGAAGTATTCCTAAATAGCAGCCAAAGACTGCCAGTAAGGCAGTAAACTCCACCTGCTCTGCCCCTGACAGCCTAACACGGTGATAATGAAGACAGATGAACTAAAAACTGGAGATAATTATAGCAAAATCACCAGAGATCATCATGGAATAGCCTTTTTTTTTTTTTTTTTATACCGTATCAGTTCTCTCTCCCTTCTTCCAACGCCGTGAAATATGCTGACCTGTAAGTGCTACTCCATCATAACTGAAGCTCCCACAGCTCATTAAAACTGTGTGCCGAGAGCTCAGAGCGAGACAAACCAGAGCCTGCTTTCACAACGTTGTGAGGATCAAAGCGGCAGGGAGATCAGCCTGCACGATTTGTTGCTCGCAGGACATCAGTGCCACCTTTAACTTAAAGCCTTTTATTACGGCGCCGAGTCTTCCAGGCACAGAAAAACTTTTTAATGGGCAATTTACTATCACTTTACAGCCTCTGAAAGCTTGCATTGCTGAATGGTTTTTGATCTAGCTGTCTGTTTGTGCAGCGTTATCAAAATGTTTCATCCGCGCCACCTGTTGCTCACCGTCAGCGTTTTCCTCTGCCAGCTCCTACTCTCACAGCTGCAGATCCGCCAGCTCAGATACTCTCATCCAGTCACACAAGAGCTTGTTCATGAGACAAAACTTTGCCAAATGTTGCGGCGATGAATTCAAACTGTGTGAAATGATCCCATCTGCTTGTGCCTCCTCAGCCAGCTCTGGCTGATGAAGGAACCGCGTTGAGCAGATGGATGGCGGCAAAGCGGCGCAAAGGAATAGCCGTTCTTTTCCGACAGGTGTTGCAGGTCGGAGGGAGCTTGCGTTTTCTCTCCTGCCGCGATTGCAGACTTTGCTTTGACTATTTGTCACCATCAGATGCCCGTTTTTATGGAGCAGGAGTGCCACATCAGGCTGCTTCTGAGTTTGAGGGTTTCGGTAAAAGCGGCAGATGGACGGGTTGTTTGTTATCTTTGCATGGCATCCACAAAGGATGCAGGAACACAGCTATACATCAGGGGGGCAACTGCAAGTTCTGGGGGTCTTCGCACTGCCATCCACCACTGTGAATCATGAAGCATCCACGTGAGTGAGTTTCATACTCTGAATGAAAAATGACTCGTTCCTCTTGAGGTGATCTCTCCGGTTTCTGCAGAAGACGGTGAATCAGGAAGTAGTAGAGCTGACTCAGCTAAAATTGATCTTAAAGTCCTCATGAAATCAGATTTAATATTAAAGTGATCTCTTTTTTTTTTTGCTTACAGCTGTGATAAGATGTGCATATATGCAGTTTGAATCCACAGCTGGCATTCAAGTTTAGTTCATTTTAATTAGATTTGTGGGAAATGTACGATGAATGATCTTATAGAAAGTCAGCTGGGTGATTCTGATCTCAACTAAGAATTAATAATATGGTAGCTTTAGTTTCACTGGGCTCAATTAGTAAAAAAGAAAAGGGGGGGGGGGGGGGGGGGAAGGCCAGGCTTCCCGATTACACAGATATTAGTCCAGGCGTCCTCAATCCAGGTCCTTGAAGACCGGTATCCTACAGGCGTACCAAAAGTCCCCGCTGAAACACACCTCATTCAAATCAATGTATTTAGCAAACATCTACAGAGCTTGTCTGAGTCTGAGTCAAGTAAGGAGGATACTTGGAAAACCTGCAGGACGCCGGACCTCGAGGACCAGGACTGAAGATGTAGACCAACTGTAGACATACGGTCCAAAACAGGCCGACAGATGTTTAATGTCAGACAGTTGCAGTGTTGGGATGGACCCCTCCTCTCTGTATGTCTTCATCAGTCCGACATGTAGTCACAGCCATTCCGGGAACGCAAAGACAGAACTGTCTGACTCAACCTTCATGTACTTCACCCTCTGATGAAACTTTCACAAGCCTGTGATGTGAGCTGTCACTGGAATTTCTGATGCTTCACATGAGATGGTGTTTGTTTTATCCCATCAACTCCGGCGTACGTACGCCTCCCTGCTTCCTGCCACGCATGTCCCGAAGCATGCAGTGTTTATAGATTGATAACACATTATGTAAGGGACAAGTTCTTCCTACTATTTGTATCAGTTCACAATGAAAACCAGCGAACAGATCCCTCTTAGATGAGGGAGGGAATTCATCATCACAAGTTTTTTGCTTTTCAAGTCATGAAGAGGATTGTTTTCTGTATCATTTTAGGAGATTTGTGTTTATGAAGTGAAATCCAAAAGACAAACAGCAGTTAAACATGGTTATACTGGTGGTGGATGCTGCGTTTAGTCCAGAGTCGGAATAAAGATGCTGTACCGCGGCTTATAAAAGCTGAACTAACTTTTCTCCTTCAGGAAGGAGAGTCAGTCGGCAGCAGCATCCTCCAGCTGGTGGTCACAGACAGAGACACACCCAAAAATGGCCCGCCATTTTCTTTCCACATCGTCAGCGGCAACGAGGATCGCCGTTTCCACGTCGACCAGGGCGGTCTGCTGTCGCTCTCTGCTCCTCTCAGGAAGAAGATCAAACCACACCATCAGCTCAAGATACAGGTAAGACTGCTGCTCAACAGCCATCGAGTTTCCGCTCACCTGCTTCTCAATGTGCTTTGACCTTCCACTTGTGTCTGTCACTTTCCTCCCGAGCTGTTTTCACCCAGTGGAACGAATAAAAGAAAAGACTGTCATGTCTGTCAGATCTCACACCTCACCTCTGAGATTCAAAGCTTCATCCCTTAGCTGGATTCTCTTGACAATAATACAAAAATCTTTTAAGTTGTCACACCGTGAGGGGAACGAAGAAAAGAGTGCATTGTCTTGCCACTGCAGCTACAACATGGAGAAGCACTACGAAGGGTCCCCTACAGCCTACGCTCCCAACAGAGCTGTCAGCAGAGCTGTCATCCTGCTGGCAAACATGAGGGAAAGTGGTAACAAAGTCAGTTTGGCTGTGTGGTGTGGATCAGCCGCTGAGTCCAGCCATGAGCCAATAATCTGACTTCGAAGAGCTGATGTGTTTGTTTTTAGTGTGCTTCCTCCTCTTACTGGTTTACTTCCAGGCTTTTCAACCAAACATCCAGTTAAAGGGCTTTATTTAAACATTTATATTAGAGAAACAGATGAGTTAGAGTTGCATCTGCATTGGTTGATTGGTTGATGGAAAACACGTTTTCAGCCTGATCACAGCCATGCAGAATTTTTTTTTACAAGAATTCAATTTAAAAAAGAAAAAAAAAAAATCGACAAAAAAAGGGAAGATGGTCCATATTTATAATGGAATCCATCAACATCACTTTTCCCAGGATTAATGCTCATATGATTGTGTCATAGAGGATCTTACTGAAATGCTGTGTGTGTGTGTGTGTGTGTGTGTGTGTGGATTTGTTTGTTTTCCTCAGGTGACCGATAGCGGCCACCCTCCCCTGTCTTCCATTTGTGTGATCAACATCAACGTCACGGAGCAGAGCAAGTACCCTCCCACTGTTGTGCCCCTGGAGGTCTTCATAACAACGTCTGGAGGGCTGTTTGCAAATCGTGTCATCGGCAGGCTCCACGCATCAGACCAGGACCTGCAGGACGTCCTGTCCTACAAGCTGGTGTCAGAAAACCCCGAAGGGAAAAGGTTCTCCATTGACCTGACCGATGGTAAAATCTGGGCGGATGAAAACCTGGAAGAGGGCTCGTATGCGCTGAACGTAAGCGTGAGCGATGGGAAGTTCGGCGTCTGGACAGGCGTCAAAGTTCATGTGTGGGCAGCCAATCAGAGAGCGCTAGACTCGGGCCTGACTCTGCAGCTGGCCGGGATGTCACCGGAAGAGTTCCTGGGTGATCACTGGAGAGGCCTTCAGCGCAACCTCGGACAAGCTTTGGGTCTACCCAGACACGAGCTCCACCTGGCCAGCCTGCAGCAGCTGCCGGACTCCCTGGTCCTGGAGGCCCTGCTGATCTGGAGGACCCAGGATGGACTCATCCGCTCTCTACCGACAAGCAGACTAGCAGGTGAGCAACCAGCGAATTCATGTGTTTGTTGAATGAATGATCGTAGCAGTGTGCACAACCGTTGACCTCCGACCCTCTGATGCAGGGATTATTTCGGAGATTGAAGACTCTCTGGGCCTCAGCATTCTCAGGATGAGCCACAACGGGTGTTTGGGTTCCGGATGTCCACCACGAGGCTGCAGGAACGCTGTGCGGCTGTCAGGAGAGAGACTGAACCATTTCACCACCGCCAGAGCCGGTTACATCACCCCACAGCACACCTGGGAGAGTGTGTGCCCCTGTAACGGTATGTACTGGGTGTGTGTTTGTTGTGTGACTGCCTGAACTTTAGAGACATTGGCTGAGTGTGTACATTGCTACTGATGTCAGTGTGTGAAGCAGAGAGTGTTGTTGCGTTTTTTTGAACAGGGATGAAAAATTTGTAGTTTGTGAACAGAGCGTCTGAAGATCAAGACGAGTCTGCAGTCTCAGAGGCGGCGAAGGCTCGCAGCTGATCCGCTTCCAAACTGAAGAAAATAAGTACGACGGGTGCTTCAGCAGAATAATTACAGCCAGAGCGCGGAGGGCACGCTGTCCTCACCTGACTCCCGTCCAACTGCGAGACAGAAAAAACCTAGAAAGTGTCACTGGAAAAACTGGGAGAAAAATGTCTGCATAAGCAGGATGAATTTAGTTGCGTAGCAGAATTAATTCACAATGTCCATAGCGGTATCAGAACGCAGAAGCTGGAAACCAGCAGTTGCATAGGAGAGATGACTGAACAGCAATATAAACAGCACCAAGTTTAAAGAAGTACCAACATTTGTCAGAAATGCAGCACCATAAAAGGAATCAAGCAATGACACAAGATCCGTTGTGGCCTAACACATTAACATGGGGCTATTTATCTACATTTTTCCATGGGCCAAATGGTCAGAAGGCTTTGGCCAGTTGGCCACACGTTCCTCTAATATACTACCCTAACCTCCTATTACAATTAAGTGTCACGGGGAAGCTGTAGGATATACCAGCAGTCTTTGGGTGAAAGGCAGGGTACACCCTGGACAGCTCGCCAGTCCATCACAGGACCCCGCAATCTCTTGAAATCCCAAATATGGTTTAAAAACTCTGACTAAAAGCTCTCTCCAGTCGTAAAGTTCTAGACGTATAACTAATCAAAATGAGCATTTTGTTTTTGAGTGCAAAGCCAACTTTGTTGAATGTGTTTTCCTTTTGTATTTTATTTTTGTCTGGTGAGAGTCTGAGACCATGTACACATGTAGCTGGGGTTCTGTAAACCAAATATCCGCTCCCCTCTGTCTTGAAAAAACGAAAAACCTCGAGTGCACACAACCTCGCTTTTAGAAAACAAAGTCCATCCACACCTGACTGCAGAAGCGACACCCATGCTGTTTCTTATTGCAAACACGGGTTGCACATATGATGTCAAAGCATTTTTTTTTTTGTCAAAATGATCACAGTGATGTTTTGAAACTTAAAACCCCAATTACAAATGTCCACAAGCAGATCTACAAACAAATTATTCATGAATCTTCACTTTGGTCAGAGCTGAAATGTTTTTAGTGTCACTGATATGTGCCTTCAGGCAAAATCGTAGAAAAAAGCCACTGTGTTGCTACATTTGGACGAAGCCTGAGCCTGGTGGGTATGCATTGACAAAATTAATGTGGGTCCTCTTTAAGTGATTGTGTACATTATATTATTTATTCACTTAGCAGATGCCGACAACAAGCCCCAGAATTTTTGGTGTGTGTATGCTAATCAGTCCAGCCATTATTGCATTCAATGTCACTTTTGTCTCCTTCTAATGGGACATTTTCATAAGACACTGGTGTCTTTGGCCTTCCGTCAACAGTGTAAATGGCAGTGCTGTCCAGTGTCACAAAAATTAGTGCACTTACAGTTTAGTTGATATTATTAAAATAATAATTTGCCATTTATGAAGAGGTGGGCAGTGGGTGGTCCAAGTAGACTGATGGGCTGGTTTGGGCCTATGAGCTGCCAGTTGAATCTAACATCATGGGTGGAATAAAAACTTAATAAAGGTTCAAATAAAATCAGGAAATGTCACTCTGGATGGTTGTCTCCTAACTCTGAAAATATCAACAGAATTGGCTATTAAACGTTCTGCCTCCAAGCCGAGCTCGGGAGTTTGAGTGGAGGCAAAGCTGCAGCTAGCTTCGTGCTAAACTCCCTTCACAGTGGGGAAGCAGACACATCATTTCTTTCCAAATTATCCTGTCTGAATGCTTTTTTCAGCAAAAAAAAACCTTTCATTTTTAATTAGATAATTCATTCAAATATTTGCAAAACAAACAGGACCATCCAACCTCCACATTGTTCACCGATATGCTACATCCATCCATTTTCTTAATCGCTTAGCTCAGTTCAGGATCACAGGAAGCTGGAGCTTATCCCAACAATCACTGGGCAAGAGGCAGGATACACCCTGGAGAGGTCATGGGATACATGTACAAATCTTCCAACCCATGTACACTAAAAAGAAACAACTAGAGTTTGTCAGTCATGGCTGGAGAAAAGAGGCAAACCAGTCCTGTTCCAGTCCCAATTTTGGTGTTCAGATCCGTTGTGCGTTTTTTCCATCAACACGCTTTTGGAGTCTTAACATGCCAGGATGAATCAGCTGGTTATGATGTTTAAAGTTTTTGTAGCAGTCAGTCAAGGAAGTTGCAGTATCTTTTAAATATCAGTTTTCCCTGGAAAGAGACTTGTAAAGAGTTGCTTGTATTTTCAGGCAGCTCGGTGAATACGAGTTTGCCAGAAGAGAAATTTTTCCTCTTCATAATGTTGCTGTAACAGCAAGCAAACTCACAATAAATCCCCTACATTTGAGATGAATCACTCAGAACTCTTTTAGTTGTGAAAATGCCCTCAGTTAACAATTGATTACAGCCAGTAGACATCTCAAACACTGAGGACTGCACCCCCATATTGACTCATCTTCAATCATTTGTGTTGTTAATCTTTTGGGGATTAGTGCTCTTCCCAAAAAAGAAAAAAGTCAGTTTAAGACTCAGCAGGATAATTTTTTTTTCTCTCTGAAAGATCTTGTGATTGTTATCACCCTCATATTTTCATATTTTGACTGGACTGCATTCCTCCTTCCTCTTTAAAGTCTGAACATTTACAAATCTGACACCAACTAGCTTCTTCTAAGAAACGTAGACTTATTCCACATCACACGTTAGGAAATAACTGCATAAAAACTGGATTGAAACTGATGAAAAGTGTGTTAAGCATCAACATCCTTTCCTAGCACTGTGATGGACTGGCGACCTGTCCAGGGTGTATCCCGCCTCTCACCCAATGATTGCTGGGACAGGCTCCAGCTTCCTGCAACCCTGAATTGGAACAAGCGGTTGAGAAAATAGATGGATGGATGGATAGATAAATGGATGGATGGATGGATGGATGTATAAATGGATACATGGATGGATTGATGGATGGATAAATGGATGGATGGAAAAATGGATGAATGGATGTATAAATGGATAGATGGATGGATGGATAAATGGATAAATGGATGGATGGATAAATGGGTGGATGGATGGATGGATGGATGATGGATGGTTACATGGATGGATGGATGGATGGATGGTTAAGTGGATGGATGGATGGATGGATGGATGGATGGATGGACGGACGGATGGATGATGGATGGATGGATGGATGGATAAATGGATGGATAAATGGATGGATGTATAAATGGATGGATGGATGGATGGATGGATGTATAAATGGATAGATGGATGGATGGATGATGGATGGTTAAATGGATGGATGGATGGATGGATGGTTAAGTGGATGGATGGATGGACGGATGGATGGATGATGGATGAGACTCTCTCTGTAAACAACAAACTTCTCTATAGTCCATAATATTTTGCATCATCGACAATATAAAATATCACCCGCCATTCATACTGTAGTACTGAAAGTGTTAACCAGTTTAGGCCCCAATACTGGGAGGCTGCCAGAGGATGAGCATATTTATTTTTTTACATTTTAACAATAAAACTAAAATGTTATAACATGATAAGGTCCCATTTCTTTCTTTCTTTTTTCTATGGAGGTCAGGTCTGCGCTAACGTAGGATTCTGTCGCTATCATTTCATCTTAATCCTTTCTGTTTGCGTGGATGGTGTTTACTCTTCCCCAGACAGAGCTGTGGAGCTAGTGGGTTCAGAAACCCTTCAGGGAACGTTGTTTATCCAGCAGACTCTGGAAACATGTCGGTACTACACCTCCCCAGAGGCATCATTAAAGTTTCATCTTGGAACCAATAAAGTTTTGTTTCTACACAAATACAAACTCTTTACTACTGAATTCATGGATGATTTATCCATCCATGAAATCATTCAACCTTAAAGTTTCCACTTCCTCCTGCTGTTGAGACCTTTCCCCAAGACTTGGTTGTTGTTGTTTTTCTTTTTGTTTTGTTTTTTTTTGCTGCAGGTTTCTGTCTCTCTTTTTTTTTTTTTTTTTAAACTTTTTCTGCTTTTGGAAATTTTTCCATCAGCGAGTTTAAATGAGCTTTGTGCAATGTGGTTAGTCATCTTTCTTTCTTTCTTCTCTCATTATGTTTCATCCACCGAAGCAAAAACTTCAGCCGAGGGGGCTCACAGAAAAGTTTTTATGAAGGAGTTTTGGTTGAAATAAAGTTGAAGATATTTGTAGATGATTTTTAAAGAGAATATTTGATCTGTAAATGTCTACTGGCACCAATTAACATCTGCATTGTTTACTCTGGGAATACTGGTTAGGTGATCCCACCACTGTGTGTCTGAATTTTTATTTGATCCATTGTTTTTATTTAATTTATTTGTTTTACAAGGGATACACACCAAATGAAGCAAAAACCTCTTTTACAATGCTGCCCTGACCAAGATGGCAGGACAAATAACCACGTTACCGACTGTACTAATGCTTTTAATTTTTCATAGAAAAAGGATCATAAATTTGAATACTTGAAATGGGTTCAGATGCAGAGAAATCTATGGGAAAATAGGAGAAAAGAAAAGAAAATTGTGTGTAATCTCGGAGGAAAACAAACCTTTGATAAACTAGATGGTGCAAAAAGCCAACGTGGTCCCAAACCCAAAGAAGCTTACATTTTTTTATGATATTGAGCAAAAAGGAAAAGACCTTCAACGTGAAACCTGTAAATATTTGCCTTTTTCTCTGGAACTAAATGTATTATTTAATGTTTTTGTATTTTAGAGTCTGCTCTGAGGTTTGACAGCAAGTCCTACCTTAAATATGTTCATGGACTGGATGAGGACCGCCAGGATTTCACACTCTCACTGAGATTCAAGACATTCCAGGAGAACGGTCTCATCATGTCCACAAATGGCACCAACAACTGGGGAGCTTTACAGGTATTTACCCTCCTGAGGGTCAGAAAGCAGGTCCTCGTGTGACTCATGTGACATGTCAACACTGCCGTTTACACTGGTTTAGTTTACAACCACCTCTCAGGTTTTTCTTACCTGTGTAAGAAAACAGCTGCACAAACTCCGATTACATCCTACACACATCACAGAACACACATTCTTCTCCAGTCATGTTACGTTAGATTAATTCAGCTACCTGTTTTTCTTTCCACTCTCATCCTCATCCTGCTCATTGTTTGTTACTTAAAAATGTCACAACAGCACATGCAGATACAGTTGGAAGGAACTGTAACACACAGACGGCAAGTTAATTACATTTACAAGAACCAGAGAATCATTATGTCTGTTCATTTAGAAGTTGTGTGTTCTCCCGCTGAGCGAGGAGATTGTTCATTTGCTCTTCAGGTTCGGCTGCCACTGAGAGATAAAATCTCTGCCTAATTGTCGGACGCTTTTATTGTAATGTTTGTTTTTTGATACTAACTTACAGTAAAAGAGTTCAAATCGAGGCACTGCTTATCTAAGGTCATTTTCACTGTGGAGAAAGGAGCTGGCTGATGAAGCTTTTCATTTCAAAATGTTTCCAGAAATAAAACTGGATCCTGGAGTCAGTTTTAACCACCTGAAAGGATCTCACACACCCGACGTTTTATTTGCTTCCTTGTTATCAATGCAGCTGTCATGTTTGTGAAACATGGATGTCTGGGGAGCCGTTGGTCTCATCTTTTGTTTGTAATCTGTTTGTCCTTTTGGTGAGTTTACCGCAACAAGTGGCGGGAGACTCTGCTGTGTATCTGGGTCAGCGCTGGCAGCACCACACAGTACCTGTTGACACCATGAAACCCGACAAATAAAATCAGCTTGATTTAAATTTGCTCTTTTGTTGCAACGTTGACATTTTAGACAAGGTGGCCTTATTCGCTGCGAAATACCAGCCGTGTCGGGGGCCTTTTCACGTTCTGCCGACAACAGCAGCAAACGTGAGGGCGGGCTTTTGTCGCCGGGTTGTTGTGGTTCTGTAGGGACTGTCTTAAGGACTGTTGGAGCGTATCTGTTGATATGACTATGGGGGAGACTTGCAAAATATTAAATATTACAAGCAAAACTTACGTCAACCTGCACACATTAAGGTCAACATGGGATGATGGTCCAGACTCGGTTCTCAGGTGATCAGCTCGCCAATGGCGTTTCTTCTCCCTCATGGCCGTTTGTTGATCTTTTCCCTTAAAATGCACTCTGGAGAAAGTGACACGATTCTGCAGGAGCTCTGGAAAGAAAAAAACTGCCGTTGTTGAGCTTTATTGATTGATTTCTGCAGAACTGTCCTGGGAATGGGAGATTGGCGTTTGCGCTACAGTACGAGGTGCCCCGTACGAGAGAGAAAGAGAATAATTGAAAATGGTTTTTTTTTTTGTTTGTTTTTTTTTTATTGAGAACCATGAATTATTCTCTAAACAGATTTTTAAAAAAGAAGAAGAAAAAAAAAAAAAAGGCCTTAATATTGATTTGCTATTCTGTGAGATGCCTCCCCCCAGCGAGAGCTTTTCATTCGGGAGACTTCCATATGATCTTGAGCTGAATATTCAATCATTCTGACTCCTGAAAGCTTCAGAAGCCGCGTTCACTTTCTGGGTTCTGGATCACAGCTTGAGTCAGCCAGTGCGTCCGGATTGTGAGCAGAGACAACTTCAAAATGAATTTCCAAATATCTGAGTGGGCTCCCACCTGGGGGTTTGTGAGGATGAGTGAAGATGCAGTTTGTGTACTTGATTCCCATTGGAGCATGAGCCGCCATCATCTCATGGATGATTACAAACCACCAAATCTCATCAGTATGCTAAAGAAATCACCTTTGGACCAAAAAAATCGAGTTGACACCTGTTTTCTGCTGCTAGTTTGTTGGATGTGCGCACGCATCATTGTCTAAATTGAATCCTGACCTTTAAGATGGAGATTGTGGCTGCTTGGATGAGAAGCCGCCACGTTAAGCTGTGAAGAGCGAGTAAAGGTGACTTGTCAGTGGAAGGAAAACCCTGTCATTGATGTGGAGTGACAGCTGAGACCTGACAGCAAACCAGTTTGCACGCTGGCCAGCGAACAAGGCTGCGGACACACACTGATGTGGAATCACCGGACCGGTCTTCATGCCTGCTGCGGTAACACAACCTGACTCGTATGTCGGTTCAGGCTTTTATTGCAGCTGCTGAGCAAGAGGGAATTCTTACTTAAAGACTTGTGACAGTTCACTTAGCGGAGAGCTTGACAGCGAGGGGGGGGGGGGGGGGGGGGGGGCTCCTTTCCAAATTCCAACAATGCTGGTCAGGGTTTGGTTTTTAGTATTCCCAGCAAGGCCATTCTGGATCCCAGTCTGCTACTTTACGCCACACCATCACACAATGTTCTCCAGAAAAATACACAACCACTGACTGATCTGTAAGCTAATGGTGATTTTACCATTTATTTGAATTTTAACACAATACAGCTGAATTTAACAATAACAAAATATTAATTTGTTAAGTTTTTTGTTTTTATTGGATGGGCGCACATCTGCATGTTGACATGATTAACTGGTACTGTACAGACCCGCATCCAGCCTCCCATAGAGTATAAGTCCTGCTGTCTTTGTGGCTACGAGCAGCTTTCTCAAAAGAAAGCCCTCCAGTCATACCAGCTTGATCTGAAATCCCTGAGCAGTTCCACTTAAGCCTTCAGTTTTTGTTTATTTTTTCCCCAGTTTTAAGAACCTCTCAATCCATGCCGTTACTTCTAGGCTTTAACTCCAAAAACAAGTTTATATCAATAATGCTGGGATCTATCTATACTGGGATTCTTTATACAGTGGAAACTGGTTATCTGAGTGCAGGGAGTGCTGACTTGTCACAACCAAACACATAAAATGCTATTGTCTGAGCAATTCTACTTTAAAGTTGACTTATTCTTCTGAAATGGAAAAGTCCATCGCTGCCCGCCTTTTCTCAGAAGATCAGAGGAAATATCTTCCAAGAAATTCCATCTGTCTGAAACGCTGACGCTGATTGCTTTTTTTGTGTTTCCGAAATGCACATAGATTGTGATCACCTTGTGATATAGTGTGTGTTGTTTGATTAAAACAGGAAAAAAAAACCTCATTTCTTGATTTTTCTAACATGTTTTCCGTCTCAATTCAATTCATCTTTATTTGTAGACGTCAGTTCACAGTGAAGTCATCTCAAGGTGCTTTACAGATGCATTCAGTTCAACTCAATTTCTTGTGAAAACAATTCCACATTAGTCCAGTTTTTATGTGTTCATACAAGCCAATTCATCAGCGGTCTGCATCAGATCAGCCATTTGCGGTGGAGTGTAATGTGTTGGTTTCATCGCTTGTTTAACGAAGAGCATGTTAGTTGGAACAGCTAACTGGTTGATAAAGTTTCCATTCATATGTTAATGGATGGAAATTTTGCAGTCATACAGACGCTATATGCTCCACGCCTCAGGTTTAGTTTGATGTAATTAGTATGCATATGCAGCCATGAAGCACTCCCATGTTGCACAATCTTAAGAATGATAAACCGAGTAAGCGTTTGATCACTGCAGGGGTGCAGTTCTGCCTCCTGCCTTCACTAAAAACAATACCTGCCGTGGTGTGTGAGTCTGCATGTAAATAACATGTCGGCTGAAGACATGAGAGCTGCCGCTGTGGCTGCATACTATACTCTCCCCAGCAGCATTAAAGCTCCCTGCAGAAGACGTGCAGCGGTTGAGTTGGTGATTAATAGAGTCATGAAACACCGATGCTGTAGCGCTTGAGTTCAAGAGGGGTACGATTCGACACAGTGCATGTGCTCAGCTGTGCTCATACTGTAAAATTTTTCAGGGCACTAAACTGTACTATCTCTCTTTAAACATTTACCATAAATCACATGAGCATTTACGGCAAATCATGTAAAATAGATGAAAAGAAATGTGTTTCCAGCCTCAGGAAATCAAACAAAATTCTCCAAGCAAAGACACAAAGTAACAAACAAACAAACAAACAAAAAAAATGAACAAGGAAAGAAAAGTGCGAAAATATCACCTCCTTTTTTAAAAAAAAAAAAATGGAACCTCATCAGACATTTTGATAAAAGACGCAGGAATCAGGCGCTGGTATGAATAACGCATCACAGCTTTTTGCGCGTGATGAGGTGATGCTTAGCAGTTTGCAAAAATAAATATTTGTGTGTATTTAATACAGAAGTTGTGACAGAGTATTCTGTGAAAGCAAAAACAAACTGAAAAGGTGCCAGAAAGCTGCTGCTGTGTTGCTCTTAGAGAGCGGCAAGCGAGCAGACATAGTGAAAGTCTACAGCGGATGAAAGGCTGGAGAAATGTGTGTGAGTCTGAACTGGATGGCGTTGAACAGGTGGGATATGAGAACCTGTTCGTAGCAGCCCGTTATTCTAGAAAACACACGACTTTTCAACAAAGCATCCACTTAAACCTTTAAAACAAATGAGATGTTTCCTCGTTTTAAAGAGGCTGACTAAACATCCTCTAACTAGCTGTACAATCGATGTTCCCAGGAAGGTAACAACATCAGCAGTTACTGTAATTGAACAAGTTAAATCACTATGACCACTGAGACCTGATTCAAATAAAATAAAGGGCTGAAATTTAATTTAAATGTCTATTTCCATAAGTTGGAAATGTTAAACAGGCTCAGACTTTAAAGACACGCTTCAGAATTTTTTCTCCTCACGCACCCATATCGACGGCTAATTCAGCATCCATCTTGCATCCTACCTGACCTGTTAGCTCTCTCCAGCCAGCAGAAAACCATCTCACAATGACTCGTTTTGTCTTTTTCTCTCTTTTAATCTTCTTGCATTTCTTTGCTGAATCAGAGACGTTGTGTGTTCAGCACAGCCAGTTCCTTATGATACCGTGAAGCGGAACGTCACGTCGGGTCCCGGATGTAAAAGTTGTGTGGTGCGGTTTCTCTGCCTCGCGACGCTGCCGGGTAGCAGCAGCTCTAGAAATACACATGATAGATATTAATGTTTCATCGAACAAGTCCAGGACGCAGAGTTTTTTTAAGTAATAAAGTCACGTAATGTGTCTTTAAATTTCTGTTGACATAAATTTTGTTTAGTTTTTGAAAATCAGTGTTTAACCCTGAAAACCTTGTAAATCTGGCTAATTTTAAGCCGATGAGTGAAAGTGTAAGAACAATCTTGAAGGTGGAAACTTGTACAAACAGTTATTGCTTGAAGCAGAAAAAAATGCGCTATGAGTGTCATTATGGATACACACTACTCAGGAAATGTTTGGGACATTTGGGACGGACTCAACACAGGGGAGAAATGGACTCAACGTGCATTCCACACATCGCGGAAAGTTTCTCACCCACAGCCCTAACAGGGTGAGATGATTACTTTCCTTCCAAGGGAGGAATAGCCAGCGTTGATACAATGTTATCCAACCGGGGAAATCGGCCACCACCAAGCCAGGAAGAGCCACCCGAGAAGAAAGTGCGTGTCCAGTCGTTCCTCTCAGCACAGCAGCAACAGCCACAAGCCAAACCAGCATTCACCTAAATACACAGTCCTCCTCAGCAGGTGTCTAGCGTCCCATTTATAATGAGTGGGAGGATCAGATTGCAATCAAATGCAATGAGGTCCAGGTGTGTCCATCTGCAGTCAAACGTCTGTTCTCAGATCCTGGTAACTCAGTCCAACACCACACAACACACTGAACAAATAAATGCATTTAAATCACTGCATGCAACACAAAATGTGGAATTACCTGATCATATAAACACTAAGAACATTGTTCCGCATCCTGTTCACAGTAGAAAAGAGCTATTTGAGTTATGAATGAAATATAATGAATAATACTCTGTCCCAGAGGGAAATTGCCATGTAGTCGTGCCTTCTCTGTTTCTTTTTGTTTTTTTGTTTTTGTTTATTCATTGGAAGACAGTGCTTTTTTCTAAAGAATCATGGCTGCTGGCTGGAAAAATCTGTACCTGTTTTTGTCTCGCTTTGCACCTAATGAAGCCTTTCTTCACTGTGTTTCATGAAGGATATTAGAAATCTTCCACTACTTGCAGCAGCTATGCTATTCTTTCCTGGACTATCAGATGCAGCAGCAGATCCGTGGTCTTCCCCTTCTTTGGCTCCGATGCTGTTGCCCCAACATCTGGCTGCGAAGCTGATTGCACCTTCCACAACAGGCTCATAGACCATTGTCAGTAATGTCACATTGTTACTTCGCCATCTTGAGTGACAAAAACCGACTGAGTGACACTTTCCAAACCAGTTAATGACTAATGTGTGAGGTCAGACAGCGATATGAAAAACAAAAAAAGACGTGTGCTTGTTGGTTCTGAAGACTTTCATGATTTTCCAAAATCGTGGTTTACAAACTTCCAAAACTGCCAGCTGACGGAGATTTTGCTCCTTTATTTGGCTCATCATGACATTTACAACCTAGTCATCTTAACATGGGTTGAATTTTGTAGCAGGGCGGGTATCAGACCTCCGGCTGTGGAAAGTGCCCCAAAATAAAGTATTTCCTCTTTAAGGTTAAAAAAAACAAAAATTGCAACTAATATTAATGCATTTTAAAAATGAGGGAAGTCTGGATGTTACATGTTGGAGTTAATGTTATAGTTACTGTCAGAAAACATTGCTGTTTTACAACCATGAAGGAAAATAGCTGCAGCAGGCAAGGCGGTGCCCCTACACTGGATTTGTTTGCCGTTTTGCCACCCACAAACGCCATGCAAGTCACATGTTTAGAGACAAAAGCAAAGAGTTGCTGCTCTGTTTAAGCCTTGGGTTTCCTTCTGCTCCTTCTCAAACAAGGTATACTGTTCCACAAATGTGCATCCTTGTTTTGTATTGTCTATGTATTTGAGATAAATCAGTAAAAATAAAAAAAGAGATTGAATAATTATATCTTCTTTAAGAAGCAGAGTCTGCTCTGTCGCTTCTTGTAGATGCCTCTGTCTTGCATTTCCAGTCCAGACTGTCATCTAACCAAAATCCAAGGTACTCATATTCCTCCACCACCTCCAGCTCTTCTCTCAGGATGCAAACAGTTATTTTTTGTTTGTTTGTTTACTGTAGTTCCTCCTGGAGTCAATAATAATCTCTTTTATTTTGTTTCTGTTCAAGATAAGGTGGCTGTTTCTGCACCATCTCACAAATTCACTGACCAGCCATCACTACAGAGTAGAATAGGATTAAAAGCACTCAAGGAGTCAAAGAACAGGATCCTCAAAGTGCTGCCTGATTGGTCGGGATGAGAGTGGTCTCTCTTAAGCAGATAGACGAGGCCATATCTAACCCCATTACGATAAGTAAACTGTAATAAAACTGCCTGAAAGGTGTTCACTTACTCAGTTATAATTATGATCAATAATGATCTCTGACGAATTTGTAACTTGACTAGATTTTGTAAAAATGGATGATCAGCTGAATGAGTGACTGATTTAAAAGGTTTATGTCCTTCACTTCTTTATTCTTAACGTTTTGCTCAGTTTTCATTATTAGACTCAGTAATTAACCACTTTTATGCCAATTAGTTGATTTTGAAGTACACATTTTGTTGATTGTTCTTGGACCACACACTAACCCCCATTTTTCCTATCCCAGGTGATCAACGGAGAGCTGCAGTTCAGATACAGATGTGGAAACGCCTCCCCAGGCATACTGGTGATTAGATCTGATCCAGTAACCGATGACCAGTGGCATAGTGTGCTGCTGGAGGTGAATCACACGTCCATGAGACTGACCCTAGACCAGCAGCATCCAGCTTCCATGATCCTGACTGAACCGTGTCGGATGATGCATTCCCATGGTGCTTTGCTATTCGCTTCTCCGTCGCCAGACTCCGCCCAGGAAGTCAGCCAGCACCCACATCCTTTCATTGGCTGCTTAGAAGGCTTGAGGCTCAATGGGGGCCCAATTGTAGCGGGGGACACAACAGAGTGGACAGGTTCGGGACGCAGGAGGGTGTTTGGGGTGTATCAGTGCTGCAGCAGCGCTGGACTTTGTGACAGCAAACCCTGCCAGAATGGAGGAGTCTGCAGAGAAGACGCCGCTGGGGGTGAGTTAAAATGAAACATTTACACTTTACATTCATGGCGGCGTAGTGGTTAGCGCTGTGGCCCCACAGCAGTAAGGTTGCTGGTTTGATCTTTGGATGGGTGGGAGGCTCATGGTAGCTTTTCTGAGTGGAGTTTGCATGTTCCCCTGTGTATGCATGGGTTCTCTCCGTGTACTAAGGCTTCCTCCAACCACCCAAAGACATGCATGTTAAGTTAATTGGTTACTGGTGGTTAACTGGCAACCTTTCCAGGGTGTACCCTGCCTTCCACCCAATGACCGCAGGGATAGGCTCCAGCTTCCCTGCGATTTTTAATTGGACTAAGCAGTAAAGAAAATGAATGAATTATCTATTTAAACGAACTTGGAAAAACTGTTTTTTGCCAGGATACACACAGTGTAAAAAAACTTTGTTCTGCAGACAGTAGGGCTGTGACGATCTGCTTTTATCCCAATTCAACTCCGATTTATTGGGTACCAATTTGATTTAAATTGTGATTTTGCGATTCTCACAGAGCCTCTGTAATCCCATTATTCTATTTTTCTATTCAATTTTCCCACCCCTAGCAGACAGAAATAGTGTTTAATCCATTTGGGAAAAAAAAGACTACACTGTGGCACAGTGGTTATCACTGTGGCCTCACATCAAGAAGGTCGCTGGTTTGATCCTTGGCTGGGGCAAGGTTTGGTCAGTGGCCTTTCTGTGTGGAGTTTGCATATTCTCCCCGTGTATGCGTGGGTTCTCTCACGGTACTCAGGCTTCCTCCCACCATCCAAAGACATGCATGTTATGTTGATTGGTTACTCTAAATTGCCCATGTGAGTGGTTGTTTATCTCTGTGTGGCTCTGCAATGGACTGGCAAGCTGTCCAGGGTGCACCCTGCCTTTTGCCCAAAGCCAGCTGGGATAGGCTCCAGATTCCCCGTGACCCTGAATTGGATAAAGCGGTTTAGAAAATGAATGAATGAATCCATTTGGAAAACATACAAAAATTATAAAGCACATTTGTCTCAAATTCGATCAATTACCTTCTTCTGAATTCCACTTCCTCATCACCTAATTTACAAAACCAGCTAAATGCATTAACAGAAGAATTAAACAACCACAACACGGATGGCTTTCTCTGACTTTGGTTTTCTAGTCAGCTGCACTTCTGCTGAAACCAACCTGATATGTTTCTCAGCTGCAGTTTCCAAGAACCATTACAAAAACACATCAGTGAGCCACCGAGCGACGTTGCAGCGGATAATGTGTCTTCATTACCGTGAACACTCAGCAGTGCTCTACTGTCTTACTGATTCCAGCACTCAAAGCATGAAATGTTTCATATTTGTCTAAGAAAAGCTTTTAGCTTTCTCAGTTTGTAAGCCTTTTACCTTAACAGAAGAAAACAAATGCAGTTGGGCTGAAAGTCACACAAGGACAATGACATTTTTTTCTTTGAAACAGAATTACTCAAAGACTAAACTGTTCAACCAGTCATGTCTTGTCATTGAACCCATTTTTCAAACACTTTTGGAAAAAAATTGTGCGCCAGTAATGTACAGCAGAGACAGTAGCCTGCAGCAGGAATTGATTAAACCAGGATTATTTTTTGCCTGTCATCATGATGGAAATGGGATACAATCGAGTTTTTGTGTTTTATTCAAATTATTCGATGATTTAGGATCTTTTTTTTTTAAGTATTATATCTTGACACTATGAAGTGGCATCGGGGCCACCAAGCAGCTGCTTAATTTACTTAGACTATATTTGGTTTTCACTATTTTAATCATGGTTCAAAGTCAAAAGAGAGGTTGTTCAGGGCTGTGGTTGGGTTTGTTTTCTCAGTTAGTTTACTCATCCTGGTAAGTTATTACAAAAGCTCAGGTTTGTGGCATGCGGAACGATCATAATGTTGATATTTTGTAGCAAATTTCTTTACCGACTTAAAATTTAGCCATTCTGTGACTGGTTCTGAAACAATTGGCTGCTTTTTGTGATGGTACACATAAGAGCTGTAATGTCTTGGCAAGAAAGTCTGTAAAGCTCTCACTCCTCCCAAGCTGTGTTTTTTTTTTTTTTTTTTTTTAGTGCAGATGGATATCCAGGCCTCCGAAAAAGCAAGCACACATGAACCAGAGATGGCACGGCATGTTGTCTGAATGCTGATTAGCTGAAAGTTAGATTAAGCCAGGAACAGCTGGAAGGGACAGGCGACCACTACGGAAAAAGCACCAAAAATGGCATAAATAGATTGTTGTCATTGTCTTAAATGTACAGATTCAGGAAAAGTACATTTCAATGAGAAAATATTACATTAGTTACCTGAAAAATATGTTAAATATCTGTAATTTAGTTGAAGAAATTGAAAACCCTTCAGCTGCCATGTGGCCTAAAAATAAGAATTTAACATTAACATTTTATTAAAATAAAATAAAATAAAATGAAATGAAATGAAATGAAATAAAATAAAATAAAATAAAATAAAATAAAATAAAATAAAATAAATAAAATAAAATAAAATAAAATAAAATGAAATGAAATGAAATGAAATGAAATGAAATGAAATGAAATGAAATGAAATGAAATAAGAATGGTCATTTGCGCTTCCTTTCTTAGATGCTTAAATTCAGGCAAGTTACATCCCAGGAACTGCCAGATGACAGAAAGCAAATGAATTACTTGCACAGTGATGATGTCAACTTCTTCTCATGTCATAATTTCATCATTAAAATAAGCTCATGAAATAAATCATTTAGAAAGCCTAAGAGGAGGACCTGCCACGCCCAGAACAAATAATATCAGAGAAGAGTGCGACGTAAAGTCCAACATGCTGCAAATCAGGAGTCAACAAATGAATCCAGCTGCTTTCATGTAAATCATGAAACCACCAGCCCACCCTTCAGCTGCTGTAAATATAAATCACACTGAGGTACTACACATGAGGAGTTTTTGTACTACTCTATATTCTACCTGGGGGAAATGTTTTCCACACATGCATAGAGAAAGTTTTTCCAAAAGCCACATTTTTCTTTTTCAAAATTTTTTTTACAGTCCCTTAAAGATGAATGGTATTATTTATGTAATTTATGTAAATGTGTTTTTCAACACATGCACAGTGGTGCCCCTGTGGAGAGGTGCCGATGGGAACGAACATGGACATTCAGAATCTCATGTGTACTCTCTTATGCCAAAGGTTTGGTCACAGCAATGCTACACCTTCACATAGATCAGGGTGTCCAAAGTCGGTCCTGGGGGGGCCGCTAACCTGCAGGTTTTCCATGTAGCTCTGCTTATCCACACCAGACTCACATTAAATGGATCCAACAGCTTATGAGGTTCTACCAAGCAGCAACCTCCGGCAGTTAAAAGTGAAGCCTATGCAAAAGTGCATAAAGCTGCAGTTCCCCCTTCATCCACTAGGGGCTGTAAAACAGAGCAAATCCCCATAGACTCCCATGTTAAAAAGGCCAACTTCACGGCAGAAATAAACATGTTTACAGCCTGGTTCAAAAATCCATTTTCGGTTCATAGGTCAGGTTTACCTTCATGACAACTGTGGGGGGGGAGTGAATTTTTTTCTAACTCGCCTGTTTTAAAGTAATTTAATCTCGAAGTTCGGCATATTTACGGGCATGTCTTTTTGATTGACAGGTACCAATCTCTGGCTTCAAGTCAGAAGAACGTAGAACAACCGTGGTTTTTAGCCAGTTCACAACATGAATTAGCTTTTGCCCGCTTACCTCCGTTAGCTGGGTAACTCCCGTTATCTCGGGGTTAGCTCGGTTAGCTTTTCACTACAGAAAGCTCGGAGTTCGCTCGATGTCAATCATCCACCATGACGCTCACAGCTGCCCTCTCAGCTCCACCTCTTTGCCCATATTTGTATTTTCCGGGCGAGACGACGCGCATGACGCTGCCAACATGGCGACGGTAGGAACCGCCCACCGAGCTTCAATTCAGCTCTTCAGAAACCTACAGGCTACGGCCATCTCTTTATATGCAGTCTATGGGTTCTACACAATGACTCATTTATTGAAGTGGAATACCTGGAAAACCTGCAGGATTGTGGCCCTTACGGACCGGAGCAGTAGACCTCTGACATAAATGCAGATATGACATGTGACGCTCTCAAGACATCTAGCTTATTGTTTACACTTCCCCTAACGGTCCGAGGTTGTAATCCTGGATCTGTTCGACTAAATAGCTAAACTTCCACTAAACTTTATTTAGTCATTATTCATTCATTCATTATCTTAACCATTTAGTCCGATGAAGGGTCGGAGGGAAGCTGGAGCCTATCCCAGCAGTTTTTTGGGCAAAAGGCAGGGTACACCCTGGACAACTCGCCAGTCCATCACAGGGCCACACAGAAACATACAACCACTCACGCTCACACTCACTCCCATGGGCAATTTAGAGTAACCAATTAACCTAACATGCCTTTGGATTGTGGGAGGAAGCCAAAGTACACGGGGAGAAGATGCAAACTCCACACAGAAAGGCCACTGTCCAAGCCTCGCCCCAACCAAGGATCGAATCAGCAACCTTCTTGCTGTGAGTCCACAATGCTAACCGTGCAGCCTAAAACTTTATTTAACAAATGCTTAACCTAAACAGGTTAAGTTGTATAAACATAGGCAGCTATTAGTCTTTAAAATCTCTTTATTTTCATTTCATTTGTGCTTCCTAGTTGTTTGAAATAACTCTTTTTTTATTTTTATTTTTATTTATTTATTTTTTTTTATTTGCCAATATAAAGACTGAAATACTCACTTCATGGACAGACTCAACTTGTTTCAGATACATTTTTCAATCCAAAACTAATTTAATAGTTGCACTGAAGGTGCATCTTGTCATATTTTGCCATAGAAAATGGGTTTGGATCTGCAATCTGCACAACATGAAACACTGGCATTAGTTTATGTCAGCAACCATCATCTTTCTACCCCGATGCTACACATTGAGAGATTGTGGCAACAACTACAAGCGACATGTTTGATGCATATGAAACACCTGACAGAGATCTTTCATGAAAACCCATCGCATGCTATTTTTCAGCTATTTTTTCATGTTTTAGTCTTCTTTTGGACCCTGTGCGCAGGGTTACAGATGACTGTTATAATTCTGAGGATATGATTTATCATGCCACATCATGTTTCAGTTATTCTGCAGCTGTTTTGCTTTAAATAACAATTACATTTTATTTCTGATAAGGTTCTGACAGGTTAAGGGCAGTGCAATCAGACAGGTGGCAGAAACTGTCAAGGTTTTCATTTTTCACCGTAGAAATCCCTTCCCGAAAGAGTTGAGTGGAAATTATATAATATAATATTCATTCCTCGTGTTTACTGCTGACACGGTGGAGCAGTGGAGCCATCTCTGTTGTCGGCAACTTTTTTTTTTGAGGGGGGGGGGGATTTTTCCTTTTAAATATCAAACACACTCCCGTGTTCTCAGCCTGCAACAACTTGACCTTTGCTGTGATTAATTTCTGTCTGATGGGGAAACTCGCCGTGGCTTTGATCGGTCGCCCTTGTCTCAGATGTCTGGGTGTTTTATTTACTCTACAGAGCCGCACTGCACATGTGCAGGACTCTTCCATGGCAGCCGGTGTGAGCTCGCCGACAACCCGTGCGCCTCCCAGCCATGTGCACACGGCAGGGTGTGTGTACCAAAGGCTCATGGTTACATGTGCAACTGCTCACTGGACAACACTGAAGCAGGGTAAGTACATGAAAACATGGTGACTGAATGAAAATGTGAAGATTTACAAACATTGAATTTTCAGAAAGCATCTCTTGAAAACAAACCATCACATCTCAGCATCTGTTAGTGGTAACTCAGAGCTTCTTATTGGCCCACCACTGCACAGCAGAACAAGCTCAAACCAAAACTAAATAAAATACCTAGAAGTGAATAAATGCACCTGTAAAATTCAATCATAGATGCATTCAGTCAGTAAAGTGAATGAAAACGATTACCAGCTATGATCAGACTCGGATGTCTGGTCGTCCAACAGGCTAAGCGCACCCATCAAACTGCATTTACTCACTCCTGGTTGTTGCTGTGATTCCTGTTGGATGAAACATCTCAGAAGAACATTTGCAAACAAACCGTGCACAGCCTTGAATTTGCATGTGTATGTGATTGGACTTCCATGCCACAACACACAAACACATTTTTACTCATCACCCTTTTAAACAGCTCGTCGTATTCTGCTCACACCGCAACAGCTGTCAAACAAAGCTCCGGCATGTTTTGGGTTTTTTTTTCCTTTCCTTTAATCCATCTGTGGAATTGCGTCGATCCTCACGGCGGCTGACAGCAAGCTGCGTTCCAGGTGGGGCTTTGATTAACGAAGTCAATGAAAAACGGCCGATTGTGGATCATAAATGTTGGACGGGGGATATTTACGGATGGCTTATAAAGCATGCAGACATGTTTTATCCGGCTGAGATGTGTCCTAATCAAGCAGTGAAGTGGACAGCGGCACATACCAGGCAACTGAATTAAGGTTACACATGCTGTGGGTGATTGAAAACCTGTTAAGTGAACTGCAATCATCCATCACAACAGTACGAAGCGTGCAGGACTCCATAACTTTACAAGTCTTGAACATTTCTACTGTTGAAACGAAATCTCTGTGGAAGGGAGAATAAAGTAGCTGTATTTTCCACGGGAGTGCTGATAGAATATGATTTCAGTCAAGCACCTGGGATATGAGTGATCAAAGCTGAACAGCCAGTGGTTTTATGTGAAGGAAAGAAAAAGGGTTTTGTCTGTGTTGCAGCACCGGCACTTAGCAATCAGAGCTGTGGCATTTCTTGGGGCGGTGCTTGGTGCATGCACTGGGAGGATGAGGAGCTGCAGTGAAGCTTTTGGTATCATCATAACCTTCACCTCCGGACCAAGGTGGCAGCCTTTGTGTTGCTGCACCGTTCCTGTTCTTTCTCCGTCATCCCAGACACACTGGTCCACAGGAGTTTGTTCGATTAAGTTATTCAGCGATTTCAAAGAGAGAGCTTGATTTTTGGCTTCGCTTTTGACAAAGTCACATGGATAGAAAACCCAAGTGAGGGGAAGAAAACACTCCTGACTCTCACAGGAATCTTTCATTTTTAATTTCACTTGATGAAATGAAAAGAAAAAAACAATAACTTGATTCCATTCCAGCTATATAAAACAATGATAGCTCGGGATTATTATAAAGCACTTAACAAAGCAGTGTTTACGCATGTTCTACTCATCTTCTACAGAACTTTTAAATCTGACTGAAAGTCTCAGATCTTCTGTTATTACACTTTAGACAGACAATAAATTTCAATGAAACATACTGTAAATATGAAAATTACTTCTTAAATCTGTCTCAGATGCCACAATGAGGTGGAAGTCTGCGAGCCCAATCCGTGTCCTGGAGGCTTCAACTGTAAAGTCACAGATGGCTCCATCCACTGTGATGCGCTGCCGCAGGTCAGTCAGAGCTGCAGAAGCTCTTTTTTTCTCTCTCTCTCTCTTTTTCTCTCTACAAGTTGTTTTCTGTTTTCTCTTCTTTTCAGTTCTCTTTCTGTCCCTCTTCTGTTCTCTCCGGTCCGGTCCAGCAGTACAAACTTTGTAATACAACAATCATGCAAAATAAATAGAAAAATAAAATTAAAATCCAGAATACCAAGGGGAGCATTATATCTATGATAGTAAGTAAAGTTGCCCAGCAGAATACAACATCCAGAAAATCCATTTTGCCTGCTTAAATGCTGGACAAGACAAAAAAAAAAAAAAAAAAAAAAAAAAAAAAAAAAAAAAAAGCTTAGGAAAAGTTGACGTATTTGTGTAGGACATTAAATTTGCTCAATTTATCATCATTATCTCCTCAGGTATCTCCATCCTTTGGTTATGTGGAAATCATAGAGATCTGCGCCAGTGTACTTGGATTACTCCTCTTGGTCGGCATCTTTGTTTGCATCAGAAAACGATATGTTCACCAGAAGAAGAAAAAGCCGGTCTGTGTCCAGGACTCAAACGGGTGAGATGAATCAGTGTTTGTGTGTGTGTGTGTGTGTGTGTTTGAATTAAGGTTTTTATCTGAAACACAAGACCAGAAAGACAAACTAATCTTCTCCTCTAATGTCTGTTTGTTTCTACTCCGACATGACAAACTTCACGTCAGATCTTTTTACAATCCTGCATCATGGTTGCTTGATCATTTTAGGCTTGTTTTCACACAACTTCTAATTTCTACATCCTAATGTTTGCCAAAATCCCACCATGACGCCAGTAAATGGCTCAGAAGTAATGAAACAAACCAAAGCTGTGTTCATTTTAATCAAAGCCTTTTTACGTTTTCATGTTTTGATCACGATTTATTTGGATAAAAAAACACAAACCACCTGCTCACATCATCAAATTAAACTGAAACATCTGTTGATATCCACAGCTACTTCCAACACAGCCTGGCCAAGACCCTTAAAGCGGACCATCAGGAAGGGAACCCTATTGAAATGAGCTCACTGGTCAGCTCCACCAACAACCTGGATCACACCCCGTTCAGGTCTCCAAGGTCTCAGAGCCAAATCGGTTCATTGGGAGGCAGGTCTCCGAGGACGCAGGGGCCAGCTGTGTGCAGTGTGGCGCCGAATCTTCCTTCCAGACCTCCATCAAGCTCTGATAACGACTCCATCAGAAAGAGCCACTGGGACATGAACTACGAAGGTGTGTATTTATAAGTCTGCTTACAATATAAGTGAAAATTGCCAGTAATTTATTTATCACACAGCTGTAAGATAATGAGGATATGTCTAATGTTAAAGTATTAAAATGGATTTTATTCATCCAGTTTTACCTGCGGAGCATGGAGACGACTAAACGACTCGACTTATCTTACTTGAATTTTGGATTCTTTGAAATGCTGATCAGTAAAAAGGAAAGTCCAGCAGCAACGTCTTTAAACAAACAATTTGAATAACTTGACTGCAGAGTCACCTAAACAGCCTCTTTCCGGATGCAACAAGCTTGCAACAGGATGAATAATTCAGTCATTCAGGGAATGTCAAACAGGAATTTAATTGTGATGCGGAGTGAAGCATTATCAGAAACGCCGCGCAGTTTGTCTGCACCTGACACTTATTAAAGTCAGGGAGATGAAACATTTATGGATGTGATTACAACAGAAAAAAAAAAAAAAAAAAAAAAAACCAATCTTTTTTTCTGCTTCGTGGCTTTATTTTCCACCGTCTCTGCTGTCATCTGTCATGTTTCTCCCCTGTTTCTTGTTACGCTCCAATTTTTTTAACTAACTTCCTCACCCTTATCTTAGCTTTTTCCTCAGGTCACTCTTAATCTGTCACTTCTCTTCTGCACTTTCATGGTCTCCATCCCTCCCATTTTAAAGGCAATAGGAAGGACTGTATCATACAGTTTGATAGTCAGTAACTTTAAAATAAAATATTTTGCTCATAAAAGTAAAATTTGTGATTTTTCACCAACAGTTAGGTGGTACTTGTGTTGAGAAGAGATTCTTTTTTAAAAGGTTGGTGTATTTGAGTTTTCTTCTTTGCTTTAATTGCTGATAAAAGGGATCTGAGATTAAAATATAAAAAATGGTCTTGCTTGAGGCCCACTGCAACCTTCCTGTTACTACTCTGTCATTATGTGTTTTTTCTTTTCTTTTTGACCTTGTATGTTCATCTTCATCCGCTCTGGTCTTTTGCTTTTCTCCTGTCAAAGACATTAAACCTAAGATTGACAAGAAAACAAAATCAAAACATGTTTTGATTCAACGTTCAGAAATTTAAGTACATAATACTTCAACTAAAAATCAATACAGTTTGTATCAGTAATTCTTGGGTCCCTTCCTCTGCTTAGACAATACAAAACACTGTGAAGGTGTCCACAATGCTTGTTCTTCTAATCGGTCAAATTTAGGTCAAAACTGTGAGATCAGTTTTCAGAGGCCAAGCAAGCCATAATTTGCCGCTGCTCAGCATGTAAACACCGCTCTCCCTGCAGCTCGATGAGCAGTCAGGTAGCAGGAGGAATGACAAATAAGACCTGTTTACTGTTCCTGACATGTTGTGTGCATAATTATGCATGTGTGTGCATAATTATGCATGTGTGTGGTTGCCAATTTATTATAGAAGTACATATAATCAGTCATCATGTCAGAAAAACCTGCTGAACCCATGAAAACTTCAAGCCATCAAGTGTCCTGAACCCTTTTAAATGCGGACAACATTCATCCTCAGTTTTCAGATTTTTGAGCTAAAGATGTTAAAAAATGAACATTCATTCATTAATCATCCTATAACCGCTTAATCCGATGAAGGGTCTCGGAGAAGCTGGAGCCAATGCCAGCAGTCTGTGGGCGAAAGGCAGGGTACACCCTGGACAGCTCGCCAGTCCATCAATGGTCTAAAAATGAACATATCAGTCGATATTTCACCATACAGACCAACCAAAAAAAAAAGGAACTAACTGGAATTTCTTACCAAAAGTATTTTGTACAAACACCACACAGATCAACAGTCTTCAAGTCTCTTCTGGTCTGCATATCACTGCATATCATTCCTGGCTTTCTGGGAAACAAAACATTGGCATTGAAACAAACAACAGAGACCATTTACATATTTACACTTCTTCCTTCAGGCCTTTTTTAGTTTGCACTGTATATATACTCCCCTGACCAAACCACCTTACCAATGAAGATGGGGTTTGTGGATCCCGGTGCACCTAGGAGCTGTGCTGTTGGCGGCTTTATGTCCCTGGTAAGGTCATGCAAGGTGACCAGCTCGTTGGGTGAGGGGCCAGAAAAAGTGTGGTGCCTACCATCTGCCTGCTGCGACCCACACCACAGTTTGTCAGGGCCTGTCGGAAGCCAGTGCAACCGCGCTAAACCAGTACGGATCAGATGCACCTTCCTCTTACACCACCCTGTGGTGTAGGTGCTTTGTAAATATATACTGTCTTTCCATCTCACTTGTGGCCTGAGCTGTACGCCCACTATCCACCTCCTAACCCCTCCCACACCTCTGGCATTTTTCAGAATTTGGCCGTGGGAGAAAAAAAAAAGGGGGGGGCGGAGGGCGTGGTTACATCCAAGCGGCAACCTCCGGCGGTAAAAACTGAAGCCTATGCGGAAGTGCATAAAACTGCAGTTCCCCCTTCATCCACAAGGGGCTGCAAAACAGAGCAAATCCCCATAGACTCTCATGTTAAAAAGACCAACTTCACAGCAGAAATAAACATGTTTACAGACTGGTTCAAAAATCCATTTTCGGTCGACGTTTAATAGGTCAGGTTTACCTTCATGACAACTGTGGGGGGAGTGGATATTTTTCTAACTCGCCCGTTTAAAAGTAATTTTAATCTCCGAGTTCGACATATTTAGGGGCGGGTCCTTTTGATTGACACGTATCGATCTCCAGCTTCAAGTCAGAAGAACGTAGAACAACTGCGGTTTTTAGCCGGTTAACAACGTGACTTAGCTTTATCCTGCTTACCTCCGTTAACTGGTTAGCTCCCGTTATCTCCGGTTTAGCTCGGTTAGCTCTTAGCTACAGAAAGCTTGGAGTTCGCACGATGTCAATCATCCGCCATGATGCCCACAGCTCCCCTCTCAGCTCCACCTCTTTGCCCATATATGTATTTTCCGGGCGAGACGACACACATGACGCTGCCAAGATGGTGACGGTAGGAACCACCGAGCTTCAATTCAGCTCTTCAGAAACCAATGGGTGATGTCACGGAGGCTCCGTCCATTGTTTCATATACAGTCTATGGTTACATTGAAGTGCTGATAATACGTAATTAAACCAGCTGTTTTATTACCACATTCAGCTGATGGAGTTAGTTGTGATTCCAGCTTGGAGAACAGCTGGTTAACTGGTTGTGGTTGTGGATTGATAGGCTGCTTTTGGGTTTGCAGGCAGCTTCTGTGTTGGACTTTATGAAAGATATACAGAAAAAAAAAAAAAAAATTTAAGATTAGTTATCTATTGACATTGTTATGCAGATTTTATACTGATGCAGCTGTTTTCCCCTTTGTCAGATGGTCCAATAATTCTGGACCTGTCTGAATCATTATGTGAAAAAAAAAAAAAAAGTTGAACCTGGTGGAGACAGCACCTCCAGAAGAGAAGAGCAGCCAGCTCACAGATCCTGTTTCTACACTTTATCCAGGAACAGTTTTTCATCTGATCTGGTCTCTTGTCTCTTTTTCTTCCTGAAAGACAAACAAGGATGGATGCTGCTCTGATATGCAGCACTGTGGTGAAGTATAGGTGTTTATTTTACTTACATATTGCACTTTTTTACAGATTCCTGCTAATTTACTACATGTTTTAGTGATTTAAGGAGTTGCATGGTTGATATACACATTTCAGAAACTGCAGCAATTTGTGGTTTGCATGATCCCAGATGGACCGTTTTGAGGGTGAGTCTGTTTTTGTTCAAGTCTGCCTCTTTGCGTCGCCCACTACTGCTCTTCTTGGGGAGTCGACGAGATTGAATGTCGTGTGAGCAGTGTGTGACGGGGGGGGGGGGGCAGTGTCAAAGTAAAAGCCATGAGCATGTCAGGTTGCAGTTTCTACCAGCAAAACCTTATATTGTTAGAAAATGAGTGTTGATTTGCCCATTTGTGCTTTTAATTCAGTTGCTGATGCAGTATATAACTCGCAGTATTAATATTCATTTATAGACAAACACCCCACCCTGGTTCTTTCTCCCTTTGCATGCAGATCAGTAACTGAAGTGCATCTCATACATCCGCTGCTATGTTCTTAAGCAGATCAGGCGTTCGTCATGCCGTTGCTCCCCAGGCAACAGTGGGATGGCAGGTCATTTATCTGCTTGACCTTATCAGGGAGGATAAAGGACACATCCCATACTACTTCACTTTTTATCTGCCTCATTGTTAAAGGGGACAGTGTCAGAATCCTCAACACTTTGCTTTGATTTTGCCACTAAATCCTGTCTTATTATTGATCAGATCTCACATGTATTACAGAGGGATTGAAATAAATCCACTGTCTGAGACACCCAAATACTGAATATGTACACAGTCTAAATTATGCTTGAGTGCAGAATAATTACAGGCTGAGGAGGCAGGTTTAACGGTGCTTTTGTCCTCTGACTATTCTCATTTTTTAATTGGCAGAAAATCATTTCATTACAAGGCACTGTTAAGCTGTAAGCCATATTTAAGTGATTTATGGCTATTAGGACTGTTAACAGAGAAGACTGAATTGCTCTTTTAAAAACCTCCAAAAGTCAAGTGACGCTTGAAAATAAGATTGTAGATAAATTAAACTTCTAATGTAATCTGTTTTTCGTGTGGCTGTTTCACCGTTACTAGGATCAAAATGGTGTCAGTGGTACAAAATATGGTTCATTTAAACATTTACAATGAACATTTGCTGTGTCTTTTCAAGACGGTTACCATCAATCATGGAACTGAATATAGTCTTTGTGAACAACTGCAGGCGGATGGTTTATGCACCGCTTCACTGATTAATTGTAAGTCCCTGGCAAAATACCAACAAATATTCGAAACGTTATATTTACATAAAAGCTATCAGTTATTTTATTCACATTTCTTGAACTCCTAAATAAGATTGCCTCTTGGGTTTGCATTTGGAAAGGAGATTTTCAGATGAGTAATTTACTGACAGTGTTATAAACATTCAGGTTCTGATTGTTTTTAAAGCCATTTATTTATATTTGTCTTGTGATAAAATGTCACCAAAAGAAGTTGGAGACGAACTTAAAGTCTGAACAAAACAAATGAATCTTCATTCTGAAGTTGTCACATTGAAGTTTAACGTAGACAACCACGCAGCCAAACATTGAGGATTAACGTGAGAATAGAGGTAGATGAAACTGCTTCTGGAAAAAAAGTGGAAAAATCAAAATAAAACACACAAGGCTTCAGAGTTCATTTTAATGACAAATACTGAAGCTTTAAATTACTGTCTGAAACAATTTTAAATTTCAATGCCCCAATAATACAATAATTATGTTCATAAAAGTCACCAACAGATATATTTTAAAGGTAGATTTGTCTTGAAATGTATGTACACTAACAATCTAATTTAAAAAAAAAAAAAAAAAAAAAAAAAAAAAAAAAAAAGGAGCCGGTTGACAACTTGTCCAGAAATTGCCCCATCAGCTTTATTTTAACCATGTATGTAAACACCTGTTGACATTGGCCCGTTTTGCTCCTCGCCAGCCATTTCCCTTTGGCTGTTATAATGAGAGATGTGTTTAATGCAGTAACAGACTAAAGGCTTTTAAACACATTCATTTGCATGTCAGTATTTTTAATCGGGTAAGTGTAAAGTCAAGAGAAACATTCACATCAGTAATAAAATTCAGTCCAATAATTTTGTGAATATTTTTTTTTTTTTAAACTGGGGTCGAGTTTTTTTTTAAATTCACATCCGATAAATATATAATCGACCAATCATGGTGTGTTCAGACCAAATGCCCTGAACGCTCGACGCTGGTCACTAAACTGCCACTTTTGTGTCCGACGCCCAAAACGCTCCCAACGCTCCCGCCGCGTCTGCCGCTTGTGTGTCTGGAGCGAGCGGCAAATGCGGCGGAAAAGAGAGAAGGGAGGCGGCGCTTTCCTTCCGGTCAGTCTGAATGATGGCGGATTCAGTAGAGAGAGGGCATGGTTTTATTTAATAAATAAAGCTAGAGAACGTTGTTGTAGGGCAGTTAGTCAGTGTTAATGCAACAAGGGCCGCACTCGGCAGAGAGCCGCCGCCGCCCCCCAAACAAAGCGTTGCTAGGCAACGTATCCTGCTACGTTGCCAAATCAGTAATATTCAGCTTTTTAGCAAGGAATGGTTATCCTAAATATTGCACGAAGTAATCGCATCTCAGCCCCGTGTCTGGGTTCACCACAGGAATCCTCCAGGAGCTGCGAGCTGATCGCTCTGATTGGTTGACGCCCCGCGTCAAGTGGCCAAAGTTCAGCTTTGTCCATCTCTGGCTTTTGATGCGCGTTTTGATGCAAGAAAGCTTGACGCCCCCTTGCTAGACTTTACATGAAAACCTGCCGCTCTTGACGCTCAAAACGCGTTTGGTCTGAACACACTGTCAGAGACGGCGTGTTGACTAATCACTGGTTGCAAGCTATAGTATGTAGCTGTCACTTTCGCTGTTATTTCATTCAAACTTTGTATCATCTGGGCCAAGTGTCTTTATTATTTCTTCTCTGCTTCTTAAAGCAAACAGCTAGCTGCTGAAGCAGGTCCTACCACTGTCCCTTACACATCCGAAAGTCTGTCCTGAAGCGGCCGTGGTCAGCTATGATGAGTTCTCCTCTTTTCTAGAGCAGGATGAACTCAGCGCCCTTTTCAGCCTTTTCTTTTGCTGCATCAGCACACTGTTGTTGCTTGATGTGGAATGCACCTTGTTTTACAATTGTCATAATTTATTCACAATTTTGCATCACACTTGATGTGCATAAACAGAAACGTTGATAATCTGCCTCCGTTTTTCTCGCAATTTTGTGTAGTTTATTAGCATTGGTCCCGGTGTGTGAAGGCCTTTAGTCTGAAACAATTAATGACAACTAAAAGTCTACTAAAATACTTTGAAATGCCATCAGACTTCTGTTAGTTCCTCTAAGAACATCTTTGCTGTATAAATACTTTCTTTCTTTGACTGCATCTGCTCACTTTTCCTTGTCTCATGCCATCCATCTTTCGGTTTCTGCCCCTCCTCCTTCCTTTCTACCACTGCTAATATTTTTCCCCTGCTTGTCCTTCACCCCTTCATTTAGTCTCCCATCATGTTTTACTCTTTTGTCTCTTTTCTTTTACCATCTGCCTCCCATAACTGTCTCACTTTCTCTCCCGCCCAAGTTGCTCAGTGTCTCTGATTAGTTTTGTTTCAACAACCTCCTTTGCAATTCCCCAACCGCTTTGCCTCATATTTAATCTCTGCTGCACAAAAAGAGCAGATGGAGGTCTGTTTGGTATTGTCTACAGGTAAAGTGACAGCAGGAGGTTTTTAGTGCAGCCATGTTTGAACAAACTGTATAATGTAAGTGACTTGTTAGTGTGAAATGTTTAGCATCAGGTAGAGAAATATGACGTGTTATCTATGAGAGTCTTTATTTTTCACCTGACCTCCTCATTGCCATGTTTCTTGCCAGTTGCACAATCTGAAAATAGCAGTCATACCATCTAGCTCGGCTTTTTTAGTTAATCGTCATTGGTTTTACTCCCACATGTGGAAACAATGCCATGATTTGAGCATGTGATGGGTTCCTTAAAAGGTCCTGATATTTTTGTTCCAAACAAAAGTAGTTTTTTATACTTTTTTTTTTATTAACTTATAAATCCAGTAATGAAAAAGGTCAAATGGCAAACATATTTAGATGCACAGGAGTGTTTGGTCAGAGATATACAGTTATTTAAGCAAATACTTTCTCAGCCAGTGGGCTTCATTGGAGACATAATTGTTCACTTACGGCTGTCCTGCAGGTTTTTGATGTTTCCCTGTTCCAACATGCCTGGCTTCCATTAAATGGATCCAACAGCCAATGAATTTCTAAACGATAACTGAATAGTTTGAGACAGGTGTGTTGAAACAGGGATACATGGAAAACTTGCAGGATTGTGGCCCTCGAATACTAGGGATGGGCACCACTGACATGTTTGCATACAACACTTGCTATCAAAGGATTCCACTAGGGGGCACTCCTGAACTCTCATCTGCAGGCTGTAAAGGCAAGGGACCTTTATTTATTGCATTTTAACATACTTCTTGTTCAAGAAAATTTAAAGTGCTGTGTTCTGCCAATACCAAACTTCTCACACCTATCAACCTCGCTAAAAACCGGACTTTAGGGGTCCAAGCTTTTGCCGCCACAGCCTCTGGAAGTAAATCCCTCAACCCATTAAAAACTCAGACTCACTACAGAACTTAAAATCACTCCTCAAATTCCACCTTCTTTTAGTTATCTCTGCTAAAGAGGTTGTGTTTTTGCTGCCATTTAGCTGTTTGTCTGTTAGCATTTACGCAAAAACTACTGAATGGATTTTTTTTTTTCTGACAGTGGTCCTCGATCTAACCTAGAGTCCATTAGATATTCAAAGTGATCTGGATCACCTAGACTTAGGAATTTTTCAAAGAATTCTCGATCAGTGCGAAAAGGGGCCTTTTTTTTTTTTTTTTTTTAGTACTTATGCAAATGATGCTACAATAAATGGGCACGGTGCTTTGCCACAAAATACAAATTTTCCCATCAGGTTTTACAAGATATCAAAGTTGGATCCTGACAAAATTACACCAGACATTAAGATCCAGAACAAGAAAAAAAGAAACTAGAAATGAAGATAGAAACATGCAACAAAGACCACAATACAGCCATAATTCATCATCAACGACTGTTTTGATCCATATAAAATTGATATTGGACTAGAACACATGGTGAAAATCACAATAAGCTGCTTGGTCAAGTTCTGCGCACTCTGAGTTCTTTTTTTTTTTGTTCCTAATTGCTTTGCCTTTGTCTTCTAGACTCTTTCAGTCTCCTAGAAAGCCCTATACAAATATATTTTTCATTTTATTAATATTACGATTGTTCTTCTTCTTTTTTTAAATTATTATTATTATTATTATTATTATTATTATTATTATTATTATTATTATTATTATTACATGTAACATTGAAAATATTACAGTTTGGTGCAAAATAATATCCTTAAAATTAGTGAGTTATAACAGAATGTTGTTGTTCTGTTTAGATTTGTCCCTCAATAAATCATTGCATATGGGAATTGACACATGTTTTACTCCAGATGCCCTTCCTGACACAACCGTCTGAATTTATCTGGACTTGGGACCGGGCTTTAGAGAACAGTATTCCCTCTCGGGGCTGAAGCAGCGTAGGGGGACTCAAACCACAAACCATCAGATCACAAGACAAGCAACTCTTTCACCTGAGCACCTGCCACCCCCAATATAGAATAACTTAATAATAATAATAATAATAATAATAATAATAATAATAATAATAATAATAATAAAGATCAAGATCTGTAAATTTATCCAGTCTGGTCCTCCACGGCTGACCATCAATCTCCACAGCTGGGCCTTCTGCTGAATAAAAATGAAAGTGGAGAAAAATGGAGAGTTCCCATGAGAAAATGGATCTTGCCAATGAAAGGATCATTTTTGTCTTCATACCCGATGCCATACTTTTCCTGTCAATCTTCAGTCTCAACAGACTGATGCAGCTCCCTTCTGACCCCCTCTGATTCCTTCTGTTGATAAGCTATGTTTAGCTTATCTTTACCTTTAGTTAACTATTTGTGGAAAAATTTAACTTGTTTCTGCGTAGCACCTAGATGTTCATCATAAGCAGAGACCGGACTTTTCAGATCCTTCCCTTTGTACAGAGCTTCCTGAAGTACCCTAACCTCCTTCAGTTGGGTTTTTGTTATTTCCAGGTCTTTTTGGCAGCTTTGAATCAATTGTTCAAGCTGGTTGTTTTCCTCTTTCAGGTAATTGTTTTCTTTCTCTGTGTCATTGAACTGATCTGTTAGTTCTAACATCGATTTGGCTGAAAGAGAGATTTGTTCTATTCCCGTAGCTGTGATATTTTCTGCACTTAAGCTTTGTGTTTAACATCCGTGCACTCAACCACTTGGTGGGCATCTTTAAAGCATGCAAGGAAAACAACAGCTGAGCAACTTCATTTTTTAATTCGGGTCTTGTTTTTGGGTCTCTTTTGATCAGCTTCAGTTATCAATTGACATCTGTAGCTCCATTTACATGGAGCATGTTTAATTTGTCAACGTCCAATCAGAATAAAAAAGTGACTTGTAAACATCACAGCTGATCCGACTGTCCTCAATCAGAAAGAATCTTCGTTTAGATCGAGTGGATGTTTTAAACATTTTCATGATCGGTTCAGCAGGCAAAACTAACCATGTAGCTCCTTCCAGTCATTTTGGGGTGGATGTTGGTTCTGCACATGTCTGAACCACATGTGGTGTGGTGTGATGAGTTTTCAGAGACTTCTTCAACAATGACGGCAGCAAATCTGAATGGGACTGTGGTGGATACCACGTAACGGCTTTAAATTGAACCTGGATTATTAAGAATTATGGTTAAAACGTTTCAAAATAAATTAAAAAAACAAAACAAAACAAAACCTTCTAATGTCAAAAGCATTACTATCATATGAAATCTGTTCTTTTTGTAATTACAACTGCTTGGATCAATAAATCTAGCTGACACGTTTATATGTCAACTGGAACCTATGATCAGATTCATTTCAGTCAGATAGAGGAAATGTTTGTACTTGTAAATGTAGTTACTAGTTCAGGTGTTTAGGATCTGACAGCATAATATCGCTACAGTCAAACCAATCAATCAAGGTGTTTTTAACTGATTCAACATGATCTGTAAAACAGAGAGTTTCAGATTTAGCTGATAAAAGTATGTTTTGCACAATAGTGGTTATATAGGTGCATTGGGTAGTTTCATGATTTGTTATTGTGTGTAATAAAGTATTCACTTCACATATATTGAAAGAACTATGATATTACAGCTTCCAGTGCACAAAGTTTGGAAAAATTAGGTTTCATTGTGTCTGTCTGATTATGTCTTAACTTTGTTTATACCGTGGTCTTGGTGAATACTCAATTCTGATTGGTTGCAGGGTGTCCGTTAGAAAGTGATATAGGATACCAGTTAAAAAGGTTTTGTCAAATTGCCCAGTTTTCTAAATCATTGCTGGCTCAAATGCCAGTTGGTAACCGTGGCAACAGAAATGTTAGCAACAAACAGACAAAACAGAAAGCAGAAAGAATATCTGGAAGGACTATGTTGAATAGTGTGTTATCTGCCAGTTTTTAAGTTATTTTATTTTTTCAGGTTAATTTACTATTAACAACCATGAAAATTAACCAGAGTATAAAAGGGAAAAGGAAGAAATAGTCCGCTCAGCTGCTTCTATATGCTTATTTTTAATGTTGAACTGCAGGAATATGCAACAGTGACTGATGTAACCCTGTCAACTTTGGCATGTCAGAGGCTTGTTGCCAAGCTAGTTAGCTAAATCCCATTTGCTTCAGCAAGCGAGTTGAAGTGTTGCTACTTAGTTGTGTGGTAGGTCTATGTCTAGTCACATATTTCCCAAATTAGTCATTTACTCTCAGCAGCCGTTCGTCTCTTTGTCCATAATCGATAACTATTGCAATCTTTTTTAATTAAAGGTCTGTGTTTGCATTCAGCTTTTTTCCACAGCTTGAGTTTTCCACTGCTGTAAGAAAAACCAAGAACAGTGTATGTCCTCCTAGGTTTGCTTGACATTGTTCAGTGATAAGATGTATGAAGCAAAAAAGGATCTAATTGTCATGAGAATTACATGGGAAAGAAACCAAAGTCCAACTGCACAATTGGTGGACTGTCTAGTTCTGGTAACTGCTTGGATTAGTCAATAGACAAAACCAGAAACCTACCCCGAAGGAGAATATCAAACAGAATAAGACTGGTCAAACGCAAAAGAAAATTAAAATTTTGATAAATAGCAGCATAAAACATTTTCAACCCTTTTATTAAAATGAGAATTTCAGTCAACCTGCGGTTTTCTGGGAGGCTGTTGAAAATTAACTCTATTGGTTCTCTTGTAGCGTGAACCATTCATACCTATCTGCCGTGGGTCCACATACTACGATGTCTCTAAATGGACAAGCAACTCTGTGTAAAGTTAGATATTAACTTTAAAATTCTAGTACTTTGTTTTATGGATGCCAGAGCACCATTTAGGATAACAGTTTAAAAATACATAGAAGATGACATTACACATGAATGTTAAAGTAGTCAACTATTGATGAAGCAAACTATTGATGCATAGGTTGGAAAAATATTGATCCCACAGTCAAACAAACAAACTGATGTATGTACAAAACCTAGACATAACTCTGGTGTTGTATCACAATTTATCATGGTTGATTTAAAATTCTACATTAAATTGAAGACAAAACTAAGATTACTCTGTTTGGTAACGGTGGTAAAAATGTGGAGACTCAGGCTCTAAAATTAACCCACCAAGCGTGTAACCTTGGAGTGTTGATAGACTCAAATCTGACTTTCAGCAGCCACATCAAAGCTTTACTAAGAAGCTTTTTACCATCAGAAACATCAACAGAATTAAACGTTTAGTCTCCCTGAAGGATCAAGAGAAACTCCTCCATGCCTTCATCTCCAGTAGGCTGGATTACTGGAATAGTCTTTTAACAGGACTTCCAGAAAAGAGCATTAAACATCTGATCCATCCAGATGCTGCTACTGTAGGTTTAACCAGAACTAAGAGATGTAAACACATCACCTCAGTTTTAACATCTTAACGCTGGTTTCCAGTCAGTCACAGGATAAAACCCTGGTTATTGTTTACAGTCCCAGAACGGTTTAGGACCAGAATACATCTGTGATATGTTCAGATAATATAAACCAGCAGAGCTCTTAGATCCAAAGACTCAGGTCAACTAGTCCAAATCAGAGTTCAGACTAAACATGGAGAAAGAGCATTTAGTTGTTATTCGGCAACCAAGTGGAACAAACTGACACTTTTACATCCAGGTTAAAAACATTTCTTTTCTTATACACCTATGCATGGCAACTTTTACCTGATCTTGCTTTTAATTATCTTAATTTGATTTATTATTTTATTGTAATTTTTGCTATTTGTTGTTGTCTTTTATGCTTCTTTACAACATTTGTAACACTTTTAATGTTTCATGTAAAACACTTGGAATAGTCTTCTATATAAAAGATGCTATATAGAAATAACTTGCCTAATATATTTTTCATACATTATCTTTTGATCATCTTAAATGTATAAGTAAATATGATCATCGACCTGAAAGTGTTGACTTGAAAAATTTTATTTAATAAGATATTCTACAATTCCTAACTGGGCAGGAGGGGGGTCAAGTTTATTGTCTGAGCAAAATAAATACAGACATCATAAATTATTTGTTACCATGTCTTTTAATCATCCATCTTTTTTCCACTTAATCCAAAAAACAAATCCCTCCCACCGTCACTAATCATTATCGTATGTGGAAGCTGATATTTACACACAAGTTAAAGCAACTTGGTCAGATTACAAAGGCGATGTTGTGTAAGTTGGTTTTGTTTGAACTTCACAATACATGATGTATGAAATGTTAGGATAACATCAGCACAACGGATCTTGACATTTTCCACCTCTGTTTTTGTCTTCAGTCTACCCAGCTGACCCGGACTACTATGGCCGCCCAACAGTCCAGGAGTTCCCCCAGTTTGACATTGTAGAGGACACCTACTCCACTTCCACTATCGACTCGCGCAGGAATTCTCGGTTTGGAGGCTTCCCTTTCCCGCTGGATCGCTGCGACCGGCGTGCACCCCTACCACCGTGTTACAGCAACCAGAACCTGGATGACTTTTTAGGTCCTGATGGGCTTCCCCTTCCGAGCTCTCAGTGCCCTAACGAATACACTGCCATCAGCTACTACCCCACGCAGCACACCCGCAGCCTGGACAACGTATCAGGAGGTTATAAAAGACTCAGCATGCGCCTGAGCGTGGCTATGCCGTCATATGCAGATCAGGTGAACTCTGCACCAGCACCAAAACCTGCACACCCTCAAACACGACCTGTGAGGCAGAATCCACGCTGCTACGATGGGTTGAGCATGGTGGAGAGCGATTACGGGAGCTGTGAGGAGGTCATGTTTTAGGATCAAATCTGCCATGATTTAAAGCAGCTTTGTGTGCAAATACACTTCTAAAACAGATCTCCAGTACAACTGAGCTCGCTCAGGAGGCTCCCACTGTGAGATCTAATCTGTTTTTTTTCCTCTCACTATGGAGATGAAAGCACCGTAGCAAACAGTGAACATATCTTTGATTTTGCTTGACTTTTTAAAGTAATGTTGTGTTACTGTGCCAGACAAGACAGAGGTAATTCAAGATCACCGAGTTACCTCTGCAGAAAAAGTTCAGCAGAAGTTCAATTTTTTTTGTACAAGGGACGCTGCTGAGAGCACTTGCTTACTTAATAAGGTTGTGAAATCTTGAACAGTATTACTTGACTGCTTCAAAATCCAAATAAGACTTTTTTTTTTTTTTTTCAAGCTTCAGGATGGAAGAATCTGCCTCTCAGAGAAGGAAACGGCATTCCAAACGTGTTGAAAACAAATGTGAAGCACACTTCCTCTGGCATTTCACCACATATGTCTGATGAGGCAACTGCTCTGTAATGCACTGAACAAAAAGAAAATCACCAAGGACATTTATCATTTCTCTTCCCACTCATGAAATTTCTCCCAAACTCATTGCAAGAGTAGCAACAATACAGGTCAATGCGGAACAAACGTTTAAATGCATTCAAAGTAAGGAAACAGACATTTCATGCAGGACAAACATTTCAGCTCTGCCAACTGTTACGGATGTATACTGTCAACGCCTGTCACAATGAAGGGGGCTGGATCCTCATTTTAAAAAAAGATGCAGTGATGAGGTGATGTTTTTTGTGAAGTAAATATATTTTTAACTGAGTGCGCCAAAGTTGTCAATACAGTAAGGTTCAGCAGATATAGAATCTACGAGCGTCTCCTGGATTTTAATGAGTGCAGACTGGTTTGGAGATGTAGCTTCGGCAGGGTGTTAGTGTTTGTGATCAACCTCTGCTCCGCAGTGTTCCTGCCCTTGATGTTTAAAAAAAAAAAAAAACACTGAATATAGAAGCAGTAAAGAGTCTATGCAGCCATTTTAAATGGTGTAAATATTCAAACCTCACATAAAAGAAATGCTTGTTTAGGTCAAAAGATAGTTGTGCTGTGGCAAGTGAGTGTGTAAGTCCATGTTTAGCTTATACAGCAAGTTTTTACATTAATCGAAACTAAAATATTCAACATTACTTGCTAAAAATCAAGGTTGCAATTATATTTGGACAGTTTTGTAAAAAAAAAAAAAAATAAGAAAAAAAAATGTTTTCATTTTAATATGATGTAGCATACAAAAAAAGGGGAAAAAAAGCAAACAGGAACTCAGGAAATGTTAAGTGTTCAGTATTTCTGCTTATAAAGATTTCAAGCAACCATTAGGGGTCAGGAGTACCGTTACAGCCACTTTTATGGTTAGTTGAATAATCAGAGACAAATTATGATCACCTCAAAAAATGTCCCGCAAAAACAAAATGTCATTTGTCAAATTAACCTGAAGCACAGGTAAAGTATGAACGCGGCCACAAATAGTTTCTACAATGTGCTTATTGTTGTTATTCAAGATGTTGGATTATATGAATAATACGGTCATTTTAGGTTATTCTTGTGCTTCATTTGGTATCTAAAAATGTGAAAACCAGAAATGAACATGACACAACCAGCCATCTCAGTTGGAGTTAACCGATGCCATATTTCTGGATATGGTGCCATTATCCTGATATTCCGACAGATAAATAAATAAAAAGCTTTTTGTCGTGTCCTCATGCAGGCGTCCACGGCAGTAGTTCTGCTTTATCCTTCTCAAAGTTATTTATGACAGATACTTGTATCACTGCCAACACTTTGCACCATTTTGCAGCCGAGTTCATTTGTCAACTGGCCAAAAGAGCTTAACATAGTTTTTCGTTTTTAAAGATCACTTCAGATGCCATTTGTTAATGGCAGCCCAGCCAGTCTTTCCTCAACTACATTTCATATGTATGCAAATCTTTCTCAGCTGCTTCCAGCTTCCGCTCCCGTGCTACGATAAAGGCCTGCACCAAATGGAACTAAAAATAAAATAACTCTCTATGCTGAAGGATAAGATGGACTGATTCAGCTCCTGATACTAAACATTCATTGGAATTCATGAAAGACTGACGCTGCAACCGTCCTGCTTTCCATCATAGATTACTGTGTTTCTGCTTCTGTTTGAGGGTTTTCTGGGAATTTTCTAGCAACATGAAGACCTTGATTTTGGAAGATGGTATTAAATGTCTCTGAGATGGTTGAAATGCCCTCCATCATCAACAGTTCTCTTCACGTCATCTTATATCTCAGTAGTTTGACCTCGACTGGATTCACATTGGAGACAATGGGAGGAAAACAAACAATCACTTGGGTTAAGATCAGTATATCTGCCACTGGTGGTTCGACTGACTGCTGTTTTAGATTTAACAAATTCAACCCTTTGTACAAAATACATCTTATATTCTCCAAGTATTGTGCTGGTCAGTATCTGTGTGTTGTTGTTGTGCAAGATGTACCACTTGAATGTTTTATAGTTCCATTTGTAAAGTTTATTTTTGTATCAATGTGGGCCTCCCCATGTTTTTCTCAGTTTCTCTGTGAGAGATTTATTAAGATGCTGTGGTTCTTTTTGTTATTCTGTATTGTAAAGAGAATATGAATAAAGCTATTATCTTCTAGAAACACTGGACATACTGGGATCTGATTGGACTTTGTGTTCTTCGGGTTGTGTCAAAATGGAGGTTAAACAGAGTGGACATGCTTTGTGGTTTAAGTGATTATTAGATAATAAGTGTTACTTCATAATTGTGTTGTTTTCTGTCTTATAATAAAATTAATTGCATTTAATGGTAAATGATTAATTGCGCTCTTATGCTAAATTGAACAAAATGTACTTTTTAAAGTTAATTGCTGTGGGTGGGCGGGGGTTGGGGGGCTAGTTAGTTTTTTGAGGGTCAGTGTTCAGACATTTCATCCTACCCACTGCGATGTGCAACCTTTGCCCTCTGCACATGCACACAACATGAAAGCGTCATAGCTGCGTGGCTTGACAACAGCTGGACCTTGCGATACTTTCAACAGCTGTAGCGTACTTCGATGGGGATAATTACTTTATAGTGTAGACATCTGATCTTTGTTCATTTATTTAATTTACCTGTCCATTTATTGTAGTTTGACTATTGCATGTCCATATATTGTGACCTTACCTATGTGACAGCCAGTTAGTTCAATTATCATAAATGTGTGAAATAATGCTCCTTAAACTAAATATTTAACTATTTATCACCTCACAAAAACTGAATTGCATGAAAAATATGGCCATTATTCTTTTCTAATGTTCATATTGACAGATAAACTTGTGAATTCAGCCTGTGGTAACACTTTGACTGAACTCCAGCTCTGTATTACAAGAAGAGGCAGTGTGTGCCACAATGCATCAAAGCCCCCAGTTACCAGTGGGTTTAAAGTTAACTGTCTGGTAGGAGGTGTATCTAAAGCTGTCCATTGGTTCAGGGAAATGATCAGTGTTTGTGAAATCTGCTCTAACCTGCAGATGATTCAGCTTCAAAGGAATCATATTATCAGTATTATTATCAACACGTATCATCCAACCAATTTCTTCCAACAACAGACTCATCTGGTCACTTCTGTCCACCATACCATCAGGACACAGACACAGAAAGCTACTTTCATAACAAAGCTGCTGCTAACTATATAAGGTTCGATGGTGACTTGGGAATCCACACTGCCAGTCTGGGAAGCTACCTGAGCTCGTAAACAATCATTTTAACTTGCATGCCTTTTTCCCGATAGAACTGCATATCCATCGCAGGAATGCCCACAGCTAAGCAACCTTCACTACTCATTTATGTAATTAATAATAAATCTAATACTGTTTCAAAGTTTTCTTTTTTTATGTCAATGTAAATCTCACATCTGAACTTTAACAAATACTTAGAGCAACTCCACTGAGTAAAATGCTCTTTATTCACTTCGTCGGGACATTCAAATTGCTTAATTTTATTCTACCCTCAATGTTCTTTTCTTTTCTATTTCTTCTGTGATTTCTAAAAAAAATAAAAAATGAAAAAGTTTGTAATATTTTTTGCAAAAGCGACAGTGTGACCTCACAGCTAAGTGTAGACATCAGATAAGGTGAAAATGATTTTGTCAGCATCCCATGTCTCATTATCACAGTATAATTCTGCAATGGTTAGACTGGCTGTTGAGTCCTTGGTAAATATATCAGCAGAGTAGATTATAAGGTTGCTGAGATTAACGTTCCTATTTAGTAAGTAACCTGTCTGAAATCTTCATGGGTGTGTCAAAACCATAGACTGTATATAAAAAGGACAGAACCTCCGTTACGTCACCCATAGGTTTTCTGAAGAGCTAAATTGAAGCTCGGAGGGCGGTCCCTACCATCGCCATCCTGGCAGGGCATGTGTGTCATCTCGCCTGGATAATACAAATATGGGCAAAGAGGTGGAGCTGAGAGGGGGGCTGTGAGCGTCATGGTGGATGATTGACATCAAGCAAACTCCAACCATGCATGTAGCCAAGAGCAAAGCAAGCTAACCCGGAGATAACAGGAGCTAACCAGCTAATGGACGTAAGCAGGCTAAAGCTAAGTCACGTTGTTAACCAGCTAAAAACCGCGGTTGTTCTATGTTCCTCTTACTTGAAGCAGGAGATCAGGTACCTGTCAATCAAAAGAACACGCCCCTAAATAGGCCCAATTTTGACATCAAATTACTTTTAAATGGGTGAGTTAGAAAAAAACTTTACTCCTCCCACAGTTTTCATGAAGGTAAACCTGACCTATTAAACCATAAAGGGATTTTTGAAACAGGCTGTAAACATGTTTATTTCTGCTGTGAAGTTGGTCATATTAACAGTGGATGAGGGGGGAACTGGAGTTTTATGCACTCCACATTGGCTTCACTTTCAACCCCCGGAGGTTGCCGCTTGGTCAAAACAAGCCACTTAGTCACTGTATTTCAACAAAAGGAAGTTGATGCGTTAATGTTCCTCTCCCAGTTGTTTTATGTATAGATGGATCCAAACACATTACTTATTGTATCTTCACTAGAGCAGAGACTCAGAGAAATGCTGCGCTTTGAGTTAATCCAGAGCTGTTACCTTGTATAGATACAGTGATTTAGAGGATCAATTAAGCTTTGTGGGTTTGTTGCACATATCTCATTTTCTAATTTTCTTTTGCTAACTATATCAAAACACACAAAGATTACAAGGATGTCACACTGAAGAAAAGATGAAAGTGAGTAGGAGCTGCAACAATAATCGAATTCTCAAAGACAGACAATTTAAAATGATGAGAGCAGCTGAGGTCAGTGGATGTCAGACGTGCTGTGGAGTGAAAACGAGATAAAGGAAAAATGACAACGTGAAACATCTGGTCGGCTGAGATTCTGTGAACATTAAAGTGTGACAGGAGGAAAGAATGTGTGTTTGTGTGAAAAAGCAGCACAGAAACTGAGAAATGGAGGTGCTGAGACAAAGTTGTACCAGTTGGTGTCCCTGTTTCTGAAACTAATAACAGACACAGTTCTTATCTGACCCAGTAAGCAGCTTTCTGCTAAACCAGGACATCAAAGGATAAGGTGTGTGTGTGAGTGTGTGTATTAGGATGTAGCTGTAACAAGCTGCATATAAAGGACTACATACTCACCTTCTACTGCACTAATTTCTGTTCCCTGGAAGTCTGAAATATATTACTGGAGCCATTTTTCATATATTGGCATTCTGAAATGTTATAGAAAAGTTGCTGCATCATTTTTCTTTCTGCTAACCTGCATGTTGCTTTTCTGGATATGGTGACATACACTGAAGGGTCAAATCATTTCCATTTATCAAGCAGAGAAACATCAGATTGCAGAAACTACTAAAACCAGGTAGAGAATTACTCAACACACATTATTATAAACTGGAAGGATAATGGGGAACCACTGCCTTCCAGGATGAAATGTGATGATAAAAACATCCTGGATGATGCTGATTAGCGATAGTTGTAAACATTTGATGAAATGAAATTGAAGGAAAACAACAGTAGACCTCAGGGCTATGTTTGATTCTGAAACAAGGAAAATGTTCTCTTACATCAGACATGCGTAGACCACCAGAGAGTCCAGGCTAGGGGCCTCATTTATAAAACTGTGCGTAGCAACGACTACTACAGGTGGAATACGTATGGAAAACATACGTCCCACGCCTGTTTCGCTTTATAAATCAGAATCAACTCTAAATTTTGCACACGCGAGGGGACATCTTGTCACGCCCACGTTAGCCATAAATGATCAGGTCAACACCCCTGATAAATATTAATCGATCTCATTTTCATGATGGTTAAGCAGGGAAAAAAGCAAAAAAGAAGAATTTTCTGGAATATGAGGAAGAAATTGTAAATAGATAGGGTTGTATAATGTCAAAATATTTTATTTGGTGGGCACATGCTGTGCTAAAATCAATACAACAAAAAGTATGTGCCATTCCTGACATGTAATGAAAATGCAACCATTTCTCTTCCACAATTTTTGCATCTCATTCTGCCTCCTGTGCACTTCAGACAACTTGTATTATCAGTCCAAAATCAAAAGGTGCAGTTGCGATCATAATTAATGGTGCAAATTTTCCTTGTACAATCTTTATTATATACTTCGTCATCATTTTATAGTTCTTGTTTCCTTAAACTCATGGACAAAAAGTGTTTTTGAATTTAAAATTATAAAATGCAGAATGCTACAGGGGGATGAATGGAGTGAATGAGCACCACACACAGCATAAATCTAAAACAGAAATAAAAATTTTCCTTTTTTTTTTAAACACAAAAAAATAGTTATTGTTTTCCATAAAATGTCTCCTTAAATACTAACCAACAAAAGTCTAAAACCAACAAGTAGCTACTGGCAGTGGCTTTGCAGACTGCATCTGAAGGGCTAAAGTAACCCACTTGAAAATTGGTTAAATACAAGCCTGTATTCATGTCAGTTTATTATTTCCTTTCTATTACAATTATATATAGTGCTGGTTTTATTTTGAAAAATCTGAACTTAATTTCGGTGAAACCGGAGGTAGCATATTGACAAAATCCCTGTAAGCTTAACCTCAAAAAGTTTTTAACTGAACGCCAGTGTTTCTCCATGTGTTGGGAGCATAGACTGTATATAAAAGATTGACAGAGCCTCCGTGACGTCGCCCAAAGGTTTCTAAAGAGCTGAATTGAAGCTTGGTGGGTGGTTCCTACCATCGCCATCTTGGCAGAGGCATGGGCGTTGTCTCACCCGGAAAATACAAATATAGGCAAAGAGGTGGAGCTGAGAGGGGGGCTGTGAGCGTCATGGTGGATGATTGACATCAAGCAAACTCCGAGCTGCCTGTAGCTAAAAGTTAACTGAGCTAACCCCGAGCTAACAGGAGCAAACCAGCTAACGGAGGTAAGCGGGCTAAAGCTAAGTCACGTTGTTAACCAGTTAAAAACCGCGGTTGTTCTACGTTCTTCTTGCTTAAAGCAGGGGATTAGTACTTGTCAATCAAAAGGACACGCCCCTAAATATGCCAAACTTCGAGATTAAATTACCTTTAAACGGGCGAGTTAGAAAATACTTCACTTCGCCCACAGTTGTCATGAAGGTAAACCTGACCTGTTAAACCTAAAATGGATTTTTGAACCAGGCTGTAAACATGTTTCTGCCATGAAGTTGGTGGTTTTAACATGGGAGTCTATAGGGATTTGCTCTGTATTGCAGCCAGCCCCTAGCGGATGAAGGGGGAACTGCAGTTTTATACACTTCCGCATAGGCTTCACTTTTAACCGTCGGAGGTTGCCGCTTGGTTGGAAGTAAGATGTCAAAGAGCCATCGAAGAAACACTTAATTGACCGGGCTTGTCCTCTTGAAACTTTCTCTTGGTCGGGTTTTCTTTATGGACCATGAAAAAGTGACGCTTCAGCCTTTCTAGCCAACAAGATTTACCAGAGATCCAATGATGGCAAGCATCCCAGCTGAATTTTGAACTCTACCACACTGTCCAGCCAACTCTGTGGTAGGATCGTGTCAGTCTCATGGGCCGACACCAACGAGAGCCAACTTGACACTTCCCTTGACTTCCCTTAATTTTTTGACGTGAACTTTGGATGGATCCGCATTGCACATCCCTGAAGGACAATTTTGTTTTACTTCGATTTTCATTTAATTTTAAAGGCCCTGTTTTGTAATATTGTCCATTGTTAAAATAACTGTCAACTAAAAAGTTATTACTTAAATACCTGACTACATTAGTCATTACTTACCTCTTAGCTCCTACAAACCTTACTTAACATACTCAGAAGTGGGTTGCACTAACCACTACCTCCCTTTCTCAGACAGGGTTGATAGTAACAACAGCTGATTTTTCAGTTTCATGTTCAATCTGAACAAACTACAATAATTTCAAACTTCTTTATTGATTTTGGGTTACTGAGTGTTTTTTTCTTAGTGACAACTGACCTTAGTTGCACATGTTAGCCTTAGTTTTGGCCAACGCATAAAGGTGAAACTGGAAAGAACAGCATGGATATGTTATTTCACACGTATATAAATGCATTATTTTCTCCAACCATCTGCATAAACAAAACCTTTAGACATTCTGTTTACATGGATGCAAAACAAGAACATACCCTATCCTCGCTTGACAGGTGGTGCAATTAGCACTTCAAGAAGAAACAATTATCACAGCAGCCACAGACTTCTTTTTGTTTATCAACTGAGATATTGTTTGACACACATTTTGAGGCGAACAGCTTTTCTTGCATACACTTAATGGATCATATTCAAAGTCTATTGTTTACAATTTAACCCCCATAAACACAACTACACAATGGAGGTGTGTAAAACCAGTTGTTTTGTTTGGACCCCAGCTGTGGAGCTGACTATCCTCTGCTAACAACTGTCAATCATCCTCTCCATCCCTGTCTCTCATAAATCAGCAAACCCAGTGAAAACAAATAAAACCAGTGGTGTGAGACAGCACGCTTGTTAGTGTCACAGGTGCCTGTTGTAGCATTTGTCCCATGACGTGAAAATACCTGAACCAAATAGACTACAATTTATCATTTTTTCACTAAACTCAGCCACAATGAAATCTTTCAATAAAATACCTTTTTTTTGTGATGAAGGCTAAACCAATTATATGTGAGGGAACAAAAAGGTAATATTTTTCGGGACCTGTTGAATAAAAACAAATGCGTTGAAGCTTTAACCACAACACTGATCATCAGCACCTTAAACTGTTTAAATTTTAAAAATTACATTTTGCAATGAAATCCTGAATAGTAAATTTATCACAGTACATCACGTATCTTCATAAAAAAGACTAGTTATTAGTGGACATTCAACAGTAGAGAAGAGCAGTACTAGTTTGATCATATAAAAAATAAGACACACTCATCAGGTGGCTTACAAGTGGTTGGTAGGTTGTTCAAAAAGTCACGTATTTAGACTGGGTTTATCATGGCAGCTGACAGGTGTAAACAGGCTTACAAGCACAGAGTAGTGCTGCAAATACAGAAAAAAGCTGCAAAAACAGAAATGTGATGCATAAAAAGAGGAGTGCTATTTAAATTAAAACAACTGCAAGAAGGAAATGTGGCATATTCACTCACATATCGGGAGATCTCCGGGCCTCTGGGGAGCTTTCACCTCATAGACAACGGTGGAGAGAACACTGGTACTTCTGTGATGTTTGAGCAAAATTACAGACAAGGTATGTATTATTTATTTATTTATATATTTATTTGTTTGTTTATTATAATGTCCGCATATCATAAACATTGATAACATCAGAGTACTTCTGCGAGATGGTAGATTTTAAGACCTTGTTTTGTGCCTCTGATCATCCTGGATACCTCATTTTGTAACGTGACCCCTGCCTGACTGTGACTAGGATTCTGGATTGTGGACTTGAATTGCTGTATCGGTTTTGACCCTGGACTTGTTTGTTTTGTGATTAAAACCTTCGCCTGGATTTTGGAATTCTGCTTCATGTCTTCTTTGGATATTCCATCTGAATTCAGGATTGTCATTGAGATCTGTGTCAGTTAATTCTGGATACAGTTTAAGCCCTGGCTTCATGCCACAGCAGCGGTATTTATGCTTCCTTTAACCCCTTAACCGTCGGCGGCCCGCCCGCGGTTAAGGGGTTGTGCGGCTTCTGTGTGCGGGATGTAAAATGGCTTCAGAGGGTCAGTGCGTAAACATTTGTGACAACGTGCGTACTTGTGTGCGTCCCTGCGCAAAAGCAGAAGAAGCCTTTTTTGTTCGCTTTTCCTCTGCAGGAACTTTTGCAAAACACGGCAAAAAGCGGAAATACACCCGCGAAGAGGTGGTGGAGTCATTTACACAAAGGGACAGTGATTTTTACAGAGGAAGACGTCTCTGACTGCAGAAGAAGATGCGGTTCCTGAAGCAGAAGAGCGTGAAAAGTAAGCAAAAAGCTCTATATGCAGCTACGGTGTCTTTATAAGCTGTTTAGATGAGTAACTCTGTTGTTTAGGGGCTGCGGGACGGGGGGCTTGTTTACTATGTGCGTCAGGATGGGGGGCGTCCGCGTTGTTCTCTTTCCATTGTTTCTTACTGTTGGCGTATTTACAGTGCTTCTGTTCAGTCTGCTAAAGACGTGAGAGCTGGTTTGTTAGAAAACATGGGGTGTCGGCTCTAAAAACCGGGGGAACCGTTCATGCGGGTTTCGTTCAGTTCGAGCGTGCGTGAAGCAAAAAGAGCAGTGATGAAAGAGACGCAGTGCTTCAACAACTATATTTCCCTCCAGTTGTAAACATTTGTTCATAAATACAAAATCATAGAAAGAAAAAAATACGCTGCTGCTAATTTATCTGCGTGTATGTGGACCGCTTCCATACGCTGTGTGCGCAGCGATGCGTGTCTGTTAGAACATAGACTTATTACAGTCGCAGGAATAATGTGGGATAAAAACTTCTTGTTTGTCTTTATTAGTCTGTCATCTGATTCTGATGGAAACCCAGCAGCTCTTCAGATGAAGAAGGACCAGCTCCTTCCAGAGGAAGCCTACATTTCTGCCCTTCAGACCACCAGGACCCCTGCTCATCATAACATCTACATATTCTGCTCTCCAGCTTTTTTACTTTACTTTTACAAACACTCTTTATCAGACAGTAGTTCAAATCTAATGTAAATATGTAAATTGTATTGTGTTATGGTGTTTTTATTATTACATTTTGTTTACATTACAAAACATGGTATTATATTGTTTACATACATACAAATGATGACCGTAAAACTTATTCTGACTCTTTTATTATAATGCACAATAGAAAAAAAAATAAGCTTTTAGTGTGTTTATGCATCATCTGGTGATTTTCAATAATACTGATAGTAAATATGAATATACAACAAGATTCCTCTTGATACCACCTTTCATTAGAGGTCTCATTGATGACTGTATGTTGAAGTGTTCTGGAGTTATAGCTTATTGAAGTTGGAGTATCCAAAGTGGCCATTTGGAGACCCCAAATGGCCACTTTGGGGAGCGCATGAACATACTTACAGTTAAACTGTCATAGAATAATAATTGTGGCTGCTATTGTCACCAAATTTTAACTGGTCTTAGGAAAGGCTTCAGGCTACAGCTACATCTGATTTTGCAGTCCATATCTCCATTTCTCCATGTGCAGCATGTTGACAAAGTAGAAGAGAAATTCAGATGAGGGAAAAAAACTGAAATTTCCTTGTGTTCCAACTTCAATAACTTTATGGTGGTTACAGTTACAATAAATTTGAAAGCTCAGGGTAAAGCTTTAGAGTGTTTTCTTTAAAAAGAGACTATGCTTTTGAATATACTCCAAAGGGTTCAAGAACAGCATCTAATTTAATTTGGGTATGTCTTTTTCAGGCGTATTTGGCATTTTTGGGGGTGACTGTTAAGGGGTTAAAGTAGCCCATATATTTTTCAGACCTTAAAATATGTGCTTCTTGCACATTTTATTTGGTACAATAAGGTTTATTAGGTACATTCTGGGGTGGCTTTATGGCTGAGACACCACACAACTTATTTTTCCAGGACATCATGTTAGTATTTTACGTTACAGCACCACCAAACAAAAATTTAAATGAAAATGGCAATACATGCAAACAAAACCAAAGCAACCAACCAACCAATCCAATTTATATAGAAAGCATATTTAAAACAACTCATGTTGACCAAAATGCTAAACAGCTGCCGTTAAACAACAATAGCAAAAGTAGCCCTGGTCAGCCGACCTGAAGGGATCTGGAAGAGGAGTGAGGGGTTAAAAGATCTGTGATGTAAGGGGGTGCAAGCCCATGCAGCACTTGATCAACTAATAAAACCAGTTTAAAGTCAATGTTGATTTTAACAGGCAGCGAGTAGAGGGAGGTCAGGATGGGGGTGATGTGATCCTGTTTCGGGGTTCCTGTTAAAAGTCTGGCTGCAGCGTTCTAAACCAGTCATAAGTTGGGGAGAGATGACAGTTTAATGCCAGTGAATTGCAGTAGTTTAGGCGAGTGGTCCTTGAAGGTCCTTGAAGTAGAGAAATGGCTTGAGTCCTGCAATGGTGCAGAGTTGGGAAAAAATAGGAGATTGTACCATTGTTTTCTGAGAGGCTTCCAGTTGTGGAGGTAGGATGCGAACCAGTAGAGAGTAGTGCCATTTATTTCAGTTCCTTGGTGGAGACAGTGAATTAATATCTATTGTGTTGAATGTTGCAATGAGGAAGAGGAGAATGAGGAAAGCACGTTTCCCAGAGTCAATGGAGAGGAGAAGGCCGCTGAGGACTGTTGGCAGAGCTCATTCTGTGCAGTGGTCAGGCAAGACTGAAATTTGTCCTGAATAGTATTATGGGTTAGTGAGAGGAGCAACTGCATGAGGATGACCTTTTCGAGAACCTTGAACAGAAATTTAAGCTTGGAACCAAGTCTGTAGTTGCTGGGTAGTCTAGGATCAGTGTTGGGTTTCTTCAGAGGTGGCTGGACAACTGCATGCTAAAAACAAGTCAGTGGAGTCAAAAACACCCTTCAGGGGAGTGGTGGGAAGAGTATCAGGCAGGATACTGGTTTCATGCTGGTGACAATGAGTGAGAAGGTGATTAGAGAGAGGGGTTGAAATCGGTCCAGTTTGGATGGGCAGACCAAGGAGATGGCTGGGTCACAGGTAAGGGGTTGAATGTTTGTTCTGATAGTTTCCACTTTGTCAATAAATAAGATTAAAATTATTAAAAATTTCTCACATTTGGCAGGGGATAAAACAAGGATAGTGTTAGTTGGGGGACGAATGATGGGATTTATGACATTGAATAGGCCGTTGGGATTATGGAAACTGTTGGAAATAAACCTTTTTTTTTTTTTTTTTTTTTTTTAAACCTGTCCTGTCCAGCATCTCAGCATACAGAACAGCAATCTGCGTGCCATATTTTTGCCAGACAGATTAGCTCTGTCATGGGAGACATCTCATGTATATAGCTGCTCTTGATAATCTGAATATTTTTATTATTATAATAATTATTATTATTTTTTTCTCTTTTTATTTTGCAATCATCGTCAGTCTTGATATGGCTGAGCTGGACCTGGCAGGGAAAGAGGAAAAAAAATAAGATGAAGGGAGAAAAAGAGAGAGAGAAAAGAAAGGTGTGTTTAAGCTGCTAAAGTTACAGTATTTGCAAAACAATATTAACTAATACAGAAATACAACAAGACATAAGTAGGATAGTGACAATATTCAAAAACAGACAAAGAAATAAAAAATAAAAGTTAAAAAAGTAAATGAATTAATAAAATAACAATTACAATACCAACCATTATCAACCACACCTACAGAGTCATCAGCAACATTTAGTAGGAAGCAGATGGGAAGATGAGCGCTGTGTGGGCGTGCACGTGTGAGTGTTCAACCTGTGATCATGCAATCAAAGATCAGCTGAGTGCTTGTAGGGGAGCACGACCACGACCCGAGGTGTAGGGGAGGAGCCCAAGGCCCCCAGGGCCCAGCAAGCCCACCGTCCCCCGAGCCCAGAGCAGTGGAAGCACCCAGGCAGGCACCACCCGGCGCGACGAGGCCGGGGCACCGGGTAGCACAGGGCAACGGAAATAAACCTTCTTATGCATAAAATATTGACAATTAATGCCACATTTTATTCACATGCAGTACATGTACGGAGGCACTTTACTCTGTTTTTCATATTTGACTTTTAATTTAGTGTATTTATTTTATGTATTCTATGGAATAAACATTCAACAGAAAATCTTTTACAATGACATATATATATATATATATATATATATATATATATATATATATATATATATATATATATATATATATATATTTATATATATACTATTCTGTAGAAATATTTATGAAATAATATACTGTAATATTTATACAATAAAATATTCTATAAAAATGGACTAGTATCATTTTCTTGTCCTGTTTGTCACTGAGGTAAAGTTGGTAATTACATGTAAGTGTATGTAGGAAATTTTATTCGGGCTCAATACCAAACGTGTGTACTCGTACTTGGTAGTAATAAAAGTGTACTGATTCCACAATCGATACCACACTAGTCAAGCTAGCGCAGATGTGTTTGATGACATGCTTTGTACATGTTTTGAAAGAAATAAATGCCTTAAATGTTAAAATGTGACATTTTTTGTTGCACTAAAACAGTGATCCACACTGTTAATTCAACAAGAGAAACACTCAATATACTAAGACAAGAGGAGAGTCGCCACCCACCAAAAAAAGTGTTCCCATGCAGCGTATCCTGCTATGTTGCCAAATCAGTAACATTCAGCTTTTTAGCAAGGAATGGTTATCCTAAATGTAGCAACCTTATATGTAAGAGTGTAGACTATTAATCTGGGCAATTAAATCAGAAGTCTAGGTAACTGCTCTAGGTGGTGGGGATACAGTAAACAGCGACAAATGTTATAGGTTTGGATAACAGGTGGCTTATTATTAACAGTGACATGGCACAATGTACAATTTTCAGATTATTCAAAAGGTTGCAACAAAATAAGATTTCATTCAATCCAGCCAGTTTTCCTGTCTTCGCTCCCAGTTATCCAAGTCAAGGTTTGCGGTTCAAAGAGATGAGAATTGTCCATATGTAGAAATATATATATATATATATATATATATATATATATATATATATATATATATATATATATATATATATATATATATATATATATATATATCAGTTCTTATTAAGTCCATGAATGCTGAATGTCCAAATGCACATGGTGTGTTTGAGTGGACAACGGTGGGAACAGCTGGCTGCAACAATCTCATACCAGACTGTAGGGGAGACAATCCGGGTAGCAGTTCAGGCTCTGGATCTAGCTCACCATCCAATTCCTTGTACCCCACAGGACACACCTGGCCAATCCAAGGTAATGGTCCGCCCGCAATGATGTTCACAGCACCCACGGCGGGCATAGACATGTCTGTTGCAGGCTCCTCTGATGTTTCTCACACACCTACTGGGAAGGACACCAGCAGCGTGTAAGAAGAATTGCCACAACTCGGATTGGCCGAACAGGCTCAGGCGTTACCGTTCGTGCATGCGTAAGGTGTCACGTGAACAAATGGTGCATTCAAGGATGGCGACACATACTCGCAGCACTATGTGGGTTACATAAATATTGCACGGAATAATGGCATTCTTATGGAACAGTATATGGTGAAAGTACAATAATGCCTCCAGAATGTGAGTGTGTCTTTTGCTATAAATATACAGAGCTACCAACAGAGCAACTCTTTGGCAGAGTTCGGTGCAGCTGAAATCAGCCAAAACTGGCAACTCTGACAGGATCAGTTAGGGCCGTTACAACAGCAAAGTTTCTGCAAGCAGCCTGCAGCTCTTGTTTGTGGAGAGAACTGCACCGTTGAGGATCATTATGACTTGTTTAGAGAGCATTTTCAGAAAGCCAGTGGCTGCTTCACGAGCCGCAAGTCAAGAGTCAGTGAGCCGCATGCGATGAGGAACACGGCACTAAAAGCCAGATTTTTGTTTCAAAACCACACATTTATGGTTGTATTTAGGTAAAATGTTCCAAATCAACATATAACTTGTTGAAATTGTTAGATCTGTAATGTTATTATATTTGTATTGGTGAGGTAACTTCAGAAAGGATGGGTCATTTATTACAACATAATGAAATCTTACACAGTTATAACAGCAATAATAACCATAGTCACAATAAAGTTCACATAAACAGATTTGGTATCAGCAAATGTTGGTATCGGCAGATATTCAAATTTCAGATATCGGTATCGGATCGGAACTGCCAAAAAGTGGATCGGTGCATCCCCACATTTTATACAATAATTCTTTATTCTTCAGTGAGTGACAGTGTGTTGGGTGACTCTTATCTCCACTGAACTGGCAAAACAGTAAATGTACCATCATACAATGGCCTGAAGTGTCACAGCATACAAAAGCAACAACACAAAACAATTAGCCACAACACAACAAAATTAGTCAAAACACAACACAATAAGCCACAATACAACACGAAAAGCCACAACATAACACAATAAGCCACAACACAACACAATAAGCCTTAAAATAGAATTCCACTATACTGGATATGATGCATCAAAGGGTTAAAGAAGAGAAATACTTGGTTATTGCAACCCAAACTGCTTGCTGATGTGTGTGTGTAAATTCTAATTGAGGAGTTCAAACATGACATGTTGTCTACCCTTTTGCCATTTTCTTTCTGTCTGCCTGCATGGCCTTCACACAACAGTTATAACTGTGAGACAATAAGTGTTGTTATTAAGCCAGGGTTGGGTATTATTTAGGATGCAACAAAGAGTCCAGGATGCTGGCACAGGGAAAGGTCAACATATAGTATTTAAAGAAGAGTAAGAATCAGTATTCCAGGACAATGAGGATGATATAAACACTTCAGAAAACTCTGTACCCATGATGAGGGTTATTTTGCAGGAATCTGAATGAAATATGGCCTTAATGCAGCACCGGTCTGAGATCTTCTTAAGAGCTCACTTCTTGATTCAATACTCTTTTAATCTTGGTTGCATACCATAAAACTTCAGGGTTGCATAAAATACTAATTTACAGTGGCCAGGAAGTGCAAAACAATATTACATTAGGTGAAACACTTTTACATTTTCGTGATACAGTTTTACGTCGTGGACACCCTGTTTACATATACAAAACTAAAAAACAATGCCACTTTTACCAACAGTATTATACTTCAGTATTATACTTCAGGAACACGATTACAGTCCTTGATGAAAATGTACATGAGCAGCTGCAAAACACTTTTGCAAAGTTCTGAATACATAAAACACTTTTACCTTTACTTTGACCTAAAACATTTTTTTTTACAATCTTAGATTTTATATCTCTAGGATAGATTTAAATCTTGCAAAACATTTTTACAAGTTCTAGAAACACAATTACAAAGACATAAGCTTCAGGTGATATTGTTGGGTTGCGGTGACAAGGAGACAGCAGAACCGAGCAAATGGGAGCATGTGCTAAACACCCTAAATGCCACATTTATAATGACACTTTGTTTGCATGTGGCTGAAGTCCATAAAGCTGACCTCTTCTCCCTTCACACTGGTGAGAAAGTCCAAGAGTCCACAGTCATAACAGAATGGCGCTAAAACTTGGAAATAGCGTCTGTAAAATGGTCAAAACATCTCTGCTGGTTGAGCTGCTGGCTGGAAAGATGCCACTGAGGGGTTTCCTTTTTGCACTGTTTGGTACCCACCCCCAATCCCATAATATCCCTTACAGGTCATGTCTTTGTAATTGTGTTTCCAGAGCTTGCAAAAGTGTTTAATAAACTTGTAAAAGTGCTTAATAACCTTGTAAAAGTGTTTCATAAACTTGTAAAAGTATTCCATAAACGTGTAAAACTGCTTAATAAACTTGTAAAAGTGTTTCATAAACTTGTAAAAGTGCTTAATAAACTTGTAAAAGTGTTTAATAAACTTGTAAAAGTGTTTTGCATTATGTAAAACTTTCACAAATGTGTAATGTACAAGTGTCTCAGCTGCTGTACAAGTCGTTGCCTCTGTCATGCAGCGCAGAAGAGAATCTCAGTGTGGAATTAAGGTTAAATAATGACACCACTCAAAGGCAAGTTTGCTATAGTAAGGCTAATTTGTAATGAGACATTTAATGTGTTTAACTTGATTACCTTGTTGTTACCGGCTGATGTTTTCTGACTTTTGTAAATTCAATTCAACACAGATTACACTTGTGGTGGAAAATTCATGTGTTACATCTTGTATTAGTTTCATATGTTATTTTGATACATCTACTGACTTTATTTATTACTTTTACTGCCCATGTTAAAGGCCTATTAAAGTCCTATATGAGGTTAGTAGATCAGTAAGTAGTGAGGATATCCTTTGTAGAACACTTTGTCTTCGCTGTCTATGTCATCCTTCTTCCTGACGCAAGGCACCTGTGTGCACTTTTGGGTCACAAAAACATAGTAGTAAAGCATGATGAAATGTATTGTTTATCTAGTGGAGTAAATCTGTCGTACATCTGGCAATAATTTGTGTCAGATGAAAGGTGCCAGGTGTAAGCTTTTAATAAAATCATATATTTCGTGTTCAAAGAAAAATAGAATTACTATCAACCTTGATGTGTTTCTTTCTCAGGTTTAAAGAGGGTTGTATTTCTTTCCCGGGTCAGAACCCCTCCAGAGTTCTGTCGCATCTAAGCGGCAACCTCCAGCGGTTAAAAGTGAAGCCTATGCGGAAGTGCATAAAACTGCAGTTCCCCCTTCATCCACTAGGGGCTGGCTCCAAAACAGAGCAAATTCCCATTGAATCCCATGTTAAAACCACCAACTTCACGGCAGAAATAAACATGTTTACAGCCTGGTTCAAAAATCCATTTTAGGTTTAATAGGTCAGGTTTATCTTCATGACAACTATGGGGGGAGTGAATTTTTTTCTAACTCGCCTGTTTTAAAGTAATTTAATCTCGAAGTTCGGCAAATTTAGGGGCGTGTTCTTTTGATTGACAGGTACCAATCTCTGGCTTCAAGTCAGAAGAACGTAGAACAACCGTGGATTTCAGTCGGTTAACAACGTGACTTAGCTTTAGCCCGCTTACCTCCGTTGGCCGGTGAGCTCCTGTTATCTCCAGGTTAGCTCGGTTACCTCTTAGCTACAGGCAGCTTGGAGTTCGCTCGATGTCAATCATCAACCATGACACACACAGCCCCTCTTTCAGCTCTAACATTTTGCCCATATATGTATTTTCCTGGCAAGACGACACGCATGCCCCTGCCAAGATGGCGACGGTAGGAACCGCCCATTGAGCTTCAATTCAGCTCCTCAGAAACCTATGGGTGACGTCACGGAGACTCCGTCCATCTTTTTATATACAGTCTATGATCAGAACTTGTGCATTTTTATAAGAAGCTTGAAAGTTAACCTTGTTCTTCATTCACTAGTTTGGATCAAATGTGCTGACATACAGGAACAGGTTTGGAGTTGCTAAAATGTTCTGAAAAAAAATTTCCACAACCCTGAATAGCCTCTTCAAAATACACACAGTCATAGCTTTTGTTCAAGCAGATCCTGGCCACCCCCTTCTTTTTTCTTTTAAACTCATACCTTATACCAATACCTTTTATTTGGTTGCTGACACATCATGCCAATATCAACCAACATCAGATTAAAAAAATGCATTTGTCCCTGCTGCTGTTGACTCTTTTGAATAACATTGTGTCCTTTCACTCTTGCATGTGATATGAGTCCGTGTTGGGAGTCCACGATAATTGTATTTACTGCCAGCTGAGAAACTAATCAGGGGATAATTATGATTACCTTGACCTTAATTTAAATTAATTCAAAATCTAAAAAACTGTCTATCAGACAAACATCATTTTTCTTAGTTCAAAACAGCCCATGTTTAAATGGCAACAGATTAAGTCATGTGATAATTTAAAGGTTACGAAGATGACGCAAAAGAGGGGAAGGTGTCTGCACATACAAAGCATTTGATTCATGTGCTTGTCTGTACATGCTGGGGGCTGATATACTGTAATTACGGATATGTGTCATTTCCTTTTTATTTCACTGTTTCTTTCTGTTGTTAGTATTGCTTAATTATTCTGCCCCTGCTCACCCCGGAGGCCAGAGGAACCCGAGGCACAGACCCCTGTTCATGTCTGTATGTTGTATGTCAAGTGCAGCAAATAAACAAAAAGCACATTACGTTTTGTTTTCTTTTGCTCAGTTTTAAAACATCGCCAGCTCTCTTCATGCACCTGGCATAGCTTTGAACAACAAAAACTATTACACAGGGACTTTATTATGATTTATTATGGTTCCTTAAATCTATTTGGTGTCGTGCCCCATGGCTGCACTTAGGGATCTTAAATCTAGACTGTTGAAATCAAATCAAATCAAATAAAAAATCATTATTTACAAAGCATAATTATGAGTTACAGTTTAACCAAAATGTTACACCCACCCTCTTCGGGTGAAGAGGGGGGCGGAGCTGTCAACTGATCACCACCTGGTGGTGAGTTGGCTCAGGTGGTGGGGGAGGAGGCTGGTCAGATCTGGCAGACCCAAACGTGTTGTGAGGGTCTGCTGGGAACGCCTGGCTGAGTCCCCTGTCAGAGCGAGCTTCAACTCCCACCTTCAGCAGAGCTTCAACCATGTCCCGAGTGAGGCGGGGGACATTGAGTCCGAATGGGCTGTGTTCCGTGCCTCTATTGCTGAGGCGGCTGGCCGGAGCTGTGGCTGTAAGGTCGTTGGTGCCTGTCGTGGCGGTAATCCCAGGACTCGTTGGTGGACACCAACAGTGAGGGATGCCGTCAAGCTGAAGAAGGAGTCCTATCGGGCCTTCTTGGCCTGTGGGACTCTGGAGGCAGCTGATGGGTACCGGCGGGCTAAGCGGCATGCGGCTTCGGCTGTTGACGAGGGAAAAACTCGGGCATGGGAGGAGTTCGGCGAGGCCATGGAGAAAGACTTCCGGACGGCTTTGAGGAGATTCTGGTCCACCATCCGGCGGCTCAGGAGGGGGAAGCAGTGCTCCATCAATACTGTGTACAGTGGAGATGGGGAGCTGCTGACCTCAACTCGGGACGTAGTGGGTCGGTGGAAGGAATACTTCGAAGACCTCCTCAATCCTACCAACACGTCTTCCGATGAGGAAGCAGAGCTGGCGGACTCAGGGGTGGACTCTCCTATCTCTGGGGCTGAAGTCGCTGAGGTGGTCAAAAAGCTCCTTGGCGGCAAGGCCCCGGGGGTGGATGAGATCCGCCCGCAGTTCCTTAAGGCTCTGGATGCTGTGGGGCTGTCCTGGCTGACACGCCTCTGCAGCATTGCGTGGACATCAGGGGCAGTACCGCTGGATTGGCAGACTGGGGTGGTGGTCCCCCTTTTTAAGAAGGAGGGTGTGTTCCAATTACAGGGGAATCACACTCCTCAGCCTCCCTGGTAAGGTCTATTCAGGGGTCCTGGAGAGGAGGGTCCGCCAGATAGTTGAATCCCGGATTGAGGAGGAGCAGTGTGGTTTTCGTCCTGGTCGCGGAACAGTGGACCAGCTCTATACCCTCTTTGGGGTCCTGGAGGGGGCATGGGAGTTTGCCCAACCAGTCTACATGTGTTTTGTGGACCTGGAGAAGGCATTCGACCGTGTCCCCCGGGGGCTCCTGTGGGGAGTACTCCGGGAGTATGGGGTACCGGACCCACTTGTACAGGCTGTCCGGTCCCTGTACGACAGGTGTCAGAGCTTGGTCCGCATTGCCGGTAGTAAGTCGGATTCGTTTCCGGTGAGGGTTGGACTCCGCCAAGGCTGCCCTTTATCACCGATTCTGTTCATAACTTATATGGACAGAATTTCTAGGCGCGGCCGAGGTGTTGAGGGGATCCGACTTGGTGGCCTCAGGATTGGGTCGCTGCTTTTTGCGGATGACGTGGTCCTGTTGGCTTCATCTGGTCGTGATCTCCAGCTCTCGCTTGAGCGATTCGCGGCCGAGTGTGAAGCGGCTGGGATGAGAATCAGCACCTCCAAATCTGAGACCATGGTCCTCAGCCGGAATAGGGTGAATTGCCCTCTCCTTCGCAGGGTGGCCGGGCTCACCCTTAGAGATAGGGTGAGGAGCTCGGTCATCCGGGAGGGGCTCAGAGTAGAGCCGCTGCTCCTCCACATCGAGAGGAACCAGTTGAGGTGGCTCGGGCATCTGGTCAGGATGCCTTCTGGACGCCTCCCTGGTGAGGTGTTCCAGGCACGTCCCTCTGGGAGGAGACCCCGGGGAAGACCCAGGACACGCTGGAGGGATTATATCTCTCGGCTGGCCTGGGAACGCCTCGGGATCCCCCCCGCAGAGTTGGCAAATGTGGCTGGGGAGAGGGAAGTCTGGGCTTTCCGGCTTAGGCTGCTGCCCCAGCGACCCGACTCCGGATAAGCGGCAGAAGATGGATGGATGGATGGTTACACCCACAAAATGCACAAAACAAAAACAAATAAGACAAATAAAAGGTCTAAACAACGACAGAAAAGTTGACAGGGTTTACCCTTTTTGGGGCAAACTATTGATCTGAGTATTGATAACCAGGCACCAGCGGCAGTTTTTCTATGGTTGAAGCGAGCAAGTATTAGTGTTATCTGATGAGGGTGCACAAGTTCAATCAAGAAGGGAAAAAAAATCAAGATTACTAGACTCATTCCCAGGCCATTAAAATGTGGTGGACATCATAAACGGCATGTCTCAGATGGAGAAATTAACCTACATTATTACGTTAAAAGAATCCCATTACAACAAAAAGTGGATTTCTTTCATGAATTTGGATATCTATTAATTGAATTTGTCTGGTGCTGGCCACATACATTTGCATATTATGTTATCCTGTCTTTTGTTTTCTCTTCAAGAGTGACTTATTTTTAATTACATATTTGAGAATATATCTTGATATATATATATATATATATATATATATATATATATATATATATATATATATAGAGAGAGAGAGAGAGAGAGAGAGAGAGAGAGAGAGAGAGAGAGAGTTACATCCTATATTTAGAAAAAGCAAATAAAATAAATGAGTGTTATGTGTGTGTATGTGTACATATATATATATATATATATATATATATATATATATATATATATATATATATATATATATATATGTATATATATATATATATATATATATATATATATATATATATTTATTTTATTTGTTTTTTCTGAATATAGGATGTAACCTCCTCCCACTCCGCATCTTCTTTTTGTCAATGTTAGTCTGTATTATGTCCTGTATGTGAGTAAAACCAAAAAAAAAAAAAGTTTTACATAGAAATCTGGTGGACGCCCCCATATTAGCATGCCTGACGCTGTGCTGGATAAATACAGCCTCCGTGGGGGTGTATTCAGCTCTGGATCACAGATGCAACTACAGTCAATTACGTCACAAATTGCTTCCTGATAAATTGTATTTCATTCATAAAGTTTTGATTGTTTAGCTTTAGAGTCACATCTGTGTATTTGTAGGTGGTTATGTGAACTTGTTTAAAAAACACACACAGACACATGACTCCTGGTTAATCATGGTTAATTAATTTTAAATGACATTAGGGTGACCAGATTTGAGTTGGTCGGAAAGAAGACCCTGTAGTAGCCAGTGTAGAAAGCAAGGAACGGGGAAAGGAGGGCCATGCAACACATACAGAAGTGTCCATATTCAACATTCATGGTAACTGAAGTATGATAAAGTATTAAAAAATGCAAAAGTAAGACTAGGATTATGTCATACATGAAGTGTAGGCCTAAATGCATTGGGGAAAAAAATTACAGTGGCATTTAGTCCACTTCCACACTAGAAGTGAACTGAAGTGTGTTTCTTTTCACTGTTTTTTACTTTATTAAGCAGTAATGTAATAAAAATAAACCCACAAAATTAGAAACCTATGCCATTATGCTGAAATGATTTGAGCCTCCAGCTCCCTGCTTTGCACGTGAGCTTCCAATGCTGCAGCACACAAACAAAAGTGAGAAGGTTTTTTTGTAACTAGTACTTAAATTTACGTTTCTGCATTTTCTAGCACTACATACTGGACACTTATATCCAAAATGTCTGGACTACCAAAGTCACCAGTCCAAAACATGAACTTCTAATTACAATAACCCGGAAAAGTTCAAATGGCACCGGATTTCCCATGAGTGCAGAGCTCATCCAACTCCATGAGGAAAAATAGTGACTCACAATTTCTGTTGTGACAAACACAAAGTTTGCCTCACTGTGCTGCCTTTCCCCCCCTCCGTCCCCTGATCCTCACTGTCTGAGAGAGTGGGTAACAACAATGAGTGAACATATCTGAGCCTGAGATGGAGCAAAATTCCAGATGATTTTGAACTTCCTAGCTCTTGAAAAGTGGGTAAAAGAGGTTGTTTGGTCATCCAATTTAACATCTTAAAGTTGAGTTGACAATGTTGGGAGGATGGTGATGTAAAATGGTTTCATTATATTTGGTACAACAAAGGAGGAAATGCAAAACATAAAAAAGTTCAACTTTTGTGTGAACAGGCACATGTTTAATGACATCATAATGAAACCAAAATCAAGAAAGAAAACTACTTGCAGTCAGTCCTCCAATAAAAGTTTAAATAGATAAAATTATAGCATAAATAGAGATACACCCCCTCCGTTGTAATGGTCAGTATCTGCACATGCATATTATTACAGATGAAGGGATATATTATTTGTTAGTGTTAAAAGACAAAAGTTGTCAGGAAATATAAATATAAGTCTTTTTATTACACCTCTAACACAGAGACTATTTACAAATTTGCATAAAAGAAAAAGGTCCCTGTGCTTTCTGCGGGCTTTTGTGGTTCAAGCACCGCTGACTCAGAACATGTTTTTGGCGAGAGCGCTCTTCCACTTATACGGAGAACGAATATCAACAACACTCAGTGCAAGACAAGCAGTCTGCTTTTCCACTTGTCTTTGTCCATTTTACATACGTCACTTGGAAGCCGAACTGCTCCTAAACAGGAGAACTAACAACAGGAGAGGATCTTCAACCTCTGGTTAAATCTGGGGGTCCGCCAACCAGACGCTAAAGCTATAGAACAAAACAGTTACACTCCTGTGTGACAAATCAGTTGATGGATGGATGGATGGATGGATGGATAGATTGAACTTTATTAAATCTCACATTGAAGAAGTTCGATAGATAGATAGATAGATAGATAGATAGATAGATAGATAGATAGATAGATAGATAGATAGATAGATAGATAGATAGATAGATAGATAGATAGATAGATAGATAGATGACGTGACGTACCCCTGTCATGCCGTATTACATCTGTTTCTTGAATTTCCCTGGAAAACTCTTAGGATGAGCCATATTACGCTTGGTATATGTGTGTGAACTGTTTCTTTGTTCCTGCTGACGTGTGTATTTTAGTGTTCATTATACTTACAGGGAAAGGTTAATGTGAGTGTGTGAGGGTGTGTGTCAAACTTGTGTGCATGAATGATATCTGACGAGATATCAAACAGCTTCAATTATTTCAGCACCCCAGGTGTCGTTCTCATTATCCACTTACAACAACCGCTGTGTGTGACTGTGTGTGTGTGTGTGTGTGTGTGTGTGTGTGTGTGTGTGCGTGCATGTGTGTGAAATTAGTTAACAATGTCATCGCTTTTTCAGGGAGAAGAGACCGTGTTCATTTTTCAAATAATCTGTGATTAGATTTAAGTGTTTGAAACTTAATGTGGAATCGGTTTGTGAAAAATAAAGTGTTTTATCCAGAATCTAAACGTCGACTCACTTCAGAACCTTGATCAGTGTGTCCTTCAATTATTTAAGTGAAGGACAAAAGAAGGCCTTTAGATCTACTGCAGATGAACAGGAACTCAATTTGATACCATTGTGAAATAGGAACAAATCCAAGAACTGAGACAGGATCTAAGAGGCAGATCTGGACCTTCAGCTGATAGATCCACTGTTGGTTTTGGCATGGAAGAGAAATGAAGAGAAGGAAGGAGCTAAATGCAAGAGGAAGACAGGGACAAAGACTTCATAATAAACAAAAAGCTCAACAAAGTCAGAATATTCTGGGAACTAAAGTGGAAGAACTGACACAACTAAACGTCCGGTGAAAGGACATGTTACATTCAAAGCCCACTGGTGACAACAATGGTAAGAAACTGGGACAGAATGGACTAATAAAAAGGAAGTATTAAGTATTTAAACAAACAATGAGATAAGGAGCAGGTGTGATAATCAGGAAATGGAAATACACACTAAACAAAACTCGACCTGAAATTAAAGCAACCCTGAACTGAAACCCTGGGAACAGACTCCATTGTTTTTCCTACATTTAAATGTTGTGTGGACAGTCATAAATTGATAAACTGATATAAATTGATTGCACTTTATAAAGTGTGTTTTTGAAATTAAATGTGTTTTTCCAGACATTAAAGAGCTTTAGTTTATGTCATGTCATGTTATTTGATTTAGTCATCCACTAAAATCCATTTAAATTAAAAAAAAATGTTGCTTTTAGGGCCAAATATTCTTAAAATGCGATTAATCCAGATTAAAAAATTATAAAGCCTGTAATTCATTAGATTTTTTTAGTCCATCTCAGACCTTAATTTATATACATATATTCAAAAATCTAGGTGAGATAAAACTGCAAAGAAACTTCAGTATTTTCAGCCAAACATTTTTCAAACAAGAAAAACATGGTTCATTTTATTTGGATTGTATCCAGAGGCAGATGGATCCATATGTAAAGGTTTTTCTAAATAGTTGATGATGAATGTTTATTAAGGAGCATGTTGTCTAGTTTAACAGTAATTGCAGAACAATGGAAGTTGGTGACAAAGAGGAATCATATCAGGCTTTTCCACTATGCAGGAAAAATAATAGCTCCCTTCACACAATACTCATCCCTATGCTAGTCTGGTGCTTCTTAAACTGGGAGTTAGGACCTCAACGGGGGTTGCAAAAAAATTTCAGGCGGTGCAAAACAATTTTGAAAAATATTTAGCCTATATTTCTCAAAAGAAATTTGTGATTTTTACCAGGGCTGTAAAAACAAACCATTAATTACCTCCGCTAAGGAGGTTATGTTTTACCCGCCGTTTATCTGTTTGTCTGTTTGTCTGTTTGTGTTCAAGACAAGTCAAAAAGTTATGGATGGATTTTAAGGAGTTATTGGAAATGTGAAAAGTAAGAACGGATTTATTTTGGTACACACACACATACACACACACACCCCTCCCCATCCCTTACATACTATCTCACAATGTTAAAAAATCTTTTAAAAGTCCCTGTATCCAAAAATTAGTGCGGATCACCACCAAAATTAAACCAGTTCTTTTTTTTTTTACATTTCCAGTAACTCCTGAAAATTTCATGAAAATCCATAACTTTTTGAGTTATCTTGAACACAAACAGACAAACAGATAAAACCTGGGTAAAACCTAACCTCCTTGGCAGAGGTAAGAAAAAAAAACAAAAAACAAACATTGTGAGTTAGTCTTAAGATTTGTGCCCGTAACTCCAGCAAAAATAGTTGGAGCATTTAGGAAGAAAATCCAGGACAAGCTTCCAACAGGTTGTAAAATATATTAAAGAATGATCCAGGTAAAGGAATCATTACGGATACTATCATCCAGATTATGAAAAAATAGGCAGCCTTTCATCATAGGAAAAGAACAAATAATTATAATATGGGGAAAATAATGGCCCTTGGTGCAGATTTGTGCTCTCTGAGGGCTTTTCTAATTCAGAGATGAATCAGAACCTTTTTTTAAACACATTAACACATAAACCACAAAGTTCGTACACATTTCATATTAACAATCTGAATTTGACATTATCAGTCCATTTCTTGAACGCTTGGTCCAATTAAGGGTCACAAGAAAGCTAAAGCCTATCCCAGTCCTCACTCCTAGGTATAATTTAGAGTAACCAGTTAACCTAGCATGCATGTCTTCAGACAGTGTACCCAGACATACACAGGAAGAACAAGCAAATTCCTTACAGAAATGCCACTGTTTAAACTTTGCCCCACGTCGAGGCTTGAACCTTTTATTTGTGAGGCCACAGTGCTAACCACTATGCACCTCAATTTGACACTGACTCCCTGAAAAAACTGATTTGGAGCATGTAGGCGCTTTGTTACAACAGTCAACCACCAAAAACCAATTTATCCTCATATCTATGAAAATACTTACATTTTTCCAGCTTTATATCTAGCAGGTGACACGTTTGATATATCATCCAGCTAATCAGCCCGTTCTTTGAGGTTTGAGAACCAATGAGCTCGTCAAATACGGAAATGCACTGTGGGCTCCAGTAGTCCTTGCAAATTACACAAGTTTCTATTCAGTTATGAATACTACAAGATATTATGAAAACTGGGAAAAGCTGGGAAAAGGATCTCTGATCTTCTAACAAAGTTTCTCCACGGCAAGTTGACAAACATGGTGGTATTTGGAAAGTCACAAAATTTACATTGTTTTATCTGTTAAGATAAAACTTTTATATGATACGTGGAAACCTCTTTTTGAACCCCTTGCTGGACAGTCATGAGTTCTTTATTGATTGAGAAGGTAAAAGATCTACAGTCAATACCAAGAAAATCTGAATTTTAGAGCTTTTGCAATGAACAGGCACTTCCAATATGGCTCAAAAGGCAGAATATATCCTCAGAGTGCCAACAGGAATCATAAGAAGCTGTTTGTAAGCTCAAGACCATAAAATAATAATAATTCAAGACAACAGTAATGGATGATCACATATTCTGACAAAAAGAAAATCATCTAAAACATCCAGGTGGATGAGGGGGTAGAAATATTATCATCTAAGTCTAATATAGAAAGAAGGCAACTAATGATATGAATCGACAACAGTTCATGTAAAGGTTTGTGTAGCAGTATGGTGACATGAACATGCATGGCTTCCAGTGGCACAGCATCAAGTATGAAACAGCATGAAACATTTTAACATGTCATTAATTATATAGTCATTCTACATAATGCCAAAAGGCAAACCAGCAGGGTACACTCTTTCCATTTTAATCCTACAAAATGTGTCTAAGCTGAGTGACAAGAAATTCATTGTGACAGAATTTCAAATTTCCTGTTCTCCCAATGAGACCCAGTACTTTTATAATTTATTTCTTCTTTCATTCTAAAAGATGTTGATTGTATTTTACAATGTCCTATAAATCCCTATAATGCTACATGTTCACAAGGTATTTATATGTTGTAACTGCAAGGGATGATTAGTTTGACTGCAAGTGAGGTAAAAAGTCTCAGCAGTAAAATTTACAGAAAGTTTAGATGACTGTCAATAGCTTGATTGTTTTAGGGGTCTTAAATACCATCTGCATTATAGTTGCTGTAATTTTTCTGCAACAATCCCAAAATTAACAACATAACAATCTCCTCCGTTCTCACAATGTTTGTCTTCTTTAAACCCAACGAATTCTATTCATTACAGCTACAGCTAGGCTGAAACCAAGCCATGCGGTGGCATGACTGGAAAAGACAAGAATCAAGGTGTTGTAATGTCCAGGTAAAGTCCAAACCTCTACCTGATTAAAATGCTGTGGTTGGACTTTCTGAGAATAATCAATTCCACATGCTGTTGTGCAAATGGAATAGACAACAGGTGGAAATTATAGGCAATTGGCAAGACACACCCAATAAAGGAGTGGTTCTGCAGGTGGTGACCACAGACCACTTCTCAGTTCTGATGATTTCTGTCTGATGGTTTGATCACTTTTGAATGCTGGCGGTCCTTTTACTCTAGTGGTAGCATGAGATGGAGTCTACAAGCCTCACAAGTGTCTCAGGTAGTGCAGCTCATCCAGGATGGCACATCAATCCCAGCTGTGGCAAGAAGGTTTGCTGTGTCTGTCAGCGTAGTGTCCAGAGCATGGAGGCGCTACCAGGAGACAGGCCAGTACATCGGAAGACGTGGAGGAGGCCGTGGGAGGGCAACAACCCAGCAGCAGGACCGCTACCTCCTTCTTTGTGCAAGGAGGAACAGGAGGAGCACTGCCAGAGCCCTGCAAAATGAGCTCCAGCAGGCCACAAATGCACATGTGTCTGCTCAGTCAGAAACAGACTCCATGAGGGTGGAATGAGGGCCCGACATCCACAGGTGGGGGTTGTGCTTACAGCCCAACATCGTGCAGGACGTTTGGCATTTGCCAGAGAACACCAAGATTGGCAAATTCTCCACTGGCGCCCTGTGCTCTTCACAGATGAAAGCAGGTTCACACTGAGCACATGTGACAGACTGACAGAGTCTGGAGACGCCGTGGAGAACGTTCTGCTGCCTGCAACATCCTCCAGCATGACCGGTTTGGCAGTGGGTCAGTAATGGTGTGGGGTGGGATTTCTTTGGAGAGCCACACAGCCCTCCATGTGCTCGCCAAAGGTAGCCTGACTGCCATTAGGTACCGAGATGAGATCCTCAGATCCCTTGTGGGACCATATGCTGGGGCGGTTGGCCCTGGGTTCCTCCTAATGCAAGACAATGCTAGACCTCATGTGGCTGGAGTGTGTCAGCAGTTCCTGCAACACGAAGGCATTGATGTTATGGACTGGCCCGCCCGTTACCCAGACCTGAATCCAATTGAGCACATCTGGGACATCATGTCTCGCTCCATCCACCAACGCCAAGCTGGACACCACAGACTGTCCAGGAGTTGGCGGATGATTTAGTCCAGGTCTGGGAGGAGATCCCTCGGGAGAACATTCACCGCCTCATCAGGAGCACGTCCAGGCGTTGTAGGGAGGTCATACAGGCAGGAGGAGGCCACACACACTACTGAGCCTCATTTTGACTTGTTTAAAGGACATTACATCAAAACTGGATCAGCCTGTAGTGTGTTTTTCTACTTTAATTTTGAGTGTAACTCCAGATCCAGACCTCCATGAGTTGATACATTTGATTTTCATTGATAAAATTTGTGTGATTTTGTAGTCAGCACATTCAACTATAGAAAGAACAAAATATTTAATAAAAATATTTCATTCATTCAGATCTACATCGTGTTACTTTACTGTTCTCTGTATGTTTTTTGAGCAGTGTATTGATCAATCTCATTTTCTTGATGGTTCAGCAGGGAAAAAAGCAAAAATGTGGGATTTTCTGGAATATGAGGAAGAAATTGTAATAGAGAATGTTGTATAATGTCAAAATATTTTATTTGGTGGACATGAGATGGACATCACCACTACCAGAACGCAGAGGAGCGTCAGAAATAAGTACCACCCTGACAGAAATGACACTAAAAGATAAACTTGTGAATAAATAATAATTCTCCATCTCTCGCATCACTTGTTGTTGCATCACTTCTAGATGCAAAGCAGCAGTTTGGTTCCAACATGAGAGGATGAGTTTGAGATCAGGGACAACAGCGCTTGTTGCAGCTGAACGTAACATGTTAACCATTTAGTGCCATGTTATGTAGCACATGTCTCCACTCTGCACACATTTGCAGCTGTACAACAGGTTTCCTTCTGTGCATCGAGGCACCTTCGCCTGCACTTCATCTGCCGATGGCCGCTACACCACAGCGTGTCTGGCTATGGCGCACATAGTTCTGTTACTCTGCCCTCTGAGTTGGGAATAGGAGTGATCAGTCCAGTCCGTCAGTCACTTCTTCCATTTGGAAGGTGCTGGCTTGACTCCAGAATCTATATGCACCATGTTCACCAACAGGGAGAAATAAGCCACTGTGGGCCTTTAAGCATTGGGGTGCATTTTATATCCGACCATCACTTCATGTTCAGTACATCTGCAGATGGGGAAACACCCTGATCATAGCTTAATGATGGGCAACCACGTCATTTTAATTGCAAGTATTCATTTAAAACTGTTTTAGTATGGCAGCTTCAGCCTGATCTGGCTTTTATAAGATGTAGAGCTGATTCGTTTCAGAACAGGTTTTAGTGGTTGACGTTTTTTCATGGTGGAGTAAAAATATCAAATATGCATTTTGTCTTTTTTTTGCAAATGAAATGTGAAAGTTTATATTTGATTTTGAACAAATGTCTCAAATTTCACACCATTTCTTTGGTTTTATTTTCTACCTGTGGTGTCGCCTTTTCCCGTTCCTCCACATTTTGTGCGTACGCGAGGGTCAGAGTTGCCGTGGAGGTAGGGGCATTTTACCACCAAGTCGTGTTTTTAGAAATCCCAAAAGTTAACTATAATTGATGTACGCTGGGTTTTGTGCATGTGACAGCTTTATAAATGAGGCCCCTGATTATTTAGTCATCTCACACACAGGAGTTGTTGGTTATGTCCTAATACATACAACTTTAGAAGTGAGCGTGTATTGGTTTCACATTCTGCTCCTGTTCAGATCAGATGCAGCTGAACTGATTGGACAGAGCTTCAAAGTAGGGACTGCTAGTGGTCCAAACAGTACAGCAAAAACAACCCAGGAGTATTCTAAGGTGAAGAAGAGGAATTATCTGCTGTGGCGGAGTCCTACATCTGATCTCAGCCTGATCAGATCATTGCACATGACAGCTGCAGTAAAGGCCTGGCACAGCATCACACAGGACAAAACACATTCTTTGATGTAGAAGGTTTCCACACTTCAAAGGACTCCCAATAAAGCATTAAACATTAAGACTGGATATATAGTTATGTTCATTTGTCACTTTACATTGTCTTGTGACTAAGATGGCTTGTCTTGGGCAACAACTGTAATCTCAATATATTTTGGTGAAAAGCTGAAATAACAAATAGTTTTGTCCAAACTTTTCCAAAAACTGCAACAAAACCTCTTTGTGAAAAAAGTTCTATTAGATAGAGACGTGAAGCATCATATCATGGTTGCGTCTTATAAATGCTATTCCATGCAAAGAATTTCTTCCATTGTTTGATGCTCCAGATCTCTGCATTTAGCAGAATTCCCAACCCAAATATTAACACCATCAAGCAGTGTAAAGTGATTCTTTTTATCCAATACTTTAGTAAACTCCTTAGTGATGACCTATTTGGGAATTATTCAAATCTGATATCATAGAACATTAAAGCATGTTTCAGAACACTGATCCACTGCCCACCTCTCACTGTTCACTCTCGCTTTTCACAGCTTCACTTCCAGCAACAGCAGGTAGCTGTTTTCAAAGGAAAATACTGGGGGAAAATGGCTTCTATACACTATCTGTCAGCAGGAAACAGCAAGCAAGCAGACTCAAAGAAGAGCAGGGGGAGGTGGTGGGGTATGTTGTTGCTGAAGAGTCAGATATTTCACTCAGGGACCACAACAAAGATAGAAAAAAAGAGTATATAAGGGACTCTGTTTCAGCCCCAGGTCTTGGACTCTAGTTTGTATTTGGTAACAGTCAGGAGATTGGCTGGCTCCTCAGCACACACCTGGCTGTGCCATCACTCATCTGTGATTGGCTGGATTTGGAATACCTTGCCTGTGATTAGCCCAATCATCTGCTGTCCAGCTGGAGCTCCGCTACATGACCAGGCTGCTGATGAACATCCAGAGCAGCTTTCCGTCAGAGGCATGGTGACTTGTTCAGTTATAGTTGCAGTCGTAGTGGGCTGTTTTGGAATTTCTTGTGGTTTTTGTTGCTGTAAGGTTTATTTTTGTGGATAGTACAAAGCCCACTGGTACTGTTTAAACTTCTGGCTTTAATGTTGTCACCCCTTCCCCTTGGCTGGTTGGGGTTGCAACAGACTCACATTTTTCAGGTTGAGCCATAACTACTGATAAGAGTTCTCCACTAAAGGTTTTAATGAAAGATTTAACACAATGATTATATTAGTCCCACAACCCTTAATTTGACCAAGTTGTACAGATAATAGATGAATAAATGTTCTTTCCCTTTTGGCTCGTCCCTCTGAAGGGGTCGCCACAGCAAATCATCGCTCTGATGAATTGGTACGTTTTACTTCAGATGCCCTTCCTGACACAACCCTCTGCATTTATCCGGGGTTGGGACCGGCCGTCATAGAACAATCCTCCTTGGGGCTGCAACTGCATACAGAAAATGAATGAATGAATTATGTTAGTAAATAATAAAGATTTTCTTTACAGAATTTTGAAGGTTGTATGGATCACAAGTTGACACATTTCTCCTCGACAGGCAGAAATCAGGTGAGTGTGAAGGCTTTAGACTAATTCACATCCCACACATTAAATAATTTATTCATTTTCTTAACTACTTAGTCCAGTTAGCGGGATTCTGGAGCCTATCCCAGCAATCATTGGGTGAAAGGTAGGGTACACCCTGGACAAATTCGCCAGTCCATTACAGGGTTAATACAGAGACCCAAACAGCCACGTTCACACTCACTCCTAGGTTCACTTTAGAATAACCAAACATGCTTGTCTTTGCACAGTCTGAGGAAGTCAGAGTGTCTGAAGTAAACACACACAGATACATGGGAGAACACGCATACTACACACAAAAAGGCCACTTTTCAAACCTCCCTTATCAAATAATTCATCACCCAACATTTATTCATGTTTATCTTTAAATTTGCCTCTTATACACTTGCACCTGGTGTGTGAAGGCTGTTCATCAATATTTATTTTTGGATTCTGCTTATCTTGATCAGATTTTAAAACTGTATCTTTATTTCTCCTTCTGCAGATGTTTTAATTGAACATGTTAACACATTGTTAAGATGTTTACACATATGCCTACACTTATTTCTGGATATCAGTATAATCAAACATCTCTCATGTGACACAAAAAGCAATACAGTCACATGTATCTGAGGAAATGATTTTAGCTGCATGCCTTCCTGTGTGTGTGTGTGTGTGTGTGTGTGTGTGTGTGTGTGTGTGTGTGTGTGTGTGTGTGTTTTATCTGGTGTTTGGGAACAGCACAGTAATTCATGCACAACACAGTTGTGGCTCTGAGCTGTAATGACCCGAGAGGAAAGAAAGAAGGTTCAAAGGTGGGCAGAAACCTATTTCCCAGCTCCATGGTGCTCATACCAGGCTGCAGGGATTTCTGGGAATTTTTGGTCTAAAAATGCACCTCATTGTTCTGCTACTATGGACTGAAGACAATGGAAACAACAGGGGATTTACTGCAGCAAAATTGTCCTGAATTATATAAAATACATGAGATCAATAAGGCAGAACTCTGGACCAGTTTACCTGCAAACAACACGCAGGCTGCTGTGTTCTGTAAACAACGTTTAAATAACATGTTATCTTTGCAGTCAGCTCTCTGAACTTTAGCCTTTTGCTTGGATTACAAACTAGCTCCTGGTCTCCAAACCACCATATATGCACTCAGTACCTGGAGAAATCGACTGTTTTTCTAGGCCTTATGCATGGTGCCCGATGGATTCAAAATTAAGGTTGTCAAGTAAAGCTAAAGTGTTGAAGAATTTTTCAATGCTTCCTCCATGATGTGCAATCCTAGAACTACCATTCAACAAGCAAAACTGCCTCTCAAACTATTACTTCATAAATATATAACATAAATCACTCCAAAATTCAGATATTACTTTTTCCATTCTCTTATCTGTAAAACAAGTTGCATATTGTGTCTTTAAAAACCAAGAAAAAGGAGTCCAGTTACATTTATGAAGCTGTAAATTCTTACCACAACCTGGATGACTGAGAATCTCCACCTCCACATAAAAAATGTACACACCACCTTTTGTCAAAAATTGCTTTGACGGGTGAAAGAGCCAATCAGAAAACGCTTAGTGACCGGAAGCCCCACCCCTTAGACCAGAAATACCGTCCCCTCCCTTCTCCACATCATCTGACCAGAAGTGACATCATGACTATGTCATCATGACCACATTATGATGACCACGCGATGGTCCTGCTGGCTGCAATTAGCCCGGAAGTCACGTGATGATGAATACATCATCATCACATGATGAATACATGAATATGATGAAACCATGGTGACCATGGTGACATCCTCTCCATGTGGTCACGATATCGCTTTCAGTCCGATGACATGGAGGGGAAAGGATTTCTGATCTACTTCTGGTGTAGGGAGCGGGACATCCAGCCATTTAAATCATGCCCCTTTATGATGTGACACTTTCTGACTAGTTCACCCACCCGTCAAAACAATTTTTGACAAAAGGAGGTGTGTATGTTTTTTTATACACGTCCAATGTGCACCACAACAGAGGCAATAGAATATTTACAATAAAATTATTGAGAAGAGTTATTTTAAGAAAGGGAGAAGACAGCCATCCTCGTGTTTATTTAAATGGGCTTAAGCAGTCTAGGCAGTTTTTTCTCATCGCACCCAGCTGATGGTCATCACATCTGTACTATTTCCAGGTGAGTGTGTGGTGCTGCTTTTTGATTGACTTCATGAAGTGAATGCCTCAGGGTCTAAATGAACTATTCAGTACATGCTGTACATGAACGTGCACAGAAATTGGTGTTGGATTTGTTTTATGCATGATACATGAAGAGATAAAATATGTAAATAAAGAACAAGCAGTTCAGGGCTTTGTGTCTTTGTGTTTCTACGCTGACAGACAAGGCTTACTGCGCCTCAGGACTGTGTTCTTCTCTGATCAACTACCTTTTACCTCGTAGTGTTTTGCCAACCATCCCAAAGACGCTCAGGTGTATTTTCATATTTTCTACCCAACGTGTGATTGTGTGCAGATGCTTCTACACACTGAAACTTATTATTCTTAGTGGAGACTTGAGTGTTTTAAGCAGCAACAAAGTGCATGTCGGATGAATGAGACAAGAGTGTTTGTCCTGCTTGGATGAAAATCCAAAGTGGTTGTGAACATTATGTTTGATGTGGAAATGAATGATTCAGATTCTCTAGGCTCCATCTTCCTACCTTCATCTTCCTCCTCTATTTAGGACTGAGGCCAGTGGTCTAGATCTATCTCCTTCTTCAGTCCTCTATGCACGTCCCAGTTGCCATGGTGTTATTTATAGGCCTCCTTAATTTTTTGTTCTATTTGTGGTAAGATTTTGGAAAAAAAAAAAAAAAGGAGATGTTATTTTTGCTTTCGCTCTAGTTGTATTTAAACTACACGTCACCGAGAGTTGCAGGGCATTCAAAAGCAAAGAGCCTTAGAGTCAGAGTGAGACGAGATGACATCTTGTGTTTTCCTACAACTGCACTCATAACTAGTGATAGAAATAGAAACTTGGAGAGACTGAATTATTTGGTACCACTGGTCCAAGAAAAACAATAAATCTTTTGGAAATATTGAAACATCTAGAACATCTGCTGACCAAGAATGTGATTTTACAACATTACACCCAGATGGAGTAGTGTTTTCATGTCTTTTCATTCCATATTTCCTGTTGTTTTTCCACCTTTAGGTTTCTATATGGAAGGATATTTTGTGTACATTTAATCATCTTTATCATTCATCCAGTTTCTTAACTGCTTTTTTTGTTCAACTTGTACATGCTCCCTTTGGATCAAATAATACAGAACTTTAACATCAATTATCACAGCTATGCAGATGACACGCAGCTTTATGTGTCTTTGATACCAGATGACCACAGTCCAATAGACTTATTGTGCCAGTGTTTGGAGCAAATAAACACCTGGATGAGAGAGAACTTTCTATGATTAAATTAAGACAAAACTGAGATTATTCTTTTTGGTGGCAAAGAAAAGAGCCTCATCATTGGTAAACACCTGGAGACTCAAGATCTTAAAACTACCAATCAAGTGTGTAACCTTGGAGTGTTGATAGACTCAGATCTAACTTTCAGCAGTCACATCAAAGCTGTCATGAAGACAGATTCCTACCAACTCAGAAACATCAACAGGATTAAAAGTTTAGTTTCCCAGAAAGACCAGGAGAAACTCATCCATGCATTCATCACCAGTAGACTGGATTGTGTAATGGTCTTTTAACAGGACTTTCTAAAAAGAGCATTAAACATCTGAAACTCATCCAGATGCTGCTGCTAGAGCTTTAACTGGGACTGAGAGGCCTGAAAACATCACACCAGTTTTAAAATCTTTTCACTGGTTTCCAGTCAATCACAGGGTAGATTTTAAAACTCTACTGATTGTTTACAAATCCCAGAATAGGAATACATCTATAAATTAAGAGAATATAAACCAAGCAGAAACCTTCTCTCCAAAGACTCAGGTGAACTAGTCCAGACCTGAGTCCAGACTAAACATGGAGAAGCTGCATTTAGCTGTTTTAGTGCAAACGTTTGGGACAAACTGCCATTGGAGATTAAACTCTCACCAAATGAAGATATTATTAAATCCAGGTTAGAAACATCTGCACAGCAACTTTTCATTAATTCTGTTTTTAATTATTTTATTATGATTTATGATTTTATTGTGATTTTGCCATTTGTGTTGTTGGAGCCTATCCCAGTAATCATTGGGTGAGAGGCAGGATACACCCAGGACAGGTCGCCGGTCCGTAACAGGGCCAACACAGAGAGACCAACATTTATTCCTGGGGACAATTTAGAGTCACCAATCAACATAACATGCATGTCTTTGGATGGCGGGAGGAAGCCAGAGTACCTGGAAAGAACCCACGAGTACACGGGGAGAACATGCAAACTCCACACAGAAAACAACCTTCTTGCTGTAAGGCCACAGTGTTAACCACTATACCACTGTGCAGCCTTAATCATCTGCAGAAAAATCTACAGAAACAGTGCTACAACTGAGACAGTCAAAGTTTCCTAGGGACAATTTTCCTTAGTGTGATGGATTATAGGGAAATTATTTTTCTGCAGCTTCTGTTTGTCTGTCTGAACAGTGGTTTTCACAGTGCTTTAGGTTTTATTTCAAACTCAACGTTTTGGACCTATCGCTCTGAATTTCATCCTTTGCACTTATGACCTTTACCTAATGTTGGTCAATGAAGCCACAGTTGTGGGTGGGATTAATTGATAAAGCCACATTGCGAAAGTCTTTTTCCTGTCTGTCGTCTAATGTAATGGAGAGGAAATACTTCATATCAGCTCAACCTTGGTCTTGGAATAATCTGCAAATCTCTGCACAGCTCTAATGTTTTATTTCCATAAGTGAACTGAAAACTCAACACTGTTTAACGCAGTGTATAACGCTAATGTGCCTTTTGGTCAGGTCCCTCTCTAAAGACATTTCATCTCTCGGGACTTCCTGGTTAAACAAAGAAAAATGTCAAATAAATGAAATACTCTCCTTTAAAATCTCTTGAATAAAATCTCTTTCCTTTAAAATTTCTTTTATTTTCTCAGAAAGTGTTGTCCTGGCTGCAATGGAGAGCTATGTCTTGGCCAGCTGGAACAGTTACCCCATAATGTTTTATGCATGCTGGGTGATGAATCAGCAGGATATCAGGGAAGATGCGAAACATTACTTTGAATACACTACAAGTCAAAAGTTTGGATTTAATAGAAAAGTGTGTCCAATGGGAAAGTGTGTCCAAATTTTCAACTGGTAAGGTATAAACATGTATTTCATGTTGTGTAATGGCAGTACTTTATTCATTATCCCGCACAGACAACTGTGGCATTTAAAACAGCTGTATATATGCTATATAGTCACAGTCACATTTTGTCCTCCTGCTGCTACAAACCTCCATACAGGTTCGAGAGGTTCGGTTTAGGTTTGGATCTGACCTGAAACAATGCGTTTGTCATCACTGCAGATGAATAAAAATCCAGCCTTGTATGGTTCCCTTTATGCAAAGAGATGGATGACCATCAAAGTCTATGGACCAAAACTAGGAGCAGGTTGTTACAGGTTAAAATAAGTTGGAGTAGATGCAGCTGGATCTTTTTATGGCCAAGACTTAAGTTATAATCCACAACCATGCAGTGCAGCAACTTATTAAATTTGTAAGTAAAAAAAAACTTTTCTGCGCTTTTTTTTTTTTAAAAGATGATGTAAGAAATACATAACGAAGGACTGCCCCTGGCTCAGCTCACATCTGACAGCGTGAATTTAGCTAGCAGTGTTCCTCAACCTGATGGTCAGGACTTCTCATAGTCTGCACCTCTACCTGTGTAACTACTGAACGGCGAGGAACCATTTAAACTGTTCCTAAATTACACAGTCAAAAATTTAGACACAATTTTTGACTGTGTAGAGGAATTCAATTTTCCATTGAATTCATCTGAATTCAATGGAAAAGTGTGTCCAAACTTTTGGCTGGTAGTTTATAATCTTTATTGAAAAGGAACATGTAAAACCTACTATTAAAATTACAGAAGATTTATAGCTTTTCTTTGATTGTTCTTTAACTTTTCCGGATGTATTTAACTTTTTCTATAGCTTATGAAACATATAGATCTTAACAACAAATAGTCTGTTGAATTGCAACTCAATCTCATGAAAAAAACATGTAACAGGAGCATTTTTTTTCCCATTTATTTGGTGTTATTGCCACAGTGCACGGAGGAAAATTGTGAGTGGGTAATGTTTCTCCAGGCTGTTGTTTTCAGAAGGTCAGAGGTCATCAGACATGATGGGATTCTGGACTCACGAATCTAACAGTGTGCCATAATCATGGAGATTTTCATAACTGCCCAGCCATGCATTTTGCAACATGTGGACCAAACTGTCTACATATTAATGAACCCTTTAGCCTCTGAAGGTGAGAGTTTAGTAGAAGGGGGAAGGAACTGCGACTGGAAGGGAAGTAGAAAAGTACAAGTACTGCTGGAAGCATTAAACAGGACTGAGCTTGAACCAGAGATCCCCTAAGTTTTCAGTGTCACAAAGGTCTGCAGATTGTTTGTAGCTCAGTCATCAAACTGGAACATGTATGTAGCTGTAGGACATCAACATTCAGACAAAAAATTACATTTCCAAAAGAGTTGCGATTAATATGTAAATATAGACAGATTCCAAGAAGTGTTTTGTTTTTTTTTTTTTGTTTTTTTTTTGTTTTTCTTTTTTAATTGTACAACTATATAACTCACAAGACATTTCCTCCCAACACTAAAGTAAATACAGTTGCTCACAATTTTTTAAAAATATATATGTACAATGGGAAATCTTGAAGGTCTACAACCAAGATCATTATCTCTGTACCCAAACAATATAACTCCCCGGACCTCATCAGACCCATCTTCAGGTAGCTTCAAAGCAAAATCTTGAATAAAGGCCCCTATTGTAGTTTGACTGAGTTATAGTGGATTACATTACACTTAATGTGTGAGCATTTGACTCTTCTGTTAATGTTGTGTCTATTAATAATTAAAAAAATAAAAACTGTTAAACACTTTTTGTATTATTATTATTATTATGATGATTATTATAGAAAACTGAGGCTAGACTTCAGACAGAATAACAAAAATGGGATAACAGAAGAGAAGAAAGATGTTGCCTGGTCTGAAGAGTCTCTGTGTTCTGAATGACCAGCATTCAGTCACTGTTCTCTCAGTCCAGCAGAGCAGCTCTGGGATGCGGTGGACCAGGAGAGTCTCTGGGAAAATCAGCTGCAACTGTAGGTAGGTAGAAGGCATTGGAACTGAGAAATGGTCACCACCCGCAGAACCACTCCTTTATTGGGTGTGTCTTGCCAATGGCCTATAAGTTCCACCTGTTGTCTATTCCATTTGCACAACAGCATGTGGAATTGATTGTCAATCAGTGTTGCTTCCTGAGTGGACAGTGTTGGAGAAATTAACAGTTCCATTTCACAGAAGTGTGGTTGACTTGGAGTTACATTGTGTTGTTTAGGTGTTCCCATCATTTTTTGAGCAGTGTATTCACCATATAAATATGACAATATATAATTTTATAAATATTTCTCTTGAACAGATAAATAAACTAAATAAAAAGGGAAATATTAAAGACAAAGAAATGTGCTACTGTACAAGTAAAATATTGCATGTGTAAAAATGTGGCATTGATTTGTAAAAATTCATGCATCAGAGGGTCCAAAAACTGGAACAAAATAGGCAATTATATATATATTTTTTTTCATGTTTTTCATTTTCTTATACTAATAAACACTGAAACAACATCAGTCATTTGCGATCTCATCGAAACCACTTGAACTTCTCAAATTTTTTCATGTCATCTTTCTGGCTCCTCCACATGCAGAGGAATAAAGATTCTCTGTGAACAGCTTTAAGTTAACCAGAGGAAGAAAAAAGAGTCTCTTTCCAAACTTGGCACTGGTTTCAAAATGATTCCTTAAAGGAGTTTTAGATCTGTGCTGGTTGAAAGAGCTCAGGACCTGAGGGACCGTCCGTTTTTCTGGGAATCAAACAATTTATCCAGTCTCTCTCCGATCATGTCACAAGTTCCTTTTCAAATTATTTAGAAAGAGGATGTAGTTAAACTTTCTTGGTTTTAACATCTAATATGTTCTCTCAGTTCCACTTTTAATCAGTTTCGGGTTTGAATCATTTGTAATTCATCTCAGTCTTTTTACATTTCCATTTTTTTTTCTACTTTTTGGAGATGGAGCCATATGAGAGGTAAAGAACATGATCAGATGGGAAAATTCCTGATTCAGTTTGACTCAAGCTACTTTTTTATTTAACGTTCTAAGTATTTTGATTGTTATTTACATGTTTATCAAAGCAAGTGAGCGAGTGTGACAAAAGGGAGAGAGACAGAGAACCAACAGTGTAAATTTCCCCCTAAAGCTACACAACACCCCACTGCACAAATATATATTCCTGACCAAAAGCCACAGTTAAAAACAAAATCCTGAGCCAACAAGCACAACCCTCTGAGTACCAGAAGATGAATAATTTATGTTTTGTGTGTGCAAGATAATTATATGAGGGAATAAGTTCCAATCTTGTGCATAAGGATAAAAACTAATCTTTTGGGATTTCTGAGGCTCAATATCAAATACAACAGCAATGAATCTTCCTCAAAATCAGGTGAATGAGGCCAAACGCATGAAATTCCATCTAGCAGCCATAAGCTCCTTTAATCCACTGCATTTTGCTCAAGGGCCTCCAAAACACCACGAACCATGGCCTCCTCCTGTCGCTACTTTTATTCATTTTTCATTCATTCATTCATTCATTTTCCAAACCGCTTATTCCAATTCAGGGTCGCGGGGAAGCTGGAGCCTATCCCAGCCGGCTTTGGGCGACAGGCAGGGTACACCCTGAACAGCTCGCCAGGCCATCGCAGGGCTTTATTCATTTTTATACATATTTATTTTCAATCATACCTGATTAATAAATGAAACTGTTGGTGAAACACTGTAGCTATAAGAACATAGCAGTAATCGGCGCTAAAAAAAAAAAAAATATTGCACGATAAAACCTATACTGTCATAGAACCAGGGGTTGGGATCAGACAACAGTCTAGATGCTCCCTGTTATTCAGTTTTTCCAACAAATATCCAAAATACTGATTGGTCAGATTATAATCCACATTTCCACTATGAAGGTTATCCATCCATCCTGAAACATGTAGCTTTTAACAAAACCATAAATTGATGACAGAAAAAGTTTTCATCATTAAAAACTGTGTTTCTATCTATTTACTTTGCTGAAATAATTCTGCTTTTTTTTTCTCAGAATGAGTCTTTCATATTTACTTGCTTTGGATCCACAGATGTGCCAGCCACCATTTTTAGTATGGACAAACAGCTCTGTGTGCAGTGAGAAGTCTCTGAGCCTTAAAAGCCTGTGATGCTGTTGTTTGTTCATTAGATAACATCTTAAAAGGAACATAAAAGAAAACAGGACACATCAAATCAAATCAAACTTTATTTATAAAGCGCTTTTCATGCCAAGGGCAAGACAAAGTGCTTCACATGATAAAAACAATTCATGCATATTAAATAAAAAAGCCTTCACAGCCTAAAATAGATAACCGCAATTTCAAAACACACTCATCATATTCTGTTATTCTCTGTCACACACATTCCTATGGACACAAATAAGGCACCCCACCCCCACACCCCTTCCCGTACAAACATGACTCTCTGACTTATGTCCCTTAACTCAATTTAGGTACAAACAAATAAATAAAAATGAAACATAAAAAAAGTTTAATAAACATCTGGCTTGATGCTGATGTAAGGGAATTATATTTTGCGATCCATCCACAACAAGAGTTAGTCCACCCGCATGTCCACATGGGCTGCTGCCATAGCAACCACCTAGACACCACACCCAGATGTGGGTTGTCATCACAGCAACAACCCCAAGACTGAACACTGAAGTTAAAACAAAAATCAAATAATCTTAAGAAACAAAAGGAACAAATAAGAGCAGAAATCATAGAAATACAACAAAAGGACTTCATAAAATATTGTCATCCATAAGAAAGTGTAGCGTCGGCCAGAGGTGGTTCAGGAAATGGCCTGGACTACAGCAATCTCCTTGTAAGCCACCTGTTTTGGTTATGTGGCAGAGTTTAGGAGTTCATGGAGTCAGTAGCACAAGTCAATGCCAAATAGAGCCAAACGAACTGGATTTATGGGCCATACTTAGGGCAAACACTGGGATTAAATCTGAAAATTTCCCTCAAGCTTGTGCATCTGCCTTAGTCTGTAACCATAAAGCATAAGTTTCATTAAACTTTTGTGGACTCACAGAAACTTTTCCAAGCTACTGTATATTATAATATGGTAATTATAACCTTATAATATACTATTGTATATTAATTTATTTGACTTTGTAGCCCTGCCATGCTGCCTTTTGTGATGCCACTTTATCTCTGTTTCATTTGTTTGCTCTTTTTTCTCATAGCTATGCCTAACTTGGGTATGTAGAAAGGCCTTCCTGATGGTTATTCCTTTGGTCTATTTTTCATGAACAGAATATGAATCATGAAAAAATATGTAAAAGTACAACATGGGGCTGCAGTAAGGCTTTCATTTCCAGTGTGTACTGCTGAGACTGTGATGCTAGCATGGAGCATTTCCTGACTGTCTTAATGATGTTACAAAGCTGCCAGAAATGTACACACCATTAAGACTTTGTCACCTTTTCATTTCTCCTTCATTGCAGGAAGCCAGAAAATAAATAAATGGCCCTTCCTTAACAGTGTGTGTCTTTCATTATGCGATGCAAAGTTAAACCCACTCCACACTCTCCTGCAGACAGTCTGTACCTATTTGTTTAGCATGGCTCTATCAAAGGACATTCCTTTGCCTTTGACCATGCATGCCTCTGAAGTTCAAGATTGTATTAAGGCTAATTTAATGCATATTTATTTTTCTGTTCTTCAAGCATATGTAGTGATCTTGGCCTCCCAGGATTAAAAACATTCGACTGGATTAAACAATAGTTGTATTTCTTTCTCTGCAGTAAGATTGGTCCACACAGGACGAAGAGAGAGTGACCATTTGACCCAAGAGGCGTGGTGACACTCAGAGATTTACACCTTTACTCCCTACAGAATGCAGCTGTGTCAACATGAAGGATTAAAGCACATCTAACAATTTATGGTCGCAGGTCGGGGGAAATGCCGAGAGTCGCATCTGACCAAACCCTGGTTCTGGTCAGAAATGACACTTCTAAGCCAAAAGACGAGACTCCATGGCGCCAGAACAACCCCTCCCCTGACGGAGAAGGAGACAGAAGGAATCCAAACTTCTTTCCCCAATTGAAGGAACCGATCTAACTTAGTCTAAAAGACTGTGGTTAATTGTTTTGGTTGAATTTCTTCTTTTCCATTATTTTATCTTGATATGTGATTTAATTCTTTGAACTGATCACACACACACATTAATCATAAACACTGCGGTAAATAATTGTTGATTATGTTTTCCAAGCTTCAGACTTCTCTTAAGCTACTAATGTGAATGAATAAAATGTGAGTTTTCTTTTTAGGATCACCCAATGAGGACGAGTCATGACAATTAATTAATCCACCTTTAATAAAAATTACATGTAGCCAATCTTTTCATGTGTGAAAGTAATACTATAAAATGCTTTCCTTCCCCAGCAAACGAGGAATCTGCATAACTCTGAAAGAATGTGATTTGATGTGTATTGCGGCAGACAAATCAAGGAATTGAAAGTATCCTGTTCACATTAATGAGATGCAGAGGGAAGGAACTAGAGCTGACCTGATTGGATAAGGTTGGTCAGCTTCTGACAGAAGCAACTCATGATTGGCTGGAAGTTCGAAAGGCGGGTCTGTTTAAATTAGACTGGCAGACCAACTTCCTGGGCTTTTTCTCCTCCTGAGCTTTTTGTCTTCGTTTAAGCTTTTTGTCTCCTCTAAGTTTCTTTCTTGTCCTTAGCTTTTGTCTTTAGCCTTTCGTCTTCTTTTCTTTTGTTATTTCATTATAAGTTTTTACCTCTCCGTTCTTCCGAACGGGAGAAAGTACAACAAGTATTTATTTGTAACCAGTATTTTTCCCAAGATCAGTAATTAACTAGAACCGTAGCTCCAACTTTTTCCATTACGTCTTTACACGTAAAATCTGGAACTATCTATTTTTGGGACAATCTGGATCATCATCACACCACTCTGGAACTCCGCTGAACGGATCCAGAAGCCCAGAGTAGCTGCGTAGACCTACATCTTCTGACGCTCCAGGGATCCAATTCCCCCGGAAACGCGCCGAATAGGGAACCAACCACCCGCTTCGACCCACACTCCGGATTCAGCGTTCAAAGTAGGATCTGATAGCGCTCTGACATTTGTGATGTCCCAAACCAGTACATCAAATTCTAATGAAATAATTAAATTCGAATTCTTATCCAAATTTAGAATTATTGAACACGTTCTTGTCAAAGATTTAAGTAAGATAATCATCCCGATTTATTTGCTTAATTCCAACCAGTTTCTTCCTGCTCCATCTCATTTAATTAATCTCAGCGTTCTTTATTAATGTTATAAATGAAATTCCATGTTGACAAATTCATCATACCATCTCACCAATAACATCTCTCCATCATTGCTCATTTTCACTGCTGTATGTTTACCATCATTGTAAATAAATATGTATAATCAATTCATCCGTTATTGTCATAATTTCTGAATGCACGATTTCTGGTTCATTCGTTCTTAGGATTTACTCCTTTGAAGTGAGACTGTTTATTGAATTGAGTTTATTTCAGGTGTCTCATCCGCCTGAATTTTAAGTTAATTAAAGGTGATGAGTGGTGCTCCGAGGTAATTAATAAATTCATAATTTGTAGAGGCTATTCCGCTACACATATTTCATCTGAGTCTTTGTCTTAATCCAACAGACACACAAACCCTGGAAAGCTTTTTGAATAGTGAGCATGCCAGTCTCACTGAGTGTTTGTCAAATGTAAAACGGAGGAGGCAAAGTTTAAAACAGTTTATCCAGACAGACAAATCCAAGGTCGAAACAGTTTCTACAAGTAAATCCTCACAACTCTCTATAATTGTTGAATTATGCACCACTCTTCCCACTGTTCTTCCTACCCTTTGACTGCATTGCTGCAACCTCTGCCGCAAAGATGTCTGATCTCTCAAAGCTCCTGGTGTCTCAGAGATAAGCACAAAGTGTCCTTTGGTATTGATGATGGAACATACCCGTCACAGCAATGTTAGACACCAACAACAAATAGTGAAAGTATTATATTAGACTGTTTATCCATGAGCCAGCAGCAAGGTCTTTTCAAAGCATCAGTCGGGGAAACAAAGAAAGTCACAAAACCAACAATGTCAGTACTCAAGCTTAAGCTTACGTTTAAAGATACACCATGGAATTTTTGCAGATTTTCTCATTGACGCAGCCCCAATTGATGGCTAATCTATCATTCATTTGCTTCCTAACTGTACATTGAGCTCTCTCCAGACATTTAACAACAGTCTTATCTTGACTTTGTCTTATCTGTTGCGATCACTTTCTCTTTTACTTTTACTTGCCTCCAGTGATGTTGTTCTCTTTGGTTTCTTTGGTGAATCACCCACAGTGTGCAGCCAAAATGGCCAATATGCTGATATTTCCTTGCTAGCATGTAATGTAGTGCATATAGTAAAACCCAGTTGCAATGTCAAGCAGCCTCCAGGAGACTACTTACTTTGGAGATGCTGCTGGGCAGCAATGGCTTCATTACAATTAGCCAATAAAAGCAATTGGTTATACATAAATATGAAATTAAAGGCAAAGCACCATGCAAAAGGGGATAAGGCCTTAATAACTTAAATCACTATTTCTAAAACAAAACCTCTCAAAGCAAGCACAAAATTCAATTCAATTCAGCTTTATTTGTACATCGCTGCTTCATAACAAAAAACTTCTTAGGACACTCTACAGACTCCATCAGTTTGAGCCAATTCATAATAAATTGCCAAGCTAAGGAAAACCAACAGATCGTCTCGAATCCTGACTCCATCCAGTCCCCCATCCTGAGCTGCACGAGGCGACAGTGGAAAGGAAAAAACTCCCTTTTAACAGAAAGGAAAAACCTCCCTGCCAGATCTGCTGAGTTCTACAGCTTACCTTCACACTTTCCTTAGTTGCTCCAAAACCCACTCCCTCTCCCTCTCCCTTGGTTCTGTGGAGAGAGAACATGTGTGTAGCTGAGTGGAGTGGATGGTGTAGGTGCTTTTAAATCACCAGACTTAGTCTCCTGCTTTAGAAAGATGGTCCACTGAATGCTGGTGGTTGTCAGTCAGAAGATTCAACGAGAAGTCTTCCATAGAAAACATGGACGCTGAGATTTTCTCATCTTGATAAGGCTCCATCGAAGAGTCCCAGACTGACCAGACTGAATGTTTTTGTAGAAAAATTCTATACAATTAAAAGATGAGGAGTCTGGATTGAGTGAAAAGGGATTGACAAAGTCTTTTATGGAGAGAATGAAAAAATGTGAACAAAGTATTACAACTGAAGAAACCATTCAGATAAGAATCTGTTTTAAACCTCAGTTGTTGTTCCCATTCAACAACTGAGACCATTGTTGACCATTCAGACTCTGGCACCTCGCAGCAGACAAAGAGCCCCAACCTGTATCTGGGTAGTTTTTCATAGCTGGAAGCTTGTCATCCTAGTTTACCATACATGCTTGACGTCAATAAAGAATAAAAGCTGATAACTGCCAGACATAATGTCTCTTAAGACAGTAAATAAGGTCAACCTCCGCTTAGAAACGCACTTACAGAGAACCTTTCACCATATAGTGTGAACTAATCCATAAGGCATAACATTTCAATACTGAGTTACAAATATGTGAATACATGTAACATGAAATACCACATCCAAGACAAAATATGAAATTTCCAGTACAACTGCAGCAATGTAAATTGGGGGAACCGGCAGATTACCAAAGTGGCCGATATAAACAAGTACTATCAATGGCTGGAGAAGCTGGTCTGAAGGACAGCACAGAGGCACTAATTATGGCTGCACAGGAGCAGGCCCTGAGCACCAGAGCGATCGAGGCCCAGATCTACCATACAAGGCAGGATACCAGGTGCAGACTATGCAAAGGAGCCCCTGAAATCCAATCCAGCATCTCACAGTAGGGTGCAAGATGCTGGCAGGCAAAGAATACATGGAGCGCCATAACCAAGTAGCTGCCATGGTGTACAGGAACATCTGTGCAGAATACGAACTGGAAACCCCTAAGTCCCAGTGGGAAACTCACCCCAAGGTGGTGGAGAATGAGAGGGCTAAGATCCTCTGGGACTTCCAGATCCAGATAGATAAAATGGTGGTGGCCAACCAACTGGACATAGTGATCATGTATAAGCAGCAGAGGAAAGCTGTAGTGATCAATGTATCCATCCCCAATGATGGAAATATCAGGAAAAAGGAGCATGAGAAATTGGAGAAGTACCAAGGCCTCAAGGATAAACTGGGGAAGGCCTGGAGGGTGAAAGCAACAGTATTACCCACAGGGATTGCAGCACTGGGGGCCGTGCCTTCCTCACTGGAGAAGTGGCTCCAACACATACCTGGTGAAACATCAGACATTTCTGTCCAGAAATGCGCAGTCCTAGGAACTCCTCCATTTATAGCCAATTTGATCTCAAAATTCAGCATATTTAGGGGCGTGTCCCTTTGATTGACAGGTACCGGATATCCTGTTGCAAGAGGGAAGAATGTAGCACAACCATGGTTTTTAACTAACAACAGAGTGATTTAGCTTAAGCCGCCTTCTTACGTTAGTTAGCTCTTGTTTATCTCCAGGTTAGCATGGTTAGCCCTTAGCTACCGGCAGGTTGGTTATTGATAGATGTCAACCATTTACCCCTACCCTCACAGCCCTCCTGTCAGCTCTACCTCTTTGCTAATTTTTGTATTTTCCAAGAGTAATGGCACGTGTGACACTGCCAAGATGGCAACGTTGGGAACCTCCCAATGAGCTTCAATTTAGCTCTTCAGAAACCTACGAGTGACATCATGGAAGCACCATCCATCTTTTTCATACAGTCTATGCTGTCCCCCTTATAGAGAGCAGAGGGGAAATATCTTACAAAAGTTTATTAAAATACTTCAACTATATTTGGGTGGGTTCTCATAAAAGCTTAGTTATGAGTCACAATTACAAGAACAAGGTTTGGGTTTGAAAACAGTCCCATTAAAACTACACCTATATGTTGTACTGCGCCTGCATCACCTTAATGGAAATTATGTGTAATTATTTAAATTACCACTGGAGGACTAATTTTGTTTATCTCAATTATTATTTGTTATCAGTTTCAGCTTCTGAGTTTACTACAGAGTGTGTGTGGTTGCATCATAAAAACAAATATTGCATGAATTCTTGGAATCACGAATGCTGAGGAATCATATAATTAAGTTGTGGCTGCACATGCATTATGAATGCAGTGACAACCAGCCCAATGTCCACATATTGTTTGGCTTCAAGCCGTACCATTGAGAACCAGACTTAGTGTCAGAAGCGTCTCTTACCAATTATATCATTGTAAATGATCATAAGCCAATGCAGGGTGATTTAACAGATCGTCTTGTTCTTGTTCTGTGATATCTGGGGTTTTACAAGTAGGATGTGTAACTGTTGTTGTGAGATTTGTAGGTTTTGGGGACCAACCAAATTGGTGGAGTGGCTGTGAAATGGTGTACCTGGTGTCCTCTCTCCATTGTTATTGTTTAGTGAGGCACAACCCTATAAGCTCGTTTACATCATTATAATTTATCTCCAGATTAAAATTAAATTAATCAGATTTATCCATGTTATAAGTGTGCTGTAACCATAAAAGGAGCTCTCATATTATCTTCTGGACACAGCTTTATCACTTTGCATGAATAACGTGTTCAAGGCTATGAATAAATTATCTCCTTCCCATGTATTAATAATCGGTGGCCACAGATTCATGTATTTTCTAGTGATGTCACTAGTAGTTTCTGCTGTGGTAGAGTTTCTCACTATCCCCTCTTATTCAAGGATTAAAAGCCCCAAACATTAATCTTTGAATAAATATGATCAAATCAGAAAATAAAACATGAAAACCTGTTCAGCACACAAAACTGTTCATTCCTTTTTGTTCACCTAACTCTAGAAAATCAGTCAAAATAAGGCCAGATTTACCATAATAGTGTGAAGGAATTTAACATTTTCACTTGTTTTTTTGAGAACCTGTTCTTTTTTTTTCTTTTTTTTTTTTTGCACACTGCATTATAAGAATAAGAATTTTAAATAACATACACCTTTCTCCAGATTCACAGCAGCAAGTTTTCAAATGCTGCAAAGGCTCATGGAAAATCTATAATCAGCAGGGATTTTCTGTTGTGACTGTTACAATCTATGTTATGTTTATATTCAAACAATGTTGTAGGTATGCTCTGTTCAGTTTGAATATTAAAGTTGGTCCAATGAGCGTGCTGGACAGCCCAGAGAAAGACATCCACCAGTTCTTAAGTGTCACAGCAACATTGTGGCCTTTTTATCATTATCTTTTTTTAATAATCTTCTGCTTTTCTTCTGAAAGGACTGAAAACTGGTCACTTCTGTGATGTTATGTTGGTCGTCGCTCACTTCAGATGATGTAAATTTCATTACGGTGGTCTCGTGAAAAAAAAAAAAAAAAAAAAGCAGCGTTACTTCCATTGTGGCTGGTTGTGTTGTGTTGTCGCTTTTGTTTTCATGTGACACTTCAGGGCCACCGTAGAAGCAGTGATACTGGATATAAACCTAATAATTGATCTTTGTTAAATTTGTCTAGTGATCTTTCTTTAAAATGTACATATGTATGTCTTGTTTTTTCTCCCTGTGTTCATGTAATAATTACATACAATTTATCTTTTTTTTTTTTATTTCTTTTTTCTTGGCATTTATGTGAGTAACTACATAATGAAACAATTAGACTATGCGTGTGAGTGTGTGTGTGTATAATTTGATGCACAGGGTGGAAAACTATTGTCATTCTGTAAAATGGGAGGAAAAAAAAGTAACAATCAGAAAATTTCAGGTGACGACTTCAGCACGGTGGCTTGATCAAAAGTCTGATACTTGTATTTGAACTCTAAAAAGATCTGCTAAAATGCTTTTAAACTATCCGGGCTACTTTATCATTAACATAAGAAAACAATAACAACATTTCAGCATGAATTTAAAATAAATATACAAATCTTGTGCTGTTGCTTTAAACTGAGGACAAAGGTGTTCAGATAATCTGACTGCGTTTGATATGTCTAAAATATATACATTGACAATAATAGTATAATATATAATAATAGTATAATACAGTATAATACCGTTCCACAGTTTTTTTTTCTTTCATAAGAATTGCACTATATCTTTGTTTTTTGTTTTTTTGTATCATAATCACTGATGTGATGGCTCCACCATTTATTTTACTTTAATTGTTTGACTTTCTGTTGAGCGTTTGCAGTGCCGTTCTAATCTGTGGCACGAGCCTCTCCTGGGCCCAGTGGGCTTTTCCACAGTTTAAGAGCTCCACCGAGCCTATCAGTCTGTCCCAGGTCTGGGCTGGGTGATCACCCTGGTGGTGTGCAGGTGTGGCACTTTGGTTAAGTTAGTTTTACTTTGTTCGGTCTTGTTTTGGGTTAAGTTTCTATCTGTTCTTGTGTTTCTTTAATAAAGTTTATCTTTAACACCCACTTTTGTGCCTGTCTCCCTTCTTACAGCCTTTGAGCTGGGCTGTAACACATATTAAATAAATTGGCTAAGTAAAGCTTCACATATCCAACCTTAACAGAGCTGTAGGTTTTTACTGAAAACATGTTATTTCATTGCATCTGCACTGGAACATGTACAGAGAATAAAACCATCCCATGTGGTTCAGGCAGAATAAAGATCGGATCATCTGTCTCTCATCATTCTCTCCATCATCTGCCTCTTCCTCCTCTACTTCTGTTGCTCTCTGAATCTGAAATCTTTTCTTCATTCCTCACATCTCTTTCCCTCATCTTCCCTTTCTTATGAGTAGCTCTTTACCTCAGACCCTCCTGTTCCTTCTACCACTCTTCATTTCTTGCTCATTTCTCGATTTGTTTCAACTAAAAAGCTTTTGTCTCCACTTTTAAGAACATTAAACCAGCAATGATCACATTCACACAGATGGCGTAAGCTGTTTTATTTAGACTCATTCTTAATGAAGGCTGTTTATTTTTTTTCCCCAATCAGACGGGGAGCATGTGATGTGGTTTAGTGCAACTCATCGATGTGATCATAGAACCGTTTCTGAAACTGCAACCGCTAATACAGCAACTCTCCATTTATTTCACACCTAAACTCCTCATAAACTGCTTTTGTGTTTAATGTAATCAAAACTAACGAGAAATATGGTCTAACAGCTCACACACAGGCGAGTCTCTATTGCAAACAATTAATGAACATGCTGAACAAAGTCCCTGCGTCACCTTCAGCACACAATTCGTTCATTACTAATTTAATTTAACTTTAATTTTATGTGTTGAAACATCAACAGTAGAAGGCGAGTGGTTCGGTCTCTCTTCTGTGTCAGGTTGCAGACAGATTATCTCCTACGTGTGTGACGCACCACCCTGTGGAGGCAGATGCTGTTTGATGCTACGTTTTTGAGGGGCCTAATATTATATTTATGATCTTTTTTTTTTTTTATCTTTAATTTTAATGCCGTGTGAAGCATTTTTTTCCCACACAATTTTTTATATATGGAATTTGAGGCAATAAAAGCTGGGAGAGGGGCAAGGCTTTAAAGGAGGGGGGCAAATGCCCCCACTTACATCCCTGTAGATCCATCCCTGCAGGTCACTAATTCAAGCTAATTGCAAGTAGTCTCCCTTTTGCTCACTGTATTATCACTGTGTGAGTGCAACAAATGGAAGCAGCATTTTCCGTAGGCGGATTAACAGAAGCGTCCGTACAGTTAATGCAAAATGTCCTGGTCATTGTCTGCCGGGACAACATCCATTTTTATTTTGGCAGTTTTCTTGGAATGTGATCATTTGCCATCTGATGAACAAAAGGACCTGAGATTTATGTCTTATAAAAACACATCACTGCTTTCAGAAACGCAGCTAAAATGTCAAATCCCTGCTTGGTTTCATGAAAAGGTGAACTTTTATGTAGTGGCAAGTTTTTATGGATCAGGATAAACTTTCACCCATTCCTAACAGGCAACAGCAGGGATGCAAAGTTTAAAGGGAAACCTTATTAAACACAAGGCTGGTGAGATTTCATGATTAATGATGTTCTCAATCTAAGAGGTTACAAACCTGAGTCCAGACTGTGCAGCTGAATTATTTGTGAACACAAATGGTCAAACTGTATGTCTCTAAAACAGATTTAAAAAACAAAAAAAAAAAAAAACAAGCATGCATGTAAAGCACATATCTCCTTGCACAATAATAAGAGGAACAAATGCTGAAGTATGGGAATTAAAGAAAAAACAGAAAAAAGGAGGTGAGCGAGCGCATCTCTGCTGGATCGCACGGACAGCGGATCCAATGAATGTCAGAGACGCACGTGCGCAGCTGTGAGCACAAGGAGAGAGAAGAGCAAAGGAGAGAGGGACAGAGGGAGGGAGAGAGAAAGAAAGAGAGAGAGAGAGAGAGCAGGTCTCTGTTGGATGCTTTAAGGCGCGTAATCTCCCCCCACCCGGACTCAGACGCTCTGAGTCGGTCTCCTCGCGCCGGTGACTGAATGATGGCGCAGCCGGCGGACTGACAGGCAGACTGAGGCTGAAGCGAGCTGGTGTCACGAACAGCTGGGCGGATTTGTGAATGAACCCTCAGAGTGGAAACATCCTCAAGTTGCGCGACAGGGACACCATTCCCAATATGAAGGGAATGCCACGAGCACCTTCATTTTTCCAGTTTAGATGGGAAGTATCTGACTGACTGGGATGTCTGCTGGTTTCCGGCTGGTCCTCCCACAGATCCATGACAAGTAGACCTTTATCTTTCTTTAAATTAAAACACACACGTATAAAAAAAACTGCCGCCAAAATGTCCTGCTTCACATTTTTTAAGGATTTGGTAGCTTAAAGGTCAAATCGCCACCGTGCCATTGCGCGCAGCCATGCGCGCAGCTGTGAGGGTGCGCCTAGACTGACCCTCCGCGCGTTATGCTGAATGGACCGACCTTCCGTGGCCACGACCAGATGCGACTCGTAGACCCGAGGCACCTTCCGCAACTAATGTCCCTGGAGGACCAGGAGCCCACCTTGGTGGAAGGGACCTTGGAGCCCCGCAACTCCACGCCGACAGGAGAAGAAGGGGCTCCGGGTCATCAGCACCATTCCTTCCCCTGGGTGGTGACCCTGCTGGCCGGCGTCCTGATCACGACCATCGTGGTGGATGTTATCGGGAACCTGCTGGTCATCGTGTCTGTGTTCAGGAACAGGAAACTCAGGAAAGCAGGTACATGTGTTTGTGCTCCATCAGCCAAGGAGAGAGATGTTGTGGAGAAGAGGAGGGAAATGCAGAAAGGTGTGAAAACGACCTCTTCTTCCACGTGTATTTAAATCTTTTCTGCATTCAGTAAAATATATAAAAACAAATGTGATTATCATGATTCATTTAACCTTAATTCCTGTTATATGTTTTTAATCATTTAATCTTTATTGAAAACATAATTATTTAAACTCTCTTAGTTGTGAGATGAATCTGAATTTGCAGGATAATAAGAACAAATTTAAGATAAAGTTGTGAAGAAGAGATGGGGGATATTTTATATATAAATGGTATATTGTTTCTCCCAGGTTGTGTTATCATAAGCACCCAGTTTGTCACCTGCTCACAATGAGAAGTCATTCTTTAAACTGTGGCTTGGCACTCCTGAGGGAGACCGACGAGGCTGGAGATGCCATCTTTCTCCTGAAGGATTGGATCCAGCTAGCTTTCCCTGCATTCCCCCGTCGCTGTCATGCTGAGAGACCTGAGTACTGCTGGGTGTTTCACATAGCGACTCTGTCAAGCTGTCTGCAGATGATCTGACTCGCACGGCTGTCTTACACCTTGTTCTGCTTTTCTAAACAGCAAATTTGTCAAATTTGTGACATCAGTGTTTCCATTTCCACACCACAGCGGTGCAGCCCTGGTTATGAGACTGTAGTTGTAGGTGAGGCTCTGAAATGGAAATTTAGAAAGCCCACCCTGAAGTGGATTACAAATCTTCAAGAGCACTGCTGTGTACAAATATCCCAACCAATTAAGTGTAATCAAAGTTTGTACCCAACCGTCTGAAGAGTAAAGTACCACACGAGCAGCACTTGGCATAAACCCTCTCTGTTCTCATATCTGAATATCAGTAAATTTCTCCTTTTATTGCATGTGCCTCATGAAATTGGTGAAATTGAACATCCTGTGGAACTTCAGTAATAAGGTGAGGGAAATCAATTTGCCACAATCTAAAAGAAAAGGGTTAGAGGAGCTGGTTTGTGAAAGGTCACAAAGTGGCCGAAACCTGCTGAATTGTGGAAGAGAACAGCTGCATCTCCTCTTTGAAGGCTCAAATGAAGTGGCACTTAGAGAAGCACTTTACCCAATCACTGTTAATGGAGATCAACAGGAGGTTGCACTGCGGTGCTCAGGGCTGCATGCAGCGATTCCCTTTCAAAAACCACATCCACACCTTTTGCTGGAAATTAGATTTGTCCTGTAAGTCTGTTTTTAAAAGCTCTTTATCCCTCAAAGACAATGTGTGTTCTGCCAAACATATGGCAAACTTATTAATTATTTATATAAATACTAAATCTATGATTTCAGAGTTTGTACACTTTTAACCGACGTGTGTTTTGTGAGAAAACAAAGCAGCATTGTTCCATGTTACATTTAACATTTTGGGGTGAAACAGTTTAAAAGAGTGAGATGCGCAGCTGCTGTGTGTTCACACCTCTGGGAGAAACTCTGACCTCCCATAAAGAAGAAGAAAAAAAAAAGCTTGCAGATCTGAAAGATCCACCTGATGCTTTGCAGGGGTCGTGTCTCCATCCTGATCCCTGACTCCTTTTATATTTCACCTGAATGCTTGAAGCAGAACAGTATCGGACGGGAAATTTGCCACCAAGTTGGTGCTTCTATCTGAAATTTTCCCCAGAAAGAGGGACAGAAAAATACAGCTCATTTCTGTTCTCTATTCATCTTTAGACTAAAACTATTTCAGTATGATTATAGCAGAGAGAATGACGTGGCCTGCTGAGTGGGGGAAAAAAAAAAAAAGGACGCAGAATAGCAGCCATGTCTGAATGCATGTCTCATCTTTAATGATCCAAAGAATCACACACGCTGGTTGGGTCTGTCTGACGTCGGACTCAGAAGTCAACGTCTTGCATGGCTGAATACTGGCTGCCTTTTGAATGTGCAGTTTTGACCTGTTTAGTGTGTACTGGGAAGCTGTTGGAGATCTGTTTTATGTGACCTAGATGCTGCCTTTCTTTTGCCACATTCTGCCTTGTTTTGACTCAAAGTAAATGTGATTACTTCTAGTTTCTCAAATGCCACAAAATCTTCCCTGAAAAAGAAAACGTGCGATATAAATGTAATTTAACTCCTGAAAAAATACAGAAAAATGAAAGGAAGGTGAGTATTGACATAGTTTCCCAGGTATCTTTATCTCTGTCAGCTGTCTAAGTCTCATGCTTTGGATCATCTCGTCAGTCATAATGTCAAGAGAGGGGCTTGTTTTCTTTGGCTGCCTTTAATTCCCCTGAACGCATCAATCATGTTTTCTGTCTCTCTTCATCAACACATATTCCTGGAATCCCGGAGCTGTGTTATAACATCTGGAGGTGGAAAAATTTGATGAATTGTTCACCTCCCTCTCAGCGCTTTTTCATATATCTACTCCTCTTTCTTGTCTGATCTTTTGTCCCCTCCTCCTTCCCCTTTTCCTCAGCTACTCCATCTCCTCCACACTTCAATTCAACTCCTGCCTTTCCAATTCTTCTTCCCAATCCTATCCTGCCTTTCTTGTCCTTTTCAATTGAATCATCCTTTCAAGACTTCTCTTCTCAACCTTTCCCTGCTCCCCTCCGTGCCCTATTTTCCTTACATTTCATCGGCTCCACTCCTCTTTCCTCCCCGTCGGTCCTCCCATCTCTCTGATCCGACTCCAAACTGGTGAATTATTCTCCTCTTTTCACCGTTTTCATCCATCTCTTTTCTCCTTCTTACTCTGTCAAGACACATTATCAGACCATCCGTAAAGCCCTCTCACGGCGCATCTTGTGTCACCAGATCGGCATGAAACTGACCGAGCATCTTCAGCCGTGAGGTGCAAACATCCCGCAAACACCTGAGAACACCAATCTGCTGCGGCATCTTGGCAGAAAAATTATAGCTGTAATTGTTTTGCATCTGAACAGGCGAATATGTCAGCGCTGAGTTTGAGTGCTCCGCTCAGCCCTCCGTGAAATCGGAAATGCGAGGAGGGAAGGCTTTGTGTTTGGCATCGCTGGCTCACTGCCAAAACTTGGCAAATTAAACTTGTTTGCTGTCCCTGAAGCTACGAGCTGCGTCCAGCTGGAAATCAATTTGAATGAGTCTGACTGTTTCCTTCGATCTGGAGGCCAGTAGATCACCGGTGCTCAACCTTTTCAGAGGTAGATGACGGTCCCTCCTGGATGGAGTAATCCATAAAAGACTGAGCTGGTTATGAACTCAAAATGTCACCCAGATCTATCCATGGGCATGCATTTTTAAAATTTCCCTCTTTCACTGGTACTGCTTGAATGCATCTCAAATATCACCAAACTGCTGTTCAAAGAGCTTAAATGTGCAGTCGGGTAGTACGGTGTGAAGTTGGTTAACAGTGAGGTCTTTCCACTTTTGGCCATCTTCAAAGTTGCAATCCACGCAGCAGGATGGAAACTGGAGACGCGTTAGAGCCTTTTCTAGGATACATTTAGCAACACAAACCTAGTTAGAGGAAGAGAAAACTTTCACTGACTTTGAGCATGAAAGCATTGAGGAGTTTTTGCATTTGGTTTCTGTGTGAGCATGTGGAGTTTACCAAAAACGTTACCGTTCTCTCCTCAAAGACTGATAAAGGTGAATGTCAGTTTAAGGAAAATGCAGAAAAAAAAATCACATTAAGCCTGCTATTTTCCTCTTGTGCCACTTAACCGCCTCTTCATGCATCTGTACCGTACTATAGTCCCTTTGCATTCTGTTGAGTTTGCTTGCAAATAAACAGACATGTTTGCTTTTGCTGGGACTCAAAGCAACCTTCAGCGTAGGTGCTGCTTACTGCAGAGAAAATGTGGGTGGATTTGTTCCGTCACGGATCGCAAGCCTGACAATTTTTTCAGCATTTATTTTGCAAGGTTGTAGTTTTCTTCTTCTGCTTTTTTTTTTTTTTACAAATCATTGACACATTGCTGCCCTCTGCTGGCAACATGTGTTACAAAATGTCCTGTTAAAGTGAAGTAAAGGAGTTCAAAGACAGAAACCTTGAAGGAGGAAACTTTTTATTGCTAAACTTCCACCCTTCAGAGCTTGGTCACGTTTCTATCCATGCAGATGGCACAAGTTGCTCCAAAACACCAGGACAATATTTTATCTTTAAGTGTGGTGTCACACGCTGAATGTCAGTCGCTCGCAGATGGCGGTCAGTCAGTTTCGAGACTCAACGCTTGTTGTGAAGTTAAAATGAGCAGATGGCAGTTCTCTTGGTGTTGAGCTGATTCTCACAGCTGGAAATCAGCAGATAGGGGGTTTGCTGTGAAAATACCACCAATTGAGGGGATTTGCTTGGAAAAGGAGCTCCGGGTTTATCTTTGACCTTTTTCATCTGTAGATCTGATAAGAGTTTACTCTGATCATCTCAACAAGCCCCGTAGCTCTCAACCAATAAAAACTTATTATGCAAATCAGTCTGGTCAGGAGCGGTGTGGAGGCATCTGCGATGACCAGATTTGAATGTACATGTGCAAACATGCAGACAGCAGCTATGATTAGATTTAGATATTGATATAGGAGTCCATTAATCACCTTCTAATCCATTATATATTTTTAAAAGACCAAAGTAGACAGCATGAGAGCAGAGACAAGAAACCAGGATGCAGACTAAAGGGAAGTAACAAACCTGCCCCCCCCCCCCCCCCCCCACCCCCCCCACCCCACCCCCAGCCCCCTTTTTTGAACCCATAAAAAAATCAATCCAGGCACTTTCTGTTCAGAAAAGTGTTGGATAAGTCTTGAGCCATCCTTTAGTTCTTGTTTGTTGGACATTTATTTTCCTTTTTTTAAGAGTTTGTCTTATATTAAAGACTATAGTCAGAGTGAAGACAGAAGTAAAATATTCCAGAAACAAAAACATCCTAAACTATGAGTTATGAGGAAAAACAATCAGCTTTATCACTTAACTTTCCACAAGAGGTCACATCATTGATCCCTCGAGACGAAGTCAGACACTAATTGGCAGCAATTAAAATGAGCTATTTAACTGATGCAAATCAATGTTGCAGTAATCATAATCTAATACTACTACAGTTGTTTTGTTTTTTGTTAAAGACATTAGTAACTCATTTCTCTTTAAGTTTAATTTTGATTGTTTTTTCACATATGTACTTGGATGTGCACTTATAGACTCTTTATTAGGTGCTAAAGTTCACACAGACTCACAAAAACCACAGTAATGAATTAATAATGGACTCAGCTGAGTATTTAAAGCATGTAAACTTGAGCCCCTTAGTGCCAATGATCATGGTTTAACCACCACAGCAAACCTGAGTATTGTTGCTGACCATGTCCATCCCTTTATGAGCACAGTGTAGCATCTTCTGATGGAAACTCCAACAGGATAATGTGTCACGTCAGGAAGCTCAAATCATCTCCAACTGCTTTCTTCACCATGACGATGAGTTCACTGTTCTCCAGCGGTCTCCTCCAGAGATCCGCCAGATCTCAGTCCAATGGAGGCTCTTTTGGGAATGTTTCCAGCACCCTGTTGAATCTATGTCACCAAGAATGAAGACAGTTCCGAAGGTAAAGGAGGTCCAACTTGGTACCCAACTCTAACAAAGAGGCCAGTGAATGTGAGTGCTATGAAGTTCAGTAAGGAATTTTAAAAGTTTAACAACAACATCAAAGGGTTTTTATTCAGTTGTTCATCAGGAAACATACAAGTCAGAGTGTTTCTTCACTTAAATTAACTTTAAAATCAATCCAAATGAATTAGTTAAACATGGTTTAACAGGCTGAAGCATTTTTATCATGTTAATTTCCTTTTTTTTCATCTTCCTGAATGAATCCTGATACGGATTATAAGAAGTGTTTGGATTATGGTGGTAGTCCACCATTAAAGCTTTAAATATTCACTATGAGGCGACTGCACCTCACCAGCAAGTTTGCAGCTCGCCAGCAGGTAAAAGAAATATTGATGGAAACTCCACCTTTTGAACCCAGATAGCTGCAGCGGCCTCTTCAGTGGCTTCTAAAGCAGGGATGGGGATTCTGAGCCATTGAGCAACTGCACAACATTGTTTCAGGTGTTTGCTTTGCTTCAGGTGCCTAGTAAACCAACAAACAAGAGTTTAAATTCTTCGTTTTCATATGTTTTGTTGCTACATTTGGAGCTTCAATTCATCATTATTAATAAAAATCGAGATATCAGCCAAGGTCCTTTTGCTGTAACTGATATTGTTGAGCAGCTGCCACATCGGTTCCCTGTACAGCCAAACCAAATAATGATGAAGTTGGTGCAAGTTGGCCATTTTGCATCATCCTAGTACGTCAGCATAGATGTACTAGGATGATGCTAGGTACTCCTGGCTTGGAGAGCTGAATGGCCTTAATATGGATGTACAACAGAAGGATTTATTGCAGCTTTTTTCAGACAGTAGGAATGCAGTGAATGTATTTATGACTCATGAAGATTAAAACTAAGGAGAAATGTAAATTATAAAAAGTGTCAAATGTCTGTGTGTGTGTCTGTGTGGTGGTGGGGGGGCTGATGTAGTGGTTTGCACCATCAAAGGTATCTTTGGATAGTCTGGCTTCTTCCCATAGTCCAACGTGTGCATGTTCGGTTGATTGCTGAGCCTAAATTGACCCTGGGACATAGTGGGAGGTCGTTGTTTGTCTTTGTGTTGGCCTCATGATGGAGCAATGATCTATCCAAGCCGCATTCACCTCTCATCTGATAGCAGCCAGGATAGGTTGGTAGATATAAACTCCTGTGTCTGACTGGTTGTAGATACAACAAGAGCATACTCAATGGTTACTCGCTGAAGAAATGTATCAAGACAAAGTACTACTAGCTTCTTTTATATGCTGGGCAAATTGCCTGTGGCTGAGGTTGGCTAGTGGTCACTCCCCCAGCTGAGAATGGGGAGGGTGGGGTTCAGCCTGGTTTCCAACTGCTGTCAAACACTAGCTCTCCTGGCCCTGTCCAGATGGGTTTACACTCTTTTTCACTCGGACAGCAAGACCCGGTCCAGGCAGCTAATGGCTAGAGCCTGTTTCTTTGGCCTGGTCAACAGCTGCCATCCAACTGGCTAATGGTAGCCAGCAACTGACCGAAACAGCACAGACTGCTGTCACACCCGCTTGCTAGTTCAGCCCTGTTCAGCTGAACCTCCACTAGTGCCCACTCATTCAGCCGGACCCAGTCCCAGTGACTAAGGACTGCTCAGTCAGATGGGAAGTGACTGCCAGCAGCCAATCATCTCCCAGCTGTGACGTGCCAGTCCACACAGGACTGGAGGAAATGCTAACACAGTCCACCACCCCGCATTAGACAGGAGTTGTTCCTTGTAGTGCATAAATGGCTGCGGTGGATGATGTCTGTCATCTAGCCAGGACGCAGTGCTTGAACAGTCTAACCACACAACCAAATTTGTGGGAACTATGACATGATAGTGGCCAGGTTGTTGGGAAAAAAAAAAAAAAAAAAAAACCCACCCAAGTGAGAGTTTGAAACCATTGGATTTATCAGATTTGTTCTTCAGAAAAATAACAAAACGTGTACATCTCTTTTGTGTTTTTTCAAGCAGAAGAAAACGTTCTGAAAAGGTTTGAAGTTCTTTTGTTCTATGGGTTTCTAGAACAAAAACTTGCTCAAGTCGAGTATGCAAATGTGTCTGCAACAGAACTCAGAGGTTTTTAGGAGCCGCTGCACATGGATGATTGTTGGGAAATAAAAAAGCTATCAGTTCCAGCAACTGAAAGGATTATAAAACTATTTCAGGAAGATACTATGTTTTAAACTCCTAATGTAGCTAGTGATGCATTAAAAGCAGAAGACCAATTTAATCATGTTTCGTAAGATATATACTAATAAATAAAGATTTCTTCCTTTTGTTCTCATCTATGAAAGATATATCAACTGAATGACACGGCCAACAAACACTCCAGATCACAGTCTGAGTTCAAGTTTGAGTGAAAATGGAAAAAAGAAAAAGGTCCATGTCAAGGCTCTGCGTTGCAAAGCTAATCTGCCACCAGCTACATGAGAAAAATGGAATCTCACTGATGAAAAATGTTGTTTTGGCCCATGTGTCAAAGAATTTGAGCTTTCATAAAAGCCGGAGGAGCTGATATAAAGTTGTAATTGGGATTTTTTTTTCTTTCCCTTTTGGTCCATAAATACATCATTTATTCCTTCAGTAGATCAGAGAGAAAAAAAAGAGCCATTAATTTTCTTACCTATAAAAGATTTTTTTATGATCTATTTAATTAATGTTTTTGCTGTCAAAATTAACATCCTGATGCTTCCGTGTTTCTTCATAAGCGGTTGTACCAGTTCGCTTTAATCTGCCTTCACTTGACTGCAAAGGCTGATCCTTTTTGCTCGTCTCCTATTTAAAACGGTTTCTAATGTTCTATTCAGAAAATAGATCCTGAATTTCTGACAGGAAAGAAAAAAAGAAACTGGTGGCTTTAAGTTTATACTTGGAGAAAAAAAGATTTTTCAACAAATATTGCTCTTTGAAATGACAATTTTTTTTTTTTTTAACCAGGAACATCACACCATTTTAGCTATTACCTTGATTATTTAGACATGTCTGCTGTGATCTTAACCCTGATGTTACCTGAGTCTAATTAAATTGTTAGGAGAAATAAACATCTGTGCATTCAGACAACTTGGAGAAACTACGTACTGCATGCGGTTGTTGCGGTTGAACAGTTGTTGTTCTAATTAGATGTATTGGACTGGGTTGCCATGCAATTGTTAGCTGTGGTTAACTCAAAGTAATGACGCATAACAGAAAAACTCTCTGATCCACAGAGAGCAGAGGAGAGATGTAATGATGACAATAACAACAGCTGGCAGGAAGCTTAATAAGCCAGCAGGTGAGCTGTGGTGTGAAAACATGTGCTGTGCTGCAGCACATAACACAAAGTCATGACATCTCTTTTCTCCCTGACATCATGTCTAATGAGGCTGACCTGATCTCAGACCTCATCCTGCTGCTGCTGCCGCTGTAGCTCACCTGCCCGAGGAGTTAGGTGCCGCGCTGAGCTGCCATGGCGCCATGATTTATTTTGTCTAATTTCCTTTAACTGCTCAGATGCTTTATCATTTGCTGTAATTCTGTCTGTTTGTGCTCTCAGTGTTGGAGCGGAGAGGATGCAACTAATGCTGGGGGCGTTAGAGACACAGCAACGCTGCTCATCTTTAATGCTGCATATACCCTGAGATCCAGACTCTGGAAAGCAAATTTGATTTTTTCTTTTTTCTTTTTTTCCTGGAGTGTTTGTTTCTGTCATGGAACTAAAATTGAGTCTGCCTGAACGTCCAAATCTGTCTTAAGATATCAAACATTTGTTGGCTTCAATTGTGGTTGCACAGCTTATATAAACTCATGTTGATCCAGTATCAGGTGTTTGCCTCCCATGCATTGGATAATAGAGTCCACAGGTGACAAGTTTAGCATATAACATATATATATATATATATATATATATATATATATATATATATATATATATATATATATATATATATATATATATATATATACATATATATATATATATATATATATATATATATATATATATATAGGTCTTCTAAATGAGGTTAAATGCACTGGTGTGATAAGAAAATCTAGCTTTCCTTTCCAACATCTTAAAGAGAGAGCTGTTTAAATGACATGCCAATGACCCAATCAGTAAACAGTAACAGGAACCAAAACTTCACCAGGTCTCCCAACCTACTGAATTTCCCCTGAATTGATGCCATATCATGTAGAAAGAAGGAAAGTTTTCAAGCCATATAGATACAGAGATTTGCAAACAACTTGACAACTTCAGTTGTACTGTGATGGGTTGAAAATAGAAGCCATCACCACATGACACCATAGCCATTCCATTTCTGCTTAATTACCTAAATTAATGGACATTTTGTGTTATCCTCGATTGTTTGTTTTTATGTCCTCTCAGCTCTTTCAGAGAAGCTTATCAGATATAATGACAGCTCAGTGTTGACGTCAAATGTCTTTACAAGTTTGACATGACGGGAAGCAATAAAACAAGGACTATTATCACAAAGTTGTTTTGGTGTCATTTGCAAACCATGAATGATATCTTCTCCATGTTCAAAATTTATGTTAAGATGGCGCTGTTTTTGGCTGTGAGGGAAACCAACTTTGTACAGAGAAAGGAAAAGAAAAGGCATGCTTAGAGTTTAAGAAGACCACAACCTCATTTCCAAATAAGTAGAGATAAGAAGATACAGGTAAGATGCAATTATTTACCACTGATCTAAACATTATTGTTGAAAATAATTATATATACACCAAATTTTTATATATTATGTATAACAAAGAAGTTTAATTTTCGAAAGTCCTATAACCTTTATGGGAAAACTTAATTTGACTTTCTCTAAACTTTTGAATGCACATGTACTACTGTTTGATGTTTTTACAGCATAACATTGTCAGAACATACAGACAAAAACAACAACAGACGTGTCTGAACCATGAATCAACCACGACATGTTCTGGTCTAATGACAGCTTGACAGTCCTCTTCATCATTCTGTTCAAAATTAGACGGCATCAGATCAAAACAGCAGCAAATATACAACAAATTATTCATACATTGACTTTGACATTGTGGTTTGACCTATATTGTTTTGTTTCAAGAAATTACCATTACATGTTTTTGTCATCACTGATTTTTTTTCAGTGTAGCATGAATTTTTAATATTTTCTATGAACTCCACCCAAAAGTTGAATGGCCTAACTTTTTGAGTCGTGTAAAATATCGGGATAACCAGTGCTGACTACTGGTGGGGTGATGCTTAACATCTAACTGGCATACGCGGGGTAAAAACTGATTAAAGTGGCTGCCATTACAAGTTAGCAAAAGCCAGGTGTTTAAGACAGTAAAAGCAAATCGAAATAGCTTCATTTCTCAGAATAAATCTGGCGTTTAAGGACTGCAGATTTCGGGAACAGAGTGAGCTAAGAGCCACAACGTTAGCCAGTTGGTATTAGCGCTAGCTGAGAAGCTAGTAGAGCTAACTACTGGCCTCACTGCCTAAAAGCTTGATAGCTGTAAGCTAGCTGCAAAGTTGAGGTCAGGGGTTTTTTTTTAACGTTCCGGGAAGTTTGAAGAAGTTTTGGAGCTTCAGAAGGCAGCAGTTCTCAGCCAAGCGAGCCAAAATCTCTCCCAGCAGAGATTGAACAGCTCAGTTACCTGAGAGCTCAGCCAGGAACTTGTTTGTTTCAGCACTTAGCTGGTGATTGCCGTGGTGCTTTTCTTCTAATGTTAAAAGTGGCAACATTTTGATACTTTTCCCCTGCAGGTAATGTCAAATTTAGCTCCTTATCTGGAGAATCTCTCTCATGTTCAAACAGCTGCCTGCATAACAGAGAGCGATTATACACCGTTAGCTGCTTTTGGAGGGAAATGTGGTTGGGGCCAAATTAGCATAAAAACAGAAGTGTTTGAGATTCAAAATATTTCCCCCACAAGAAGAGGTTTCATGGAAAAACCTTGAAAATGATCATTTAAGCATGAATCAGTACTGGATGGGGACTTTACTGTTTAGCCTTGATGTCTTTTCACAGAATAGTTAACAGCAAAAGTCTTCTTTCTTGCAAAATACTACAGAATTTGTTCTTTTACAGAACAAACCAAAGATGGGCCTTTAAAAAAAGGTCCTCTAGCATCTCAAGTTAATGATTCAGTCATGTGAGCATTTGATAAAAGAAAAAAATTCTCTTGTCTTTGGTTTAGTAAACACACAAAAAGTAAAACAATTTAGGATTTTTATCAGCTTCTCTAAAGCTGTTCAAACTCCACTAAAGATCATGTCACTAATTATCGAAGCCACCCATTGATCAAAGGTTAAAAGCTTCAATGGCTACTGGCTCACAGCACAGCTGCTTTGGTGATGCAACATGCCCGGATGGTTGGCATCAGTTCCTATGATCTGAAGTTCAGTTGAGATATGCACCAACATGAATTCAAAGCAAGTGTCAAAAATGTCTCATCTTCAATTTCCTTTAAAACGGGGCGTTCAAATTAATATTCTGCAATTATTTCCATGGATGTGGGAATGGAAGATGCCTGTTGTTTTGATCAGGACTGGTGCTGTTCTGGTGAGGGCTCAGTGCTGTAAATATTCTGCCTCTGGGTTTGATCCGAGACGTCTGGACTGTTTAATAATCCATGTTTATAACTAGAATTGGTCCTAGTCATACTTTTTCATTATTCTCGCTGGTTGTAACTGTGGCAATGATTTAAACTGTTGAATTCAACCTCATGCATTTGATTGGCTCCTGCAGTTTTTGTGGGAAGGTGTTACATTGCATTGCAGCAAAAGGCGCCATGTCGATTACATCATTTGACAGGTCCCATTAAAATGAACAAAGTTCATGTAAATGCTTCTTGACAGATCTGTGTGCAACTTGTGTGGTTGCATATTTGCACACACTTGTTTTAAAGCAATGATTCTGAACCTTTTACATCACTTTTATCTTAAACCCTCATTGAGATGTGAGTGAGGGGGTGACATCCCTCCTCTCAAGTTGTGGAAAAAATGCTACAGCTGAATGGCATGCAAGATATATTTTAATTAGCTGTACATTTTTTCTGGACTTAATACCAAATATTTTTTAAAATCTGCTCCCAGCATCAGTTTTATAATGCTCAGCTCATGTGTCAGAGCAATATTCCACATCTAAAAGTGCCAGCTGATAAAAAAAAAAAAAAAAAAACAAGCGGCTATTTTTACCCACATACTTAAGTCTGATATTTGTCTTAGGCTGACAGCAGTGTTTACTGTTGAACTTCAACAAGGTATCATCAGCACCAGCAGCAGCAGTCAGAGCTGCCGACAGGATCAGAGACTCACACAGTGCAGCGAGACTTCCATTTCAAAACAGACACTGTGGTTACCAGAAGCTCCCTCATGCTGGCATCTGCCTGTGTGTGAGAGATGCTGCTACAAACAGACAAACTCAGGAACACTAAAGGATAAAAAAAAAATAAAAAAAAAAACAACTCATGGCGCTCTTCTCTCTGCAGAGCAGATGATCTGATTAGATTTTGGCACCACTTGGTGAATAAATTTGCATTTCAATGTGTAAAAAAACCAATAACTTTGAAACTACTGTAACTTCTTGGTGCCTTTCAGAGGCTAAGATCACACTGCACTGATAGAGATCTTTCCCAATGATGTCATCATTTGTCTAAATGATCAGGGTAATTAGCATAACAAGCGGTTTCATTGATCATGTGGAGGCTTAGGTGCTTTTCACTCACGTTCTGTCCTTATAGGGAGTGTAAACATGGCATTTAGGCTCAGAGTCCTCCAGCTGTTTAGTCATACTAGTGAGAGTGCTAAAGTTTTTTTATCCTTTTAACCTTTAGTCCACATGGATCTGGCAGATTTTTTAGATCCAGCAAATGCAGATTTTATTAAACCAGAATTCATTCATTCATTTTCCTAACTGCTTAATCCAATCAGGGTCACTGGGAAGCTGGAGCCTGTCCCAGCAGTCTTTTGGCAAAAGGCAGGGTACACCCTGGACAGCTCGCCAGTCTATCGCAGGGCCTAAACTAGGGGTGGGAAAAACAAATCGGAAATGGGGATTTTTTTCTTCACAATTTTAAAATCAATTTTTTTTTTTTGTTAAAAAATCTTTTTTTTTTTCAAATAAATAAAATTAATCCACTATAAAATTTTTGTCATTTTCATTGGTTTTATTGATCTTTTTACTTGTCTTCTTGGGCTTTATAGCAGCAGAATGATGGTCTGGCTACTGGGTTGTTTTTTTTTCTAACTGAAATCAAGAAAAATTACTAACAAAAAGAAGTTTAATAAAAAGTTTTTTGTTTTTAATTACAAAAATCATCAATATTGAAGAATTTTCAGTATCGCAATTTAAATCGAGTCGGCACCCATAACATCGGAATCGAATCGAATCGAATTGGGACAAAAGCATATCGTCACAGCCCAAAATCACAATTCAAAGTGAATAAATCTAAAAAAAAAAAAGAAACTGTTTACAATCCAAACACTTCTTTTCTGAATGACTGGCCCATCTGTCCCATAACCCGCATTCACCAATATGAGGTTCTGCATATGCTCCATGTCTTCGTTTCCGGTTTTTAGGCTTGCCTTTTTGGTGTATCTCTGTGACAGTGTGAGAGCACTACTTTCAGTGCTGCCATACGAATTACAGCAGGACTCATGTGGACACTCCCAGTTCTTGTAATCAACATATTTTTACATTACTTAATAAAAGAAAACTTACATGTACATGGATGTAGAGCTTAAATCATTAGCTTCGTTGCATACCCCACAAAAAGCAAGGACTTTGTTTTGATGCTGCAAGGGCAAAAAAAAAAAAAAAAGTTAGTCTTGGTCAGGTCAATAGCTTGAGCGATGTATAAATCATTTCAAGGACATTTATTGTGATAATCTGGCTATCTGTCAGTAACATGGCCTGTTCTCCTGCGACATCCTGATGCTATTGTTTTTATGCCTACACTTTAATTGCAGAACATTTGTCAGTTGCATAATTTCCTGGTACACTGATTACGCTGATACACACGGTAGCTCTGCTACAAAGTTTCCGACCCTTCAGTGAGTTTTTCTGCTGGTTTTCGGGGACTCTTGGTGAGTAACATTAAAAGAACGTGTAGTTTTCTCTTCTCCGTTAGCAGCAGGTGCGAAGCCCCCTCCCATGTCCAGAAGAACATACACACACAGCTTGGTCCTTGTGTAGCATCCGTCATTAAGCTGCAGTCAGAGCAGGTTCTGGTTTAGTGTCGGATATTAATGTCTATTCATGAAATTAATGAAAAGTGTGGATAAAATAACTGTAACATGTTGTAGAAGTGAGGAGTAAGTAAGTAGTAGGCCTACCATGTGCATTAGTGTAATCAGAGTAGAGAGAGGGAGACAACATGATTTTTAAGATCTAATGTAATCACTAGTTTAAAAAAACAAAAGTGGAAATGGATGGTTTTACTTTCTTTAGGGGACTGTAGAGGGTAGAAAAGTAAGAACTGCAGTAGGATTCAGCAGATAAATGTTCCATTTATCTGCTGAAATAGAAAGGTGAATTAAAAGGGGAAAGCCTAGAAGAGAGACAGGCAAGCTCTATTCATGCTTTAACAAAGCAAACTATTTTACACAGAAGCAGCAGAAACTGAGCGGACTGATTCTGACTGAAGGTGAAAAGTGAAGTTCTAATTCCTGAAGTTCTTGAAGCCATAATAATGGCATTAACCCTTATTAATTTGGTTCTTAACATAAACATGTATGCATTTGTATTTCCTTTCACCTACCCACCCCCAAAAATTTCCATTGAAGTCATCCTCGGGTTAATTGCACAAAGAACGCTTTAAGTCACTGACCTGCTCCGGGAATTGAACCTCTAACCATTGTTTAATTTTTCTTAGTTCATTAACATAAAGCACCAGTTAACAGGGCAGGGATGTTGCAGCCAAGGGCAAATGCAGTAATAAAGACAAAACCATCTACTAATACAAACTGACTGGTGGTTAACAAGTCCCCTGTCTGTTTTCTGTAAGCAGCTCTTCCCTTGAAACTTCTGATGTGCAGCAGACAAAGAGTGTCACCCAGAATATTAACAATGAGGCCTCCTCATAATGAAGATGGAGTCATGGGGTGATAAATGCTGAATGCAGGTTTAACAAGGTGTTATTGAGGCTGCCAAGGTTAATGACCACACTCCCTCTGTTTGTACTTTGATAAAGGCAGTTGCAGAGAGGTGAGCCACACCTCTGAGGCATAGAGGAGTTCAGTACAGCAGCAGCTTGCTTTGGCATTTCACTCTGCACATTTAGTCACTGTAGCCCTGATCTGAGCTCAGCTTAGGGTGAAATTTTCATGGGAGCAGATCATAGTTAAGGTAAAGGTCAAGTGCTGCAACATCCACCGAGTCAATTTCTATTTACCTTTTTATTTAAAGGTAAGTCCATGAAAAAATTGATGCCACTATGCAGTGGAAAATAGATGCGCAACCAGTGAAGTCTGGGACATTACTATGGCACAGGTGAGTGGTAAGGCTTCTAGCCAACATGGCAGACCAAGCTTTCACGTGACGGTATTCTGGTAACCAAAGTGTCTACATGATGATCTACATTCATATTTTTCATACAAAGTAAGATTAATCCTAGACATAACTTCTGTTCCGCTTCCCTTGAGTTGGTAGATTCCAAGAAAACTTGGCTACTCTCACTTATCACGATGCAGAAAAGACTATCCATACAAATTAAAAGTTAAGATCATAACACTGTTCCAAAGTTCACCTTTCATTTTAGCTTTTCAGCAGGAACACATGTGCTTTGCTGCGATGGGATGTAGGCTTTAAAAATTGATTAAATAATCCAAAAGAAATGGAGAAAAAGCAGCTTTAATCAGGAGTTGCTCCATTAGGTTTGCTGAGAAATGCTGTATATCAGCCATTGAACACCTGCTGCACTAATCTTGTTAAAACAGCCTCATGAAAGGAGTTTTATGATGGTCGTAACAGTGGAGGAAAAAAGAAAAGACAATTGAAATGCAGCGGGGTTCACTTAGGTAGTAGCAAGTAAATGTTAAGCTCCTAAATCTGCCCCTCAAACTTAATTACAACATGTATGAACGAGACCTCTACAGGACATCGGCAGGATGAGAGCTTCCTTACTGTCGAGGAATACTGTATTTGCCCCAACAAAGGACTGAGAAATTGGAAAAACAATCAAATGCACCTGCAACTGTGACGGGCAGCCAGCGTTTATGCTTTCCCCGGGGAGCAACAACAGTCTTATTATTAAATATGGATGAAGTGTGAGCGGGAGCTCTCAGAAGTGGTTACAGTGCACACTGTTGGACTGAATTCTGACAGTTTATTCATTATCCTCTAATGATGATGAAAGCTTTAAAGCAACGCTGATGATATTTGGAAAGTTTAATGATCCAGATGTTAAGAGTTGGATGCAATCAGGCTAAGAGTTTAGCCGTGAGGTTTTCATCTGCTGATTATCTGCTCTTTATGGGAAACACAATTTTTTTTATTTCTTTTGGTCTCTCTCTTTCTTCAGTGAATTACTCAGTTCTTTGTGCTTCTCTCTTTGTTTTTTTGTGGGGATTTTTTTGTCAATTCAGCCAACCTCCTGAAGCCAAATACTTTTTTTTTCATTTGGATATTTGACATTGAGTGTGTTATTATGAACCACTTCATCTTTCATGACGTATTTCCAGGACAACAGGAAATATGTTCTGCAGTTTACAGAGGTTATTTTCACACATGATTTCTGGACTTGCAGGAGAAAGTGAAAATATTTGGTTCTGATGTTTAATGCAGTTTGATTTTCACAAGCAGTTCTCAGCAGGAGACCTTCTGGTGGGGACGTGAAGGAGGGTTCAAAGATCACCTGACTGTAGTGAACAGTTATATAGGAAGGCCAAACCAAGAGAAGGCAAGCTTTGTTTTTATTATTTGCACTTTTTATAAACAAGGCCACTCAAAGTGCTTTATGTAAAACATAAAGCATTATGGTGCAAAGACAACATTGCAAAGTAGTAAAAGATAGCAAAAGATTGCAGAAAACACAATAAAAACATCAATAAAATTTTAAAAATATCATTAAAAGCAAGATAGTTTCTGTAGATTTCATGCATAGGTGCATGAGAGAAGTGGTTTGAACCTGGATTTAAAAGTGTTTACATATGATGAAAGTGTATTACCCTCTGAAAGCTAAATGTTGCTTCTCCATGATTGGTCTGATCTGGCCTCTGGTCTGGACTAAATAACCTGAGTCTTTGGATCTAAGTGCTATGCTGGTTCATATTCTCTGAAAGTATCACAGATGTATTCTGGACCACTCTGGGATTTGTAAATCACCAGTTTTAAAATCTATCCTGTGACTGGACACCAGTGTAAAGATTGTAAAACTGGTGTGATGTGTTCAGATTAGTCTGAGTTACAGCTCTAGCAGCATCATGTGGTGTTTATGCTATGCTGCTTGTATTTTTACATATCCAAACAAGTAAGCAGTGATTTAAAACAGGATACATGTCATCAGAAAAAAATTAATTAGGAATGCCCCGATACCGATATCGGGGCATCGGCTCAATACCAAACCTGTGTACTCGTACTTGGTATTAATAAAAGTGTGTTGATACCTCAACAGATACCCTCATGAAATCTTACACAGTTATAACAACAATAATAACCATAGTCACAATAATGTTTAAATAAACAGATTTGGTATTGGCAAATATTTGGTATTGGCAGATATTCAAATTTCAGATATCAGTATCGGACCTCCCAAAAAGTGGATCGGTGCATCTCTAAAATAAATAGATCAAGAAAATACTCTTGCCAGCAGGCGTACACTTATAAACAGGCAGTAAATGTAAACTTGCTGAAACAAGTCTGTAGCAATGTGGACATCAGTAGTATGTAAACCGTAGACTGTATAAAAGATGGATGGAGCTTTCATGACGTAGGTTTCTGAAAGTTAAAGTGAAGCTCATGGGTCTGTTCCCATGATCATCATCTTGGCAATGTCACGCACGCCGCCTCTCCTGGAAATGACAGGTTAGAGCTGACAGGGGGGGGTGTGAGCATGTGGTGGATGACTGACAACTGTTAAACTCAACTGCCTGTAGCTTATCGGCTAACTGTGCTAACCCAGAGATAAAGGGAGCTGACCAGCTAATGGAGGTAGGTGGGCTAAAGCTAAATCAAATTGTTAGCCGGTTAAAAACTGTGGCTGTGCTGCTCTTTGCTTTGTTGCAGACAGTTAATGGGTAACTTTTCAATCAAAAGAACACGCTCCCAATAATGCCGATTAATTTGATTGATCTATTGATATTTCTTTATTTTGGACAAAAACAGCACAATTTAATTACCAGGTTAACAAAAAATAACAGTTATTATAGAGTCCGAAAAAGAGCAGGATGAAGCAGAGCTTATTGATTCCTGTCTACCTTTATAATAATTTTATGTTCCTTACAGTTGTTAAATTAATCCCTTAATTGTCAGTTTTAAATAAATGTTTTATATATATATATATATATATATGTATGTACATACACACACACATATACAAACATACACACTCACCGAGACAAAACAATTACATATATACCTCTATATGTAGTCATACACCTACCTATAATATTTATACTCACTTACATACAGTCCTGTGCACATATATATTTCTTACATATAAATACACATGATGTTACACATAACATACACATATACATTTGCAATTTTGAGACTAAAAATGAAAAAAATTGACTCCCCCCACAGTTGTCATGAAGGTAAACCTGACCTATTAAGCCTAAAATGTTTTGTTGAACCAGGCTGTAAACATGTTTGTTTCCGCTGTGAAGTTGGCCTTTTTAACATGGGAGTCTATGGGGATTTGCTCTGTTTTGGAGCCCCTAGTGGGTGAGGGGGGAACTGCTATTTTTTTGCACCTCCACTTTACTTTTCTCCAAATGAGATTTTCTATTTGGTGTAAGGAAATAAATCAAAACCAGAGTTAATCAGAGCCTGAAAACCTCTTAGACAAATTTAGTTTGATATATAGTAGTAGTTCTTCACGCTGCATGAAGGACTTTCCAAAACTCTTCTGTTAGTTTCTTTTTGTTGTATTCTCTATTCATATGATCCCATGCTGACTATGTTGAGGTCTGGGCTCTTGGGAGGATCCATCATCCCATCAAACTCACTGCCACTGATTTTCCATACAATGCTTGAGTCACATGGCATAACTCAGCCTTTTCCCCCTGTTTTCCTTCCATAAGAATGGATTCATTACAGCCACCTTCCCAAAAAAACATTTATGATGACACCTCAGAAAACAAGGAATGGATCAGCTCAAGTTCCAAATACATCTCCCGGCCCTGTATCAGGTCTTTGCTGGTTTTGTTTTGTTTTTTTTTTTTTTATTAAAGGGGTCCTATTGTGGTATTTGGAGTTTTCTGAGCTTTCTACAGCGTTACAGTGTTGAATCCTCATCAGACATGTGAACGGCACTGTTTTTTATCATCTAAATGCATATTTGAGTTTGAGTTTGGGTTCCAGCACGCTCTGCGTTCTGTTTCCATGGCAACGAAAAACGCGTAGTTTTAGAGAGTTTTTTCTACTTCGAAATCCTTGTGACGTCTCAGGGGATAAGGTTCAGTGATTGGTTTCCTTCTACTGGTTAACAAGGGCATGTACAAATACATCAGGCGGGTGGAAAACGTGGGATAAAGTTATTTCCAACGATGGCTGGTGAGTTTACCAAAGAGAGACATCCTGCTGCATTCGTTGCTGTGGGTTGCTGTTTTCCACTTCGTTTTCAGGCTCTGATTCAGGTTCCAACATGTAGGGCTGTATGCTATGTGATGACATTGTATTTTGTTTTTTTTTAATTGAGTTCATATTAGCCTAATCCTTCTGTTCATGAGATGTTACAATGACGGTGAAAGCAGTTGCGGTGCGCGCTCCCGATGTAGTGCAGTGGCGGGAGGCGGGGCTTAATGCGGAAGAGTCTCAATCCACTTGTTTTGCCCGCAGGCTGATCTGACAGCCTACGGAGAGGGTCGGTCTGAAGTAAATAAAGCGATTTGTGACAATAACTCGATCAATCCCAGCCCTTCTGGTCTCAGAAATAAAAATAAATTAGCCTGAAATGCACATAATAGTTCCACTTTAAGGACATCACATTCAGATCCTGTTCAGCAACTGTATATTGCCTTTTAAGTGAAAAGACAATTAACAGTATCTACAAACTGCTATGGGATTTTTTTTCTTAGAAGAAAATAAATTAAAGAGTGTCTTAATACACTACAATCTGATGCACAAAATTTGTGTGTAAATGTTATGTTTAAATGAGAATTAGAGTAAATCTCAATTCAAATACTTCAGCTTATTGTTTTCATTATTGCATTTTTACTATAATTGTCCAAAATTATGTAAATATGCATGTACTTTTTGCATAGTTCAAGTGAAGTAATTAAACATATGCTCTGCTGTCTCTGAAACAAAAAACACTGCAATGCACTTGACAAAAAAATTATGCATCTATTTAATGTGCTTTCCCATCACAACATGAACACATGAAGAGCCTAGTGCTAAAAGTGCCCGTGTCAGACAATGTCAACTGTTGGTGGTGCTTATTCAAAGAACTTTAGTGGTTTTGGGCATAACAATAGAAGATGGGAGGTGCAAACACACTTCATATACAAACAAACAGAAATGCAAGTGGTAAAAGCTGCAAATATAGAGGAGTGCTGCAAATACAGAATTGCAAGGCAAAAAAGAAATTGCACTGCAAACACAGATATGAGCTACAAAAACATAAAAGTGCTGCAAATATAGAAATGTAATGCAAGAAAGGAAAAATCACTGCAAATATGAAAATGAGCTGCAGAAAAAGAAAAGTGCTGCAAATATAGACATAATGCAAAAAAAAAAAAAAGAAAAGTGCTACAAATATAGAGACATAATCCAAGAAACGAGCTACAAAAACATAAAAGTGCTGTAAAAACAGTGGTGTCGCATAAATGAAAAACAACTGCAAGAAGAAAGTTTCTACTCCACTTCCATCACTAACTTAAATCAGCTAATCTTTAGATATCGTACAAGAGTAAGGCCAAATATAAAACTGGCAACAGAATGATGTTTACGGGGGGCACATACCTTCCTGTATTTTCTCTCCTTGCACTTACGTTGCTCAAACTTTTCACCAGTACTGCTGTTCTTTGTACCATTTTTTGTGCTTCCCAGAGCATTTCTGTTGTGTAAATGAAATTGCAGTTTTCTTCTTGCACTGTATTAGTTAACGCAGCACTTTGCTGTATTTGCAGCTCTTGATTTTGCATTGTTTTACTGTTTTTGCAGCGCTCCTCCTTACTTGCAATCTTTCTGCTAGCATTTCTGTTAGTATATGCAGCCTGTTTTATATGAAGTGCATTTGCACCTGTCAGCCACCATAGGATCCCAGCCAAACCTAAACCTTGCTCTAAAACAGAACATAGACATTCCCTATAAGGATAAGCTTAACTGCTTGCTAAACATTGATACTAATAAGTGCACAAGGACATACAACTCAAAACTGACAAGAGTGATTTGGGCACTTTAGCACTGGGCTTACTGGGCTGAGAAACAAAAAGAAGCCTGACATATTGGGTAATGAACCCTCTACTTCCCCCCTATGGCACTGTAGGATTAAGTAGCGGGAATAGCTTATGAGCGGTGTGTCCAGAGTGAGAAACACGTGCACACTTCACTTTGTTCTTCATAGTACAAGAATACATCATGTTCAAGCAAAAACTGAAAAACCTACTCACTGAACGATCAGCAGTTTCTGCTGCTTTGCTGCAGTGGGGTACATCTGGGCATTTCTAAGTCGATCACATGACTTACCGAAGAGAGATGCAAATGAGTAATATTTTCTTTTTTTGTTAATGTGGCACACACCAACAGACTTCTACACAACAAACACACACACCCTGACCCTGGACAAGGGCACGTTGTGCATCAAGAGGCTAAAGGGAAGGTGCTCCAGCTTCATACATAGCGCTAAGAGCTTTTATTGAGAAATTGTCGTTTTGTTTGTTAGTTAGTTTGTTTGTTTGTTTGTTTGTTTGTTTTTTTTTTGGGGGGGGGGTAAGCATTTATTACTGTCTAACAGATCAAAATTATTGTGGTGTAATCTTCTGCTTCCTGTTATTCATTGGGGGGCAGAAGACAGTTATCAGATTGTGTACAAAAGTGTTTTGAGCAAAGTTCTTCCTGCAAACCAACACAATAGGTCTCCGGCACTATATGTTAAATATGATAAGTTTAGCTTTATAGGGTTGACAATACACAAGCTTGAAATGATTTCATTTACATTTACAGTTTCATTCTGGAAAACCTGAAAACAGTTGAATATTTGGTGCTTTTGCTTGATAACTAATTAAAGGACTATTAAAATAGCTTTTCAAATCTGTTTAATCATATTAATATTTATATTGGAATTTTAAATAAAGTTATTTTGGTTGATTTTAAGCAGCTTTTAGTTCCTTTCATCTTTTCAGCTTTAAAAATCCTCCGCATGTGTAATGTTTTTCAAAGAGGAAACTGTTTTATGCCGCTGCTTTGTACGGAAACTGAAGCTGATCTGCTATGACAAACTGGGCTGGCAGCTTTGTGTAAGCTTTCAGAGAATTTATGAGGAAATACAAGCTGGCATGCATGTCATGCTTTGATTTGGTGTAAACAAATCTGCAAAGTACTTTTTTGATTAGTGTGTATCTCTGGAGTGACATATTTAAATGTGTTTTTCTGTTTGACAAAAATCAAAATTTTAAAAGGTAAAAGAAAGAAAAAAGAAGAAAAGTTGTTTTCTTCTAATTGTATTCAGTGTGAAAAAAGGAAGCAGATTCTAGTCAAGTTTAGAAAAACAACAAGTAAAACAATTTATTAAACTGACTGCCATTTTCTGTTGTTAAGCAATCGATATGTTGATTGTTTCAGA